>NC_133617.1:418287957-418625457 GCF_048593235.1 Sminthopsis crassicaudata
TACATGAATTGATGCTAAGTGAAATAAGCAGAACCAGGAGATTATACATGGCAACAACAAGATTATACGATAATCAACTCTGATGGATGTGGCTCTCTTCAACAATGAGATGATTCAAACCAGTTCCAATTGTTCAGTTAATTAGAAATCAACTACATCCAGAGAGAGAACTATGGGAAATGAGTGTGGACCACAACATAGCATTTCCACTCTTTGCTTGCATTTTTGTTTTCCTTCTCAGGTTTTTTTCTTTCTTTCTAGATCCGATTTTTCTTGTGCAGCAAGATAACTGTATAAATATGTTTACATATATTGGATTTAACATACACTTTAAATGTTTAACATATTGGACTGCCTGCTATCTACAGGAGGGTGTGGGGGAAAGGAGGGGAAAAGTTGGAACAGAAGGTTTTGCAAGGGTCAGTGTTGAAAAATTACCCATGCATATGTTTTGTAAAAAAAAAAAAATAATTTTTTTAAATGAGTGGTTTGATTAGATCATTTCTATGTGTCCTTTTCATTCTAACATTTAAAATTTTAATTATACAACAATTATAAATCAAAACCTAAGATTGTTGTAGACTGACCAAATATAGCAGGCACCACTTCTTGGAAAAATTCATCTTGTTACAATCTGATCAGAATATTGTTCTGACTTTATCATATTAGAGGCTGAATGGGACACACTTATGAAAGTTGTTCTCCTTGGCTAGGATAATTTCTTTTCTCTACTTTAAGGAAGAATGGGAGAAAAGACAAACCCCCTTGCCAATTCTATTCGCAAGAAGCACCATGGCAATTGCACCAATTGCTGTCCCATGCCTCACACATCCCTTAGTCCACAAAAGACCCAGTTTACCTACTCAGCCTACCTCAGTTCTTTCAGGAAGCATCCTACTCCTAGTTCTATCTTCTGGGCAATCAAATCATTTCATCTCCTCATCTGTCTACCATATGCTATCAGAGAATATTTTACTCTTAAGACTCCAGTTACCAACCTAAACTAGCAAAATCAAGAGAGATTATATAATCCTGGGAGATAATACCAAGTAGCAAGACCAAAAGCCCACAATGAAATTTATAAATCAGACATATGTTCCATTTTTCTAGTTCCTGATTTTTAAAAGTAATTCCAGACCACACCATTGAGGGATGCTTGTAGGATTGAGAAGAGGATTGAGTTTAGAATTCTTATCTTTTTTATGTCATATGATCCCTTTGGTAGTCTGCTAAAGCCTATGGACCCCTTCTCAGAATGTTTTTAAAAGGATAACATTTAAAAGCAATTTAAGATTAAAAAGGAAACATTTTATTGAGAAATAGTTTTCAATATATATTTTTTTAAAAAGAAGTTCATAGACTCCAGATTTAGAATCACTAGCCTGAGATACAAGTTTTCAAATTTTATTTCCCTTCTATAATTTCCCCTTGGGCCAGATCTTGCCAGGTTAGAATGACTCAGTGGGCATATATGGGACAAAGGGGGTGTTTATTTATTCAAACCTGATCTGCAGGCTTTCTTTTCATGATTTGTAGCATTCCTATCACCACTATAAAATATCATTCAGACACATTTTATTTATTTTATACCTGGAAAAAACTTCAGAAACCATCTAGTCCAGCCCTTTCATTTCATAGAGAAGGAAAACATAGCCTAGACAAGTGAAATGTTCTAAGTCACAAAATTTGTTCTCAATTCTTTTAGTTCTTGATAGTCTTTCCACAGTCCCAAGTCCACCTATCTAATAGCCACACACCCAGCCTGGCTTCAGGCAACAGAACTCAATAATTAAGTTCATCATCTAAAAAAATTATAATCTAAAACACATTAATTCAAAGAAATAGATCACTGATATTTGTGTAGTGTTACATATTGTCTTCATATTTACTATTCTCTAACATTCCCAGTAATCCTGTGAGGTAAACAGGATTATTATCCTCACTCCACAGTCATGGAAACTGAGATCTCCCTGTCCCCCAAATTTAAGTGACTTTCTCAAGGTCCTACAGCATGTCAGGGATCTCTCTGGAATAGAAACAGGTCTCTGGACTTCCATAACACTATGAAAAAGGATATATAACATGATGAGAACCAATATTAGTGTTCGAGTACATAATAAATTTTTTTCATAATATATAGTGCCTGTGGCTTAACACTATCAAACTATGTGGCTTTAATTGTGGAGTCTGCAAAGAGGGACAAATCCTTGTCCCTGGAGGAGGCAGAAGCAACCAACAAGCATTTATTAAGTATCTATTATATGTCAGGCACTGTGTCAAACACTGGAGATACAAAAAAAGTAATATTTCATACTCTCAATGAAGAACAAAAAAGAGCTGTGAACCATATTTGATCTGTATCTGTCTCCCTCTAAAGAGATGCCAATCTATTGGACAAAATAATAATAATAAGAAAAAAAAAAGGAGTAGCACCTGAAAAATAAGGACATCAGAAACTGGAGTAATCCATGAAAACATCCAATGACAGGGAAGATAATACTTTTAAGAATAAGTATAACAAAGTATATTTTGCCACATGAACAAAAAGTTGTTCTTCCAATCTTTCTTCCATCTTTCCTATGATCTTAATCAGCTAATTCTTTCTTATTCTTATCTCCATGTGAATAAATGAATATAGTGGATCCCTAGTTTCCTGTTCCCCACTAGCTCCAAAAGCAAGTATACTTCTGCATCTATAAGTACATATATTTAAGAAGAATTAGAACCAAAATAGCTAATTTCTTGTTAGGAAACTGTGATTAGAAAATTAGTGGAGTAAGAGTCTCTGTAATGCTGCAAGATCTAGGCATTATCAACTAGGCTTCCAGTCCTCAGAGGTACCTCAGTATAACCAGACAGAGAAAAGAGATAGGGGAGAATTGGATTCCTAATGCCTAGTATTTAGCAGTTTCATAATGTCGTCTATCAGAGAAAGCTCAGAAAAAAGTCAAAAAGCCTCATCTCCCTCAAATACTTTCCTTTCCTGTCATCCTATTATTTAGTCAAGTTCTGGTTGACCCAGAAGACCAGACTCATGGGGCTGCCCTGAACCAGTTGTTTCAGAAACAATGCCCTGATGCTCAGTGAAAGAATACCTGAAAAATGGAGGAAGAATCACTCAGGAGATGCCTGCCAAGGGTTGAAATCAGACTCCCTATTCTTTCACATCTATACAGTGGATCCTTCCATTAAGCTGGAAACAATTTGAGCTGGAGACTATCTCTTGTCTCCATTCTTTTCACCATATTCTTTTTCTCCTAGCCTTCCTGCTTTAATAGCAAAACCGAGGCACAGCATCTCTTACAATCCTATTCACTTGCCAGACTTTACTTACTTATGTAAAGCAGCCCTGACTCCAATCTCAGAAACTAATCAGTTCATCCCAATAAAAGTTCATGGCACAATAGCTAGAAGTCTGGAAGTGCTGACTCAGCTGACTGCCCAATTCTAGCCACTGTTGGACCACACTCTAAGCCTTTTTCTTTCTGCTGAAAAGGGAAAACATAGCAAAGGAAAAATTATGTATTTAAGTGCTAAAAAATGATGGCAGGCTAGTAATGTTACAGGCAAACAAAGTCTAAGCATGATGATAAAAAGTATAAATCTAACTTCTTTTGTAAGTAATGTGGGTAAAATATTTGGTAGATTGGCTATTGCAAGTATTGGTAATAATATTAATATAGTATATATATATATATATGTAAATGTATATATATATATATATATATATATATATATATAGTATATTAAAATTTGAGTTTGATGCTAAAAATTGGTCTTCTATTATTTGGTCTCTTCCCCTTTCTTTTCCATTCCAATCAATAATGGCAGTATAGAGAAGTGTAAGGATAACTGTGAGTCTCTTTAACTCTGAGAAGCATCTCTAACTATTCTGAAGTGTGCTAAAAAAAAAAAAAAAAAAAAGAATTTAAAGGCAGATGGAATATGTGGTCTGAAATAAAGTTCTGCCCAACCCCATCCTCTAATGTCTTGACCTCTCCAGGGGAGAAGCAGATACAACCACAGAGCAAGTCTCAATAGCTCAAACTAGAAACAACTATTGGCCAAGGTAGGCTTTAAGTAAATAGAAAAGTAATCAAGCACAAAGAGGAATAAGTTCTAATTAAAAACTCTAGGCAATTAATAATTCATTTTGCTTATGTTGTAGCACTATGAAGTACTAAACAATACTTAGAAATAATAGTAATAGAAAAATTATAATGGTATTTTCATAGAGCTTTAAAGTTTCACATCTGTTATTTAATCTATTTATAATTTCATTTATATCTACTATTTTCATTTGATACTTACAACTCCACAAGGAGAGTACTATTGGTATTATTAGTCCCATTTTGAAGATGAGGAAATTGATGCTCAAAGAAACTGTCACACATTTGGTGGTGACAGGCAGAGATGAATGGAACTAGGTATCCCTGACTCCAAATCCAATGCCTTTCCCATCACACCAGATTGCTGCAATATTATTATTTTTAAGATACTTTCTTTTTAAAATATTTTAATTAAAAGTTTTATATTTAAGATATTTTTTCTTTCCAACTAGATTATAAAGTTCTTTGTAAGGAAAGGAACCAAATTTTCAAATTTAATGTCTCCTATTCTCCTGACTCCAGAAATAAAGAGTCCCAAGATATATATGTTGGAAGAGATGACTGCCTCTGGTTCAGGTTCCTCATTTCACAAATGAACCAGAGTGACTTTGACAGTTTTAAGGCAAACACAAGTTTGCACAGGTCTTTGCACATAATCGGGTCTTGACAGCTAATTGTCCCAGAGCTGTGATGAGTGCAGCAGAAGTTTCAATTATAGCCATGGCTCCTTCTTAATATTTATTACCTCCTTTGTGCAAAGCTTTAAACTGCTTTCTTCATGAGCTTCTTCTGCCACCCTGGATGGAAAGGAGACAAACAGAATCTTCACTAGCCCCAACTATAGACCTACTAATCCTCAACCCTAGCTAACTCCTACTATCTGAATCCTTCATTCCCCAGCTGCTGACTTTATCCACTACAAATTTATAATGCTTAATCTCAGTTAGGCCTTTATTGCTGCTCAGCACTATTCCTTTGACTTCTCTCATTCTCCACAGGGATTGTTCCAACTTTTTCTTTCAGTGCTTGTGATCCTAACTGCACAGTAATCCTGTACAATAAGAGTAGATGAGTTAGTTGCTTCCTACACCAAGGAGACTGATGCTATCAGAGAAGAGCTCCCCAACTCCCCTTCTTCAAAACTACTCCACATCATGAAAAATACCATCTACATCCAGAAAGAGAACTATGGAAACTAAACATAGATAGAAGCATAGTATTTTCACCTTTTTGTTTGGTTGTTTTTTTTCTATCTCATGTTTTTGTTTTTGTTTTTTTCTTTTTGGTCTGATTTTTCTTGTACAACATGACAAATATGGAAATATGTTTAAAAGAATACATATTTAACCTGTATCAGATTGCTTGCTGTCTTGGGGAGGGGGGGAGGTAAGAGAGGGAGAAAAATCTGTAACACAAAGTCTTACCAAAATGAATGTTGAAAACTATCTTTACATGAATTTGGAAAAATAAAATATAATTGAATTTAAAAAAAAACAACTATTCCATATGACTTATTAACTACACAGGATCACAGATTTTGAGTTGAAAAAGATCATAAAAATCACCTAGTCCAATCCCTTCATTTTACCAATGAGGAAAATAAGACCCAAAGAGGCTGAGTGACTTGAACTCATCTGGCATTCTTTTATTTGTACAATTTACCCACATTTCCCCCCATTTATCCAGAATTCGCTGTATACCAGAAACTATTCTAGGTACTGGGGATATGAAGACAAAAAATTAAATGATCCCTAGTCTCAAGGAACTTATATTCTATAGGGAAAACAGACACACACACACACACACACACACACACACACACACACACACACACACAAATATTCAGAGTGCCAGCCCTAGAGTCAGAAAGACTCTTCTTCCTAAATTCAAATCTGGCCTTCTTAGCTATGTGACCCTGGGCAAGTCACTTCACCCCGTTTGCCTTAGTTTCCTCATCTGTCAAATGAGCTGGAGAAGGAAATAGAAAACCACTCCAGTATCTTGCCAAGAAAAAACCAAATTGGGCTCACAGAAAGTCAGGCATGACTGAACTGACTGAACAACAATTTCCATGAAGTAGAATAGTAGTTGAAAGACTAGAGCAGAATTTTGAAGGAAGTTTGGGATTCTAAGAGTTACAGTAACAAAAACAACAACAATAATAATGAGAGATAGCAGTTTGAAAAGTACTCTATAGATATTTCATTTTATCCTTACAATAATAATCCTAGGAAACAGGAGTTATCCTCCTCTCTGTCTCTTTGTCTCTGTCTCTCCTTCCCTTCCTTTTCCCTCTCTCATATTCTTAATCCAGGTCCTTTGATTCCAAACTCAGTGATCTCTCCAACATACTAATTTCTACCATTTCTCCCAGGATCTTGTTGCAGCAATAATCCCTTAGGTCACTTATTTTTACTTTCTTTTCCTGTGGCTCCTTCCTGTCTTTCCAATCCTAAAAAAAAAAAAAAAAAGCCCTTCCCTTGACTCTTACCTCCCTTATTATCCCTTAGGTCTAGGTTAAAATTTTGGCCTTGCCATTAACTACCTTGTATAACCTTAAGCAAATCATTTGTACAATAAGGAGGTTGGCTTAGATGACCCTTCAATTCTAAATCTATGCTAACAAAGTTGAACTATTAAGCCTAGCATTCAAAGCCTGAACTTGGCATTATCCTACCTTGACAACTTTAACTCTTAATTATTCTCTTCTATGTTCCAGTCAGACCAGATTACTAATGGCCCGTTTCCCTACCTCTACCTTTGTATGCGATATTTCCCATTTCCCCAACCCCAACTCCTATCTTTCAATATGCAATTGAATTCCTATTCTTTAATTTTAAAAAATCCCAATTTAAATGCTGTAATCTTCAAGAAGTCTTTCTTGATTCTGGTCCTATATGTATAATGTCATTTATGAAATTTATTTATATATGTATGATAACTCTCTGTTAAAACCAAGTTTCCTGTAGATGGAGTTTGTATCTTATTTAAACTATCTCCTATTATAATGCTCTGAAAATGATAGACGCTTAAGTTAAACATAATTATTTCCTTATAAGGTGCTCCTCTTAGAATGGCACTCAAAATTCCAATATAGAAAAATCTTAAGATACCCAGAAGCAAAGGAGCTCGGTTCTACAATTCCCATTTTAAACCCCGAGGATGAAGAATAAGGGAAGTGTTGATAACAAGTCAGTACACTGTGTTCTAATTTGTCAATATTGGTTCTAATTTAAGCTCACCAATTCTCCACCTTCCTTGGCTTCCTGAGGCACTGGCTAAGTAGGATGCAACCAACCTAGAGGGAGAATGGTTCACTAAGATTTCATCAAGCAAAAGATAACAAATGCCTGTCTAAAAAGCCCATATAATCAAAATAACAGAAGCTAAGTCACAAGCCCAACAGTATCAATCAGGCATCCTGGTGTACTGTAATTCATTCAGCACGTTTCCTTTATTCAGTCACTCTATCAGGCCAGATTGCAGCCTAGCTAGTAGAGGCTTAAATATAAATCAGCCTTGGAATTCAAACTTTGGGCTAAAGAATTCTATTACCTTGGCCATTCCATCCCATCCCTGTGGCCTTGGTTTAGCTCATAGAGTCTACTGATCACCTGAAATTTTATCACATTTATCAAACCCGATATAGAAAAATGACTCCCTAACAGCTCATCCTCAAGCATCTCCTGGCTGTAATGATAATGTTGAACTCTCAGCAATTTTATACAATTAAGAAACAAATTTTAGGAGGGAGAACACTAGAGGAATTGCAGGGGTGGGGGAAGACCAACTTATTCTTATTGTCCCCAAAGTGAAGGAAGCAAGCTCTTTGCAGATACTCTTCTGATATTGGACCTGCCTGAGAGAATAGTAATTCACACCAATTTCCTTCCTGTACTGTTTGCCATGGTTTTTACTACAAACAGCAGAACAACAAAGAAAAAGATTGGCAATTTCAATGGCAAACTGGATAAGTTGCTAAGATCCATAAATTACTATATAAACCAAAACAAATAAGTAAAAGGCAAAACATCAAAAGGCCAGCCACACTGGTCAAGAGGCTCTGAATGTTCTGTAAGTTAGATATGGTGAATCTTATGAGTGACAAGAACTGAGGCCTTTGCCAACACAGTATTTTTCCATGAGCCATTTTCCAAAGTCAGGAAATGCCTAGAAATATTGAACAGAAATAAACCTAAGCAACACAAGGCTTTTTAGACACAACCAGGAGCAGAGTTCACACTACAATTATGGGAAAAGAGACGCTCTTGTATCAGAACACAGAGATTAATCTGCTAGAAGTTTTATTTGGTCTTTGGAGAGTTAGCATTAATTTCTATTTACATAATGGATATTTAAGTGTTCCTATTTATGAACTGTACAGAAGAGAACAACTACTTCCTCAGAGTGGCAGCTGAAGGCACCTTCACAAAACCTTTCCAGGTACTCCAAATTAAAGTGTTCTCTCCCTCCTTTGGGATCTCACAGTACTTTGTCTATGGGATATGTCTACTATGTCTCATGAACATATCTGCCTTGTAGATTTGAAGCTCCGCGTGGAGAAGGGCTGTACCTTGTCTATCTCCTAAAATTTCAAGCAGCAGTCCCGCAATGTTTTCTAAATGGGAAAATACAAAACAAAGTAAAGATGGAGAAGACAAGTCACTAATCAGAAGGGATAATTAAGAGGTTGAAAATGAGGACAGTCTATGTAAGATACTTTCAATAAACAGAGAAAGCCTGAGAATCATATACCTACTATTCCTCAGCTGGTACCTTTATGAATTCAGAAAAAAGCTACCAAGAAGGCCCACACAGAGAATATGTTTTAGGTCTCAGAATCCACTGAAGTTCTAATGAAATGCTAGATATTGAGCATAAAGAAGCAGTAATAAAGAGACTTGTGTACAAGTGGAGATGGAAAGTCATAACTATCAACAAGAAGTGTTCTACAGAAGCAAAAGTCAATTGAATTCTTTTCAAGGCTTTCCTCTTGTCTTTTTCTATTTGTGGACAATTTATGTGGAAAATAGAAGGCATAATGATCATCACAGCTAGATTCCCTTTTTTCAGTCCTCTGTCCTTCAAAAATCTTAAATTTTACAGGGCACTGCTGCTATTTCTATTGGTCTTAAATGTACTATTAAAAATCACCTATGGATAGCTGGCCCTGTAGACAGGAGGATCTGAGCTCATATCTGGTTTCAGACCCTTGACCCACACTAGCTGTGTAACCCTAAGTAAGTCACTTTACTCTAACACTCCCTCCTCCCCAAAAAACCATTGTCACTTAATGTCTTCAGAGCATCTTACAGATACCTTTAGACCTTGCCATAAAGATGAAAATTTCTTTTTATTCCACTTACATATGGGAAAACTGAGGCCCTGAAGTCCTCTACCCAGACTGTGGCAGAGCTCTGTGGAGAGCGTAGGGATTCTAAAGGAATTCAAAACTTTCCCTCTATTTTTGCTGTCTCACCTCTGACTTTGCTCAGCCTAGTCAGTTGAATTCCAGGAAAACAAGGCTTGGATCACTTCCAGAGTGACGATGTTTCAAATCTTCATATATCGGAAACCCATCCATGTGGCTTCTGTGACAAATCTTAAACCAATATTCAAAAATTCAGAACTGGTCTTTGAAAAAAGCTAATAGTGTAAGTCAATACATTTAGTGGGCTGTAACTGACAAATACACTAAACCTGGTACATGAGTGGCATTTTTTGCTGCTTTGTTACATTTGGACAGCCTATATATCATTGATCCCCTACTTTTATATTCCTCATTTTCTCTTTTAAACCCTCATCACATCCATAATAATTGTGTATCTCTTTGCTTCCTAGCATTTCCATTAACCTTCTGGACTGGTCATATTCTTTACTCAGCCAATGTTCAAACAGACAAGAAAAGGCCAGTTAAAGGCAACAAACGAGTATCAGCAATCCTAAGAATTCTCTCAGGCAGGCTTTATGATTTTGTCAGTGTAGTAGCACAAGCAGCAATTCCCTCTTACCAGGTGATGCAATCTGCATATTAATTTGCAAGGTTTTTGAATCTGTCTGATTCTGCTTTATAGCTGGCAGCTCCTCCACTAAACAACGGTACCTGCCCTCCAGTTCAATGTTCTTTAGCATTTAATTTTTGCATTTTCGAGGAAAACATTAAGCAAACTGTTACTAGCACATGAGGGCCAAGGCACACTATACTGGCATTAAGCCTTCTTAAAGTACCAGATGTTTTCTCCTCTCTGTAAGGATGTGAGCTAGTTGCTCAATGTTAAAAGACTGTGCAGAAGCCTCGTCATTAGCAGAGATGGGAATTTTGCTAATTAAATATTAAAGATCCCTATTCTATTAATAGTTTTCTTCATCCTTACAACAAAGCTGGAGAGCACAGTCATCATTTTTGCTGCTAAAGTGGGACTAACTGGGTCTTCACATGCCTTGCCTATGTTCCTCACCCTCAAAAACTTGTATGACGCTACAAAGTGAAAAGAGCTCTAGGGAGACAGGTTTGAAACATACTCAAGATGAGACCTGCACTCACTTCCCAGTTTTACCACTGAATTACTAGGTGCTCTAGAATAAATCTTTCATCAGGGAACTCTTCATGAACCAATTAGTTTATATATTCAGTCCTTTGTTCCATATTTATCTAGTACAATACATTCCATTTTAACTCTTCCCCTACTCTCAGGTCAAACATTCAACAAATTATGTACCTACTGTGGGCAAGACACCATGCCAAGTACTAGGAATACAAAGACAAAAATATGAGAGGAAAATACCCCCCAAAAACCCTAAAGAAAAATAAATATAAAATATGTATAAAGTAATTTCAATAGATAGAGATCATTAACAATGGGGGAAGAGAGGCAGCAAGGGAGAAATGAGAAAAGTCAAGAAAGGGTTGTAGAAGGTAGTACCTGAACTATAACAAAATCTATGGATTCTAAGAGATAGAGATGAAGACATTCAAGCTATTGAGGATAAAGCAGTAGAAAAATGTCTCATTCTTGACTCTGTATAGTCACACGAGGGGTTGGCCTGGATGGTCCAAGAACTTCTAACTCTTCATCCAAGCTCTTAAGTTGTGCGTGCTCTCTCTCTGGAATGTTCTCTTCTGCCCAAATTGCTTCCATTTATCTTTCAAGGCTTAATTCTATTTCCTTCCTGAAGCCTATCCCCAAAACTTCTGCCTACTCCCCAAAGCCTCCCACCCCAGTTCTCTATGATGCTCCTTCATGATTAGTTTTATGTCTGACATTTTGGCATTTCAAATATATATTTTCCCCCTCTGTTTTGAAGTCCTCCCAACAAGATTAGAAACTGGATCACTTTCTTATATGTCCTCTAAGTCCTAAAAATAGCTGACATTTTAAATGGTGTCCTAGTGCATTTTTAGGGCTTAGGGACTTTTGGGACATTGTGAATAGCCTTGTAAAATTTACTTGTATGTCATCTCATTTAAACCTAACATCCCTAATGACATATAAGCATGCTAGGGATTATTGCCATTTTATGGATGAGGAAACCAAGGCTGAAAGAAGTGAAGTGATTTGGTAGAGGGAGGCTTTGAACCCATCTTTCCTGACTCTATTTCCAGGACTTTTCCACTATTCCTCATTGCTTCTTCAAACCTAGAATTAGTACTGAACTACAACAACAATAGCAAACATTTATCTGACACCAGCTCTCAGAATTATCTCATTTGTTCTTCACAATAATTCTGGTGATTGATATTTTCCCCATTTAACAGACAAGAAAACTATGGCTCAGAGAGGTTAAAATTGACTTGTCTAAGGTCACATAGGTCAAGTCAACAGACATTTATTAATCGCTTACTATTTACTAGTTACTGTGCTACACAATGGGGAAATTTGTTTAAAAGTACTTTCTTAGAAGTCCATAGTTTATAAATGAAACACATGCAAAAACTATGTACAATCAAGATAAATTTAGAATAAACTGGAGATCATCTCAGAAGGAAGGCAGTAGAATTAACGAAGTCTGGGAAAAGTTTCTTGCAGAATAAACAGCAGAGCTACTGTTTGAAACCTAGGTTTCTGCCAATCCAGCATACTTGCAATGGAAAGAACACTGACAAACACCTGAGTAGGAAAATTCACATACTCTGACTCTAAGTCCAGTGTTCCAAACATGCTCTTTCTAGTCAGATTCAAATACTGGCTCTGCTTCTCCTTGATCTGCTTTTCTCTCTAGGTTTCAATAATAATGCCTTCCCTTGGATCCCTCGCTACCTAGCCAATCTTCTCCTTCGAAGGATTCTTTTGGAGGATCTCCATCCAGATTATACTCACTAACTTCTCCCTCTATACTATTTCCTGATGATAGCATCAGCTGTGATGTAGTCAATTAACATCTCTCAGACTTATTTATCCAGTCTCAAATTCTAGTCACATATCTTTGCCTATTATATACCTGGAGTTGGGTATCCTATAAACATCTTCAACTTGTCTAAAAATGAAACATTTTCCATCTCTGCTCCCCAAACTGTCCTCTCTACCTAACTTCCCCATTATTGTTGAGAGGGCACTACTATTCTTTTAGTTACCCATCTTAGGTATCATTCTATTCTGTGTTCTCTCTCCAACCATTCTATCCCTGCCATACACCAAATCTGTTGCCAGGTTCTATTGATATCTTTGCATCACTCTTTGTATACTCTCTCTTGTAAGGCACTACCATTACCCTAGTGTAGGCCCTCAACACTCTACATTTGAACTACTGAAATAATTTGCTGGTTGGTAACCCTGCCTCAAGTCATCTGCTACTTAGCTACCAAAGTGATCTTCCTAAAATACAATTCTATATCACCCTTCTCTCAATTCAACAAACTTCAGTGGCCTCTATTATCTTCAGGCTAAAACTGAAAATCCTATTTGGCCTTTAAAGTCCTTCATAACCTTGTTCCTTCTTACCTTCCCAATCTTATACCTTACCCTCTCCTTCCCATATACTCTGAATCAATGACATGAGCTTTCTTGCTATTCTGTGTATGAAACACTTCATGTCTCAATTCCATCTATTTTTCATTGTATATCCCATGTCTGGAATGCTTTCCTTCCTTACCTGGCTTCCTGCAAACCTCAGTCAAAATTCCACTTCCTCAAGAAGCCTTTCCTGGTTCGTGTTTTTCCTCTAGGATTATTTCCTATTTATTTTGTATATATCTTATATTAAATACTCAAGTAACATGAGGAGTAACCATATTTTCATGTGACATAAACTTATTTAAACTTAACTTTTACTAAAAATGCTAAATTCTTTGATATTTCTGAGGATCCCTAATCTGACCATGCACAACACACTGTAGCAGCTAGCAACCCATGTATGCTTTTTCAGTCTGGGTGATTTTTGTCCACGCAATCTTTGCCTGCATTAAAAGAAGTATGATATCCAGATCAAATTAGACCAATTCTGTAGTCTGCAATGGTCAAGCTATGTCTATAATACAGTGTTTAAGACACTGGATTTTAAGAATCACTAATGATCTACAGGATATTGAAGGAAAGGTAACTCATAAGAGACAGACTTAAAATTAAACATATAACAAAAAACAGAAGGAAAAATTATACTGGAAAACTAAGGCAAGACAATAGGTATAGGTGTCTTCAAAGGTCTTAAGGGGTATCTTGTAAAGGTACTAATATCAATGCATAAATGTGTTACAGGGGAAGCTTTTAGCTCCAAGTAAGTTTCGCTGTTTTCCTCCCTTTTAGGAGGGATAATTATAAATTTAAACTTGAACTAACATTTATGGGAAGCTCAATACTTCAAAAGTTCAAAGTTTCATAGTATAAATGCTTTTTCAACAGGTACAGACTGCAATTTGTCCAGGCTTTCTCATCTTATTCAGATGTTATTCATGTCCTTCCCATATCTTCATGAAGAGTTTATAATTTATGTGGAACATGAATCCAACACTAACAGTCTATTTAGGACGTTTGTTCAGGGAATAAAACTGTGCCATTTAACTCATATGGAAGTGTAAGAAATCAGTTTCCTCCTCTGTGATACGGAAACAATATTATGGTTATTTGTGAGGAAGGGCTCTTGTGAGGAAGGCATTTTATAGATGGTAATGTAGTACTAAATGTGAGCTTCTGTTTTCATCGTGATGGAAAAGCATGGTAATTCTCCAAACTATGCCTAAGAATCATAATTTTTTATTCCCTTTTGCCAAAAAAGGCCACTACATTAGAACCAAAAGATCTGGTTTTGCCATCATGTGACTATGCACCCAAATTCAAGTTAATGCCTTTCCCTGGGTCTCAATTTCCTTCTTTGTAAAATATAGGGGTTGGAGTAGATTATCTCTAAATAAACCTGCTCTTGAACTTGTTTCTTGTCAATTCTGGGGATAAGTACACCACATAATCCATAATCATCATCCAGCCTTGGTATTTACAGAATTCTCTGCTTTATAACAGAACAAGTTACTTATGAGGCATCTACATGTTCTAGATTCTGTGCGGTTTTTTTTTTTGTTTGTTTTTTTAAACAGATATCATCTCATTTAATCCTCATAATCTTAGGAAGTAAATGCTATTATTTTTCCTATTTTGAACTTGAGGAAACTAAAGCAGACAGAATATAAGTGTCTTGCCCAGGGTTTGAAGTTAAATTTTTAACTCAGATCTCCCCACTCTGGTGCAGTGCTCTATTCACTGCGCCAATGAGTTGCCTCTATAAGGCCAATTCCTGACTGTGCATAAATGTTTCTGGTAGAATACCTCAATTCTGAGATTCCTTTTCTATTCCCACAGCTAAAACCAAAGGATTATGAACTTTAGCTCAGAACACCTAGCAGAGGCCAAGTCCAGTCATTTCCTTCCTTCAGCCCAATGGTCCAATATTTCCGGATGGGAAGCAGTGACTTAGGACTTGGGAGTCTACGCCCTTCCTCCACATTTCTTCCTCCAGCAATTTTCTTTAGGAGGCCAGTGGAGATTTCCTGTATAAGAGTGTCAAGATATTAGGAGACACTCATTTCCCAGAGCTAAACCTCAGCAAGCAGGCTGTCCCTTTCAGAATCAAGAATAATCTTTTTGAAGACAATTGAGGGAATGAATTCTAATTGGCAAAATGATAGTTTTAGAGTTAGCCTTAGGGAAGAACTTATGACACCCTTATTACCCATGAAAGCAATTCCCAAGAGAATCTGTAGCCTCTTTTGGAGCCATTAGCATGGATTTAGAAGTTAGGAATTTTAAAAAAATGATGTGTTGAGACATTTTTGATTCCTTGATGTATGTGAGTTGGGGTAAAAGATTAGTGATCCTATCTTAGTATAGCCACCTATAAGATTCAAAGGCATATTGGCATAACAATAATCCTTTGCGTTTACCCTCTGGATGATCTCAGCTGCAGCAAAATTCCAGAATTGTTTCTTGTCATGAAGCCCTGTTATGAATCAAACTTGCCACACTGTTGGTGTCACTTCTCATTATCAGGACTATAGTTCACTGTGTAGTTATTGGTATAAGTATTGAAATCTCCCCATGCTAAAGCAACCCACTAGGAGTGGGGCTCTACAAGTGTCCTTCTTTACAAGTGTTTCTCTCATTTTGGAATTAAACTTTTTTGATTTCTGACTCTCCTGTTTCTAGCCTGTTTTGTGCAACTCCAGCCACTCACAGATTAAAGGCTGGTTCTGGCCTAGTTGAGAGGAGAAAGGCAAAGGGACAGATCAAGGCAGACATTCTAACACAGAGCAGCATCTCAATCGTCACAGCATTTCCCTCCCTAATCAAAATGCTGCAGGAAAAATCATCATGGATCTTTTCTGCCTTTCTGTAGCTTGAACAAATTTCACTTAAAATTATCAAGGGTGCTGGAAGAAAAGAGGTTGTTTGGGGGTGAGCCCATCCTTTAGCAACCTTCTGCCTCAGTGCCAGTAGAGAACAGTACTATGAATTATTATGGTTCCCAAATCTCCCCTAATAAAGAGAAAGCAGCTTCAAGCAGATGAAAACACCTGCCTCCTTCCAGATGAATATCCTCCATATGATTAAAGAGTTCCTGAGAAACTCCAGGGAAAAAAATAGTTACCAAAAATCCTTGAGGGGATAAATGCCTGCAAGCAAACCTACTCTTGAATCTGAGTGAGCATAGGATACCCAGCTCAGCCAATCTAACAAATATCATGAATAAAACAGTCATGAAAGGTAGGATCACATCCAAAATAATTAAACCACTAAAACTTGTAATTTTGTCCCTTGATAGGTCTAATCATTTACTGCTTCTGTAACTAATCCAGATCAACCAGAGATATATCTGATTAAGTATTGGCAATATAAGACATATGTGCCAAAGTCGACATGTGGGCCGATTTTCACTAATATGTGAATTTATTGTCACTATTATATTCCCTCTGCTACTTAAATGACCGGATCACTAATACCTTTGAATCTTATAGGTGGCTATACTAAGATAGGATCACTAATCTTTTACCCCAACTCACATACATCAAGGAATCAAAAATGTCTCAACACATCATTTTTTAAAATTCCTAACTTCTAAATCCATGCTAATGGCTCCAAAAGAGGCTACAGATTCTCTTGGGAATTGCTTTCATGGGTAATAAGGGTGTCATAAGTTCTTCCCTAAGGCTAACTCTAAAACTATCATTTTGCCAATTAGAATTCATTCCCTCAATTGTCTTCAAAAAGATTATTCTTGATTCTGAAAGAAATTTACATTGGCTTTTCATGGAAACACAAACTTAACTGCTTAAAAACTCCATTTTTCTTTTTAAAACAAATCTTTTCCTCTACTTTCTCAGATGCAATTGAAAAAGTTATGCTGTACCACATAAGCAGAGTAGACAGTTCTTGAAACAGGCAACAATCTACCTGTGTTGGTTGTTCAGTAAAGACAACAGCCCAAAGCAAATGTAATTGATGGATCTGGCAGCTGGAATTACTTCCTTAAATCATAGTAGCAGTGGCAGTAGCATGACCTTAGGCTCAGAGAATAACATTGCTATATGCACAAAATTTTCTTACTCCCTAAATGTTCTCGGGAGAATTCACAGTCTTGGAATACACTTATGATTGTCTAGAAGGCAGATATAGTATAAGTAGAGTTCAGGGAATTAATCTCATTTCATTTCCTTTTCAAAAGATAAAGGGAGATGATCAGGGCCTAATTTTATAGGTCTCAGGGAAGGGGCCTCAGCCTTGTTAGGCTAAGAGAAAACCAGTGTAGTCAGGTCATTGTTGAGCTTGGGAAAAAGAGATAAGCAACAGAAAATAGGCAACTCCATTCCTAAACCTATATAACTAGCCTCATTTCACACAAACAGGGACATGATCTCTTCCTACTGTCAATGCTTAAATTAGCACTTTGGAAACATTTTCTTATCTAGCTATGGTGTTCCCCCTTTTAAAGCTTAAAATTCTCTTTTATGCAAAAAATTGAGATGTTTTCTCCCGTTCCCCTTCTCCCTCCAACTCACAAGCTTATCAGACTTCTAAATAAGGAATACTATTTTTACACTACCACCTCAGGGAAGTTATGAGTATTTAAGTACTTTGATTAGCTGCTGCTGTAGAGGTGGAATGACAAGGATAATCCAAAGATCCTGAATTGAGAACCTGACTGGTAACATAGAGAGGCCAACAACAATGACACTGCTCCCTACCAAATCCTAAACTACCACTTCCTTAGAACTTCAAATAGTGATAACCTACTCTGTTCTCTACAAGTTCTAAGCCATTTTAGGGGAGAGGAGGATTCTCAAATTCCCATAACAATTGTAGGTGTTAGAGAGGTTTGGTGTGAAGAGTTTGAATGATTTTCATTTCATAGCTAGGGTACCAAAAGTTCAAAGATAGGAAGAGATAGATCAGTGGACTTCTCTGTTCTATATAATAACCATTTTCATTCCTGCCTTCATTTCACTTCTTTGAAGTTTTTTCAGGATCCAATTTCTATTTCCTTATGTTCTGAGTTTAATATCTGAAGATGAAGGTATATGATTGGCTTGGGTTTCCAGGAAACAATGAGCTCCCTTCTTAGAAAAAGACTGAACTATACTCTCTTGATTCCCAAAGCACAAGTTTCTGTGAGGGTTGGAGGGAAAGAGTGTAGGTGCTTAGCTCTCTTTAAATTGGTGGCTGGGGATTAAGTCAGAGAGAACAACAGACTAATTGCTATATTTCCTGTTATGAGAAATTATAATTGTGCTATTTATGTATGAATTCTAGAGTTGTGATTCCATTAAAATGCTCTAACCTAAACCATCACTGAATCACAACAAAGCATTTCCTTACAGATTATACCTATAGCAGACTAAAGGGACTCAAGGAAGCCCAGGAGAGCCAAGACATTTCCATTAAAATGCTCAGTGTCTGCAAGTAGTAAATATAGACAGTCTATAACCTATACAGCCCATAAACAGCTAAGGACCCACAGACACCCACTGCTACCCAAAGCATAAACAATCATCAACACAAAACAAAAGAGTTCAGGAGCCATCCAAATATGTTGACTTATAATTCCAGGTAGCTATGGAAGGCTTTAAAAAAAAAAAAAGAGCCAAAGAATTCACACATTCACATTCTTCCTCTTCTCTTGTCAGTATCCTTCCCATCTAAACAAGAGAAATCATCCAACTCCTTTCTCTCTCTTCTCTGGAGATGGTCCTTCTTTCAAACTTAGTGCTTTCTCCCTTTAAATCCTCTTCTAGAATACTATAGTCGGATGGGGCCAACCAGAGTCATTAAAGTGACCCATTTTCCACCAACTTCTAAAGGTTTTCAGACACTGGTCTGGTCTAATTGTTAAAGAAGCTGTAATCTATAGATTATTTGCTCTAAACCCACTAAGTCTGGTACTTAAGTCCCCCGGTTTGGTGAAGAGGAAGTATGCTTTGTAGCTTCTGGGCAACATATATAATGGAAGAAGCAGAATTTGCAGATTAAGGGTTTTCAGAGATCACCTTCAGAGTGGAATCAAACTAAACCTCTTCCATGTATATTTACAATTACAGGACACTAGAACCCGCTTCAGTTTCACATTTCTGAGGGCACGATCCCGGATCTGTCCCACGTTACCCCCACACTCCTCCAAAGGAGAAACCAACCACCCTGACAAGGGCTCCCCAGTGAGAACCAAGTTAGAACCTATATTTCATTCTCTTCCTCCTCCTGTTACACTTTTAGATCCCACTTGGGGCCCCATTCCAGAAAGAGTTGTGTATGTGGCAAGTCTGTTACTTAATACGGGCCCAGCAGAGAACAAGACAACCATTCCCTCTCCCACCCCACCCGAAACACCCCCAGGTTCAGAAGCCCTGCTTGTGTACTCCTTTCTACTTTCCCATTCCCCACACAACTGCAACGGGAGTGATTACATCATTCTCTCACTGACCCGGGGGCTTAACCTGGTGGTGTTCTCAGGGTGACTTGGAGGTGCTGATGAGTGCCTGGGGTTTCTGTACCACCCCTTTCCCAGACCCCCTCTTTCCAGGGCTTTCCAGGGAATATGAGGCCCCTTAGGATTTCTTCAGTTCTAGCCAGGGCTAAAACGAAGTAAATTTTGCAGCTTCATCATCCTCTAGGAGCCCGAGCCTTCCAACACACTGGGTACCATAGCCTTGTGATCCCACTCTGGGTCCCCAGGTCCCAGCCTTCACGGTTCGCTGCTCCTCCCCTCGAGCATCTCCATCAGCAATCCCTTCATTTGCCTCCCGGGCTCTAGCCCCTGTCTCCCACCTCTCTTTCCTACCTTCAGTTTCTAGAATGGGGCTGGGGGCGCCTGATATCTTCGGTTCCATTCCACCTCCCCCACGCGTGTCCCCTTCCCAGCCAGGCCCACCCCGGCATCAGTGTCCGCCTCCCGCTACCTCCCACTCCCCTCCCGATGCTCAGTCTGGCTCAGACTCCCCTCCCCCAGCCCCATCTCTCTCACTCCCCATCCCTAGTCGCCCGCACTGCTTCCCGCTGCGGGGAGCGTTCTTTTTTGGCTTCTCCCATCCCTTCGGTTTCCCCGCGGCTTCCTGCCTCCACCCCCACCCCCTACAAAGGGCCTCGTCGTTCCCCAGCCTAGCTCCGCTTCTCCCTCCTTCCAGCTCCCAGTACCTATCCCGGGAGCTCCCCGCGGAGCTCCGAGCCCCACGCAGTCCCTAACCCGCCTCCTCCCCCGGGCACCTCCGGAGGTGCTCCCTCCCATCAGTCTGGTGCATGCCTCGCCCCGGCTCCCTCCGTCCGCTCAGCCCCCAACGCCTCCGTCCCGGACGGTGGGGGTAGCCGGCACACCTAGCCCCGCACCCCCCGCGGGTCCCCCGCCCGAGCAGCCTCGGCTCGGGTGCGCCCGCCGCCCTCCCTCACCAGCGGCTGCATCTCCGAGTGCGCCGTGGGCACCTGGAACCGGTCGATCTCCTCCATCATGGTGCCGGAGGGATGAGGAGGGCGGGGGACCGGAGCGTGGGCGGCGGCGCGGCTCCCCCGGTGCAGGCGAGCGGGCGAGGAAAGGCGCGGCCGGCTGGCCGGGCGAAGGAGTGCGGGAGGGAAGGAGGGATGGAGAGATGGAGGAGGGGAGGGAGAAGGCGAGGCCGGCCCGCCACAAGCGTGAGCAGACAGGGAGGGCCGCGAGGCCTCCTCACAGGGCAGCGAGAGCAGCCGTCGTGCCCGGCCTCAGCCTCATCCCCCGCGCCGCTGCCGCTGCTGGCTGCCTCCGCCGCGCCCGCTCCCCGCCCCAGCTCGCCTCCTGTCAGCCAGCTCAACCACTGCGGTGACTCGGCAACTCCACTTCCGGGTCCGGGACACCGCCCGCCCCACCGGGCCGCATAATTCATGAGGGAGGCAGCACCCCACCGCCCCCCTCCCACCCCCGCCGACTCGGGAGCATCTAGAGGGGGCCGCCTCAATTCCATATTATTCATGAGGGAGGCGGGGCTACGGGCGGGTCCCCGCCCCCAGATGATTTCCACCTCCCTCCTCAAGATTGGGGGGAGGGATGCCCGTGGATGACCGCTTCGGTGCAACGAGATGCGCCTGCGCCCGGGCTTCGGGTCCGTTGCCAAGGTAACGGCGTCAGAATCCAGCCCACCATGGACCTTTCTTTTCCAACACTAGCGAAAACCAAATGGGAAAAAGGAGAAAAAGAGAAGAAAAAAACGCAACTGCCGCAACGAAACCCACCTCCCCCAACCATGAATGGTCACGTGACGGGGCATGCTTGGAAGCGGGTAGGAGGGGTCGCAAGGCTTCCGGTGTGTCGCCTGGGTAACGGATGTACACTTCCTGCCCGCAGTAAAGTGGGGTTTAAGTCGGAATCTCAAGCTTCCAGGAGCGACTTGTTACTATTGTGATGGCCCCGAAAACTGCGCCCCGTAGATTGGTAAAGCTCCTCTCATCAGTTCTGATATTTCTTCCCTTCATTTCTATTTTTGAACTCTGCCTTCCCTAAGACCTCTGACCGGTCCCTCCACTGACCTTTGGCTGCCTTCCCAGAGTCGCTCAACAAGAAGTTGGGTGCCCACCAGCATCTCTCTAGTGGAGACATTACCCTTGATGCTTTCGCCTCTGAGTAGCTATTTAGAGAGATGCGGGATGTAATTGTATTAAGTATTAAATCGGGACAGACCGAGTGCTGTGGGAGAAGAAAGGATGCGGGTAACAGAAACCAGAGGAGGCTTCTGGGAAAATTTGTGACACAGCTGCCGAGCTGTAAGCAGTGGTGGTTTTTAATGTTCACACCTCTGGGCCAATGGCCCTTTCTCTGTGGCCTTACAGCCGGCAGTGTGGATAAAGTGTGAGACCTCCTGATAAAACAGGCTTTCAAAAAATGTGTCTACTATATTTGTGGTCCCCTGTGGCGTCTGTGTTCTTGGGGGACGTCACTGTAAGGCGCTTAGGACTTTGGACTGAGAGCTCATGAAAGGGAGCGGCAATTCCAGCAAGGTCATTAACAACCCGTCTTTGACGAGCCGTCCACTTTCTCCGGCATGGTAGTTTAGTGGCTGAAGAACCCTGGCCTGATCTTATGACTTCTCCTCCAAGCTACTCCATGGGCACCCTGAATCCTTAAAATGCCTCTCTCTGCTCCCAAACCTCTTAATCACCACATTCCACTTTTCCCGAGTCGCTTTTCCTTTTTTCTAACGCTACCGACCAAATGAGTGTCTACTCAGGAAAAAGCTCACTCTGCGCCTCTCAAATAAATACAGAGTCATCTTTTGTCCTGTTTCATGGGAGTTCTAGGAATTACCCCATTGGGTCAGAGCCATAATCCAATTAAACTAATGTTGTGTTGCTGTGAGCAATGAGCAGGGTTCTGAAGAATTAGTGTGATAGTTGGGATAGTCTTACATGAACAACAGCCTAAATGGTTCCTTTTTATCCATCCATCTTAAAATTTGTTCATATTGCTTTTTGTCCTGTATATTAATCTAATGAATTATATAATTTTATGTAAAGTAGGATAGATGGGGAAATATATATATATATATATAATGTTCTAAAAACTAAAGCACTATATAAATTTGAGTTATAATAATTTTTTAAATGATGATATTGTTCTAACATTCATCTCAGATTTCAAAAAGGGTCTCTTTCATACTAGAATTTGTGAGTTTGATGAAAAGCTTTATTTAGATGGCACATGATTTTATCCCACTTCCTTTTAGTCTCTACAGTTTCAGGCAGAAAAGGACTGCAGAATCATAGAAGGGGCAGAACAGGACAGCAGAACCATAGAACCGGGCAGAAAAGGACGGCAGAACCATAGAATCGGGCAGAAAAGGACTGCAGAACCATAGAACCAGGCAGAAAAGGACAGCAGAACCATAGAATCAGGCAGAACAGGACGGCAGAACCATAGAATCAGGCAGAACAGGACGGCAGAACCATAGAACCAGGCAGAAAAGGACGGCAGAACCATAGAACCAGGCAGACCAGGACGACAGAACCATAGAACCAGGCAGAAAAGGACGGCAGAACCATAGAACCGGGCAGAAAAGGACTGCAGAACCATAGAATCGGGCAGAAAAGGACAGCAGAACCATAGAACCGGGCAGAAAAGGACGGCAGAACCATAGAACCGGGCAGAAAAGGACGGCAGAACCATAGAACCGGGCAGAAAAGGACGGCAGAACCATAGAATCGGGCAGAAAAGGACTGCAGAACCATAGAATCGGGCAGAAAAGGACAGCAGAACCATAGAACCAGGCAGAACAGGACGACAGAACCATAGAATCAGGACGGCAGAACCATAGAACCAGGCAGAAAAGGACGGCAGAACCATAGAACCAGGCAGAAAAGGACGACAGAACCATAGAACCAGGCAGACCAGGACGACAGAACCATAGAACCAGGCAGAAAAGGACGGCAGAACCATAGAACCGGGCAGAAAAGGACAGCAGAACCATAGAACCAGGCAGAAAAGGACGGCAGAACCATAGAATCGGGCAGAACAGGACGGCAGAACCATAGAACCAGGCAGAACAGGACGACAGAACCATAGAATCAGGCAGAACAGGACGGCAGAACCATAGAACCAGGCAGAAAAGGACGGCAGAACCATAGAACCAGGCAGACCAGGACGACAGAACCATAGAACCAGGCAGAAAAGGACGGCAGAACCATAGAACCGGGCAGAACAGGACGGCAGAACCATAGAATCAGGCAGAAAAGGACTGCAGAACCATAGAATCAGGCAGAACAGGACGGCAGAACCATAGAACCAGGCAGAAAAGGACGGCAGAACCATAGAACCAGGCAGAAAAGGACTGCAGAACCATAGAATCAGGCAGAACAGGACGACAGAACCATAGAACCAGGCAGACCAGGACGACAGAACCATAGAACCAGGCAGAACAGGACGGCAGAACCATAGAACCAGGCAGAAAAGGACGACAGAACCATAGAACCAGGCAGAACAGGACAGCAGAACCATAGAACCAGGCAGAACAGGACGGCAGAACCATAGAACCAGGCAGAACAGGCTGGCAGAACCATAGAATCAGGCAGAACAGGACGGCAGAACCATAGAATCAGGCAGAAAAGGACGGCAGAACCATAGAACCAGGCAGAACAGGACGACAGAACCATAGAATCAGGCAGAACAGGACGGCAGAACCATAGAACCAGGCAGAAAAGGACGGCAGAAGCATAGAACCAGGCAGAAAAGGACGGCAGAAGCATAGAATCGGGCAGAACAGGATGGCAGAACCATAGAACCGGGCAGAACAGGACGACAGAACCATAGAACCAGGCAGAACAGGACGACAGAACCATAGAATTGGGCAGAACAGGACGGCAGAACCAGAGAACCAGGCAGAACAGGACGACAGAACCATAGAATTGGGCAGAACAGGACGGCAGAACCAGAGAACCAGGCAGAACAGGACGACAGAACCATAGAATTGGGCAGAATAGGCTGGCAGAACCATAGAACCAGGCAGAAAAGGATTGCAGAACCATAGAACCGGGCAGAAAAGGACGGCAGAACCATAGAATCAGGCAGAACAGGACGGCAGAACCATAGAACCAGGCAGAACAGGACGGCAGAACCATAGAACCAGGCAGACCAGGACGACAGAACCATAGAACCAGGCAGAACAGGCTGGCAGAACCATAGAATCAAGCAGAAAAGGACTGCAGAACCATAGAATCAGGCAGAACAGGACGGCAGAACCATAGAACCAGGCAGACCAGGACGACAGAACCATAGAACCAGGCAGAACAGGACGGCAGAACCATAGAACCAGGCAGAAAAGGACGGCAGAACCATAGAACCAGGTAGAAAAGGACGGCAGAAGCATAGAAGTGGGCAGAACAGGACGGCAGAACCATAGAATTGGGCAGAACAGGATGGCAGAACCATAGAACCAGGCAGAACAGGATGACAGAACCATAGAACCAGGCAGAACAGGACGACAGAACCATAGAACCAGGCAGAACAGGACGGCAGAACCAGAGAACCAGGCAGAACAGGACGACAGAACCATAGAATTGGGCAGAACAGGCTGGCAGAACCATAGAACCGGGCAGAAAAGGACGGCAGAACCATAGAAGTGGGCAGAACAGGACGGCAGAACCATAGAAGTGGGCAGAACAGGATGGCAGAACCATAGAATCGGGCAGAACAGGATGGCAGAACCATAGAACAAGGCAGAACAGGAAGGCAGAACCATAGAATTGGGCAGAACAGGATGGCAGAACCATAGAACCAGGTAGAACAGGACGGCAGAACCATAGAATTGGGCAGAACAGGAGGACCCGAGTTCAAATCTGGTCTCAGACACTTGACACGTCCTAGCTGTGTGACCCTGGGCAAGTCACTTAACCCCAGCCTCAAAAAAAAAAAAAAAAAAAAAAAAAGAATCAGGCAGAACAGGACGGCAGAAGCATAGAAGTGGGCAGAACAGGACGGCAGAACCATAGAACCAGGCAGAAAAGGACGGCAGAACCATAGAACCAGGCAGAACAGGACGGCAGAACTATAGAAGCGGGCAGAACAGGACGGCAGAACCATAGAACCAGGCAGAACCATAGAATCAGGCAGAACAGGACGGCAGAACCATAGAACCAGACAGAAAAGGACGGCAGAACCATAGAACCGGGCAGAAAAGGACAGCAGAACCATAGAACCGGGCAGAAAAGGACGGCAGAACCATAGAACCAGGCAGAATAGGCTTGCAGAACCATAGAACCGGGCAGAACAAGATGGCAGAACCATAGAATCAGGCAGAAAAGGACTGCAGCACCATAGAATCAGGCAGAACAGGACAGCAGAACCATAGAACCAGGCAGAACAGGACGGCAAAACCATAGAACCAGGCAGAACAGGCTGGCAGAACCATAGAATCAGGCAGAAAAGTACTGCAGAATCATAGAATCGGACAGAAAAGGACTGCAGAATCATAGAATCTTGGAATTATAAAGGGGCCACAGAATGCATTTTGGGTGACCCAACCTTGAATAAGACATGCCTGATAAATGGTTGTACAGGCATTGCTTGAGATTTCCAGTAACTAAGAATTTACTACATCCTGTAGTAGTCCATTTGACTTTTGGAAAAATTTGTTAAGAACTTTCCTCTCTTTGCCTTTTTGTAACTTCTACTTCATTCTGTTTTCTGAGCCAAGCAGGAGTCTAATCCCTCTTCTATACTATAGCTCTTCTGTGAAGATTGCCGTAAGAAGTTATGAGAGAGCCAGCTTCAAAGTCCTTATTCTTGAATAGCATTATAAATTCCAAGGGAAAAAACTACTGTATAGGCTCAAAAAAAAATTTTTACAGTCAGTTATGCAATAACCAAACTTAAGAAGAACCCCAAAATAATGGGGTCAAATGGGTTAAAAGAAAGAAAGAAAAAATACAAGAAAAAATATAGAAATATATATTATAATTATTTGTAATATTTGTAATAATTATAATCATATATAATAAAATATGTAGAAAAATTATATAGAAATTCAGTTGTATCAGAAAGCTAGAATCTTCTCCAGATATAATAAAATAAATGAAACATTTACTGAAAAATAACTACATACTAAATATCATGTTAAATGATAGAGCTATAAATAGGAAAAAAAATGAGAATTCCTGCTCTCAAGGATATTACACTCTAATTGGGAGAGACAGCAGTATAAGAGACTAAAGTTGCAGAATAGATAACAAGGCCCAGGGATTTTGGAAGTGTAGCAGAAAGTCATATAGCAAGGTCCAGAGGATTTTAGGATGCAGTTTCATGGCAGATTGTACAGTCTGGTGGTCTTCTGTTTCAGCAAAAAGATTGCACTTGGTAAATTTTAGCCCCTCCCCGTGGTATGAACATCCATGTCACTCTTCTTGTGTGGCCATTTTTATGAAGTCTGGGCATTTCTTACTTTCTAAATGGAGCTGATGGAGATAGTGAAGGAATTAACTGGAAAAAAAACAGTTCCAAAAAAGAAAAGAAAAAGTGCTGGAAATAGTGAAGTGAACCTAACTAAAGAATCTTGGGACAAAATGTTGAAACTAAAAAAATTTGGAAACACCTTTGGAGAATATACATAATATACTAGATTCAATGAAAAGCAATTTATTTATTTATTTATTTATTTATTTATTTATTTATTTATTTATTTATTTATTTTTACTGTAGGCTGCTGTGATGACCACATTAGCACCCTGGATACCTTAGAATCAGCCAGAATCAGGATAAGCAAAAGTCCTTGGTCTTTTTTCTTGGTCTTTAGGGGTAGGAGTGAATTGGATGGAAGCAGAATCTCCATGACCTGCTTCTTCATCTCACACCCAGAAGTGACCCTGGCTAGTCTTACTCTATCCTCTAGTCCCTCCCACAATTCTCTGCATACACCAAACGATTGGGCCAGCACAGGATAGTGGGAAGGGCCATTTTCCAAGCATATTTTTATAGAGCATTGTCCAATCAGTAATTAGCCTTTAAGTGCTTGGTTATCCGACCTCAGTGTATTAACTCAAGAATTTCAGCCCTTTACATCTCCCACTTTCTTTTGTTTTAGAACACTGGTGGTCACACCATCCCTGACTTCTCAGGGAGGTGAGAACCCCAAAAAGGAGGTGATCACGCCCTCCCTGACTTCTCAGGAAGGGAGATGAAAGCACTAAAAATGAGATGATCACGCCCTCCCTGACTTCTCAGGAAGGGAGATGAAAGCACTAAAAAGGAGATGATCACGCCCTCCCTGAAATCTCGAGAAGGGAGATGAAAAGCACCAAAGGGAAGTGGGCACTGCTGTCAGGTTTCTGGGTTGAAGGGTCTTATTAGAAACAGGTATGCACAAACCCATCAGCATGGGAGGTATTACATAAGCACATAGCAATAACGCACAGGCTATTAGTGATCACTATCCCCACAGTTACTACAGGCTTGATGTGGTATAACAAACATGAATTGTACATGCAAGTAGTGATATAACAAACAGTATAAATCAACATGGTCTTGTAAAAGATTTCCAGAAGTCCTAGAAGGAGAGTAGTAATCAGTCACACATACGCCTTCTTCAGCAGCCAAGAGATAGTCCAAAACCAATCTATTGTCCATTGCTTCACGTGTCAGGGAATCCAGTGATCCCGGCAAGTTTTCGAAGTTCTACAACAGTATTATGTGTTAGGGAATCCAGTGATTCTTACAAATTTTGAAGTCCTGCAACAGTCATATAATTTCTCAGAAAATCCAATGATTCCTGAAGGTTTTCAAGTCCTACAACAATCTTATCATGTCTCAGAGAATCCATTGATTCCTGAAGGTTTTCAAGTCCTACAACAGGCTTATCATGTCTCAGAGAATCCAATGATTCCTGAGGGTTTTCAAGTACTACAACAGTTTTATCATTTCTCAAGGAATCTAATGATTTCTGAGGGTTTTAAAATCCAACAACAATCTTATTATGTCTTAGAGAATCCAATGATTCCTGAGGGTTTTCATGTCCTACAACAATCTTTTCATGTCTCAAGGATTCCAATGATTCCTGAGGATTCTGAAGTCCAACAATTTTTAATGTACATGAGTCAAATGCCATAACTGCCATGCTCTTTCAGTGGTGGGCACAGTCAGCAACGGAACCACCCAATGTTTCTTGGGTCTTCTCCTTCATTCTCTCTCTGATAGACAAGGCAAATATGGCTTGTTGGCACTCATCTGATTCCTTCTCCATCTGTGGAGATAATAGCAAACCCTCTCTTCCAGCAGTTAACCTATCTGGTCCCTTCCATTCACCATTTTCTGGGTCTCTCCACATCACCTGGCAATTATTTAAAGATAGTGAAGCTGCTCACACTGGACACTGCCCTTCCAGTGGGTTATAAAACCTGTCTGCTGGCGCCAGTGCATCTTTGTCAAAAATCAAGAAATTGATAATATAAAGAGCTATATTTAGAAGTTCTCTAGGGTTACCTGTGGCTCCCCCTTTCTTTTGTTTTTGGAGGAACATCTTAATGTCTCTTGTTTTTCCTCTCTACTATTGCCTGTCCTTGAGAATTAAAAGTTATGCCAATGGTGTATAAAATTTTATCCTGTGCACAAAAGTGTGCAAAATGATTAGAAGTATATGTAGGTCCATTGTCTGTTTTTATTGCTTGTAGCACACCCATAATTGCAAATGCTTGTATAAGGAATTCAGTGACCACTTGGACTGTCTCTTTTGCTGCTGGTATTGCAAAAGTGAATCCTGAAAAGGTGTCTGCCACAACATGGATAAAAGACAGACGACCAAAAGATTTATAATGGGTCACATCCATTTGCCAAATTTCACTGGGTCTCAAACCATGAGAGTTCTTCCTGGAGGGAGAGTAGGAGTATGGAAAGGAAGGCAAGCTGAAGGGCTTTTACTATGCTCCTAGATTCCTCTCTTGTTATTCCAAATTGTAACCGTAAATCTCGAGCAGCCTGATTTAAAATGAGATTCTTGGGCTTCTTGAAATAAAGGAATATTGGCCAAGATAGTTAGAAGGCTATCTGCCTTTGAGTTACCATCAAAAATAGGACCTGGAAGTCCACTATGAGAGTGGACATGCAAGATATAAATCTTACCTGGATGCTTTCTCACTTACTCTTGAAGTTCTTTAAAGAGCTGATATATATTAGAGGCTACAAATTTTATTTGGGCTGTGGCAATTCTTTGTACCACACCTACTGACTAGGCTGAATCAGATATATTTACATCTCCTGGATAATAAGTAAGAGCTAGAATGATTGCATACAATTCATTCTGCTGAGTAGACTGAAAAGGAGTTCTGACTACTCTCTTTATAATTAAGTCACAAGAGTATACAGGGCAAATATTAAGTTTGGATGCATCTGTAAAGATAGTTGGTCCTTTAAGAGGAACTTTAGAAATCTTTTCTTCAAGAATCCATCTCCAATTATGTAATAGAATATCTTTAATGGAGACCTGTGTGTAAAATTTGGAGCCATGGCTAATAAAATTTGTCACTCTAGGATGGTTTCATAGCATACATTAATTTGTGCATTAGTATAAAAGGTGTATATCTTTTCAGGTCTTATCCCAGATAACTGTACTGCTCGCTTAATGGTCTTTAATAAAATTCTAGCCACAAGCACTGCGTAAGGAGTAAAGCTTTGTTCTGGTTGTGCTGGGTGGTTCACCCATTCTATCACACTGTTTCTTTGATGAAGGACTGCTGTGGGTGCCTCTTGTGTAGCAAAAACTGATATTTCCAAGATTTTTTGAGTGACTCTTTCAACCCCATTGGATAAAGCCAGTTAAAACTTCTTTCAAAGCCTCTTGAGCTTCTTTTCTATGCTGGTTTGGTGAGCTTAAAGCACTGTCTCCCCTTAAAATGTCATATAATAGTTGTAATTGATAGGTAGTCAAGCCTAACACTGGACGCATCCATTGGATATCTCCTATCAATTTCTGAAGTCATTTAAGGTCTTTAGCTTTTTTTTTAGAGTTTTTGTACTGTAAGCAGCTTAGGTGCTTGCTAAATATTAAAAAGGAGCATGTCTTTGAATTTTTTTCTGGAGCTATGTGCAATCTGTAGTTCCTTAGTGTTTCCATGGTCTTTTGTAAACATACTTCTAACATTTGCTCCTCAGGTGCACATCCCAAGATATCCATGTAATGTAATAACATTACTTTTGGAAAAGCTTTTTCTTACTGGAGTAAGAGCAGCAGCAACATACATTTGACTCATAGTAGGGCTGTTTTTCATTCCTCGTGGCAAAACTGTCCATTCATATCTTTTATAAGGCTCAGCTAAGTTAATGCTGGGCACTGAAAAGGCAAATCTTTTCATATTCTCCTTATCTAGAGGTATAGAATAGAAACCATCCTTAATGTCTGTAACCCAAAGAGGCCATTCTCTAGGCAATTGAGTAGGAGGTGGAAGTCCAGATTAAAGAGTTCCCATAGTTTCCATCTGTTCATTTACCTTTCTTAAATCAGTCAGCATCCTCCATTTTCCAGATTTCTTTCTTACAACAAATACTGGGGAATTCCAGGAACTTAGAGAAGGTTGTAAATGTCCTTGGTCAAGTTGCTCCTGTACTATATCTAATAAGGCCTGAATTTTATTGCTACCTAAGGGCCACTGTTCTATCCACGTCAGTTTTCCATTGGATAGGAACAGGTGAAAGTGTTGACAGGCCTTCAACAGCAGCTCTGCCTAAAAAACTGAAATACTCATTTTTAATCCCAATTGTGGTAAAATGTCTCTTCCCCACAGATTGATGGGGATTTTTTCAAATATAAAAGGAGTAAAAACTCCTGTTTCACTTTCAAGTATCCATTTCAAAGGGGTAGCACTAACTTCAGCTGCTATTGATCCTTCTATGCCAGACATGTAGATGTCTGCCTTAATCTTTGGCCAGTGACTGGGCCAATTGGCACCTCTAATAACTGTATGATCTGCATCCGTGTCTACCAATCCTTCAAATGGTATTCCATTTATATAAATAGTAAGCATAGGTCGGTCAGCAGTCACAGCTGCTGTCCAATATATTCCTGGATTTTGTTCATTGGAGTCAGAATCTGGGCAACTATCACCAGATTGCTTATTAGGAGTCTGTATCAGTAAACCTGATGCTACTACTTCTCCTGGTTGATAAGTCACACATTGTCTACTTGTATTAGTGACTGTGATATTATCTACACATTCCCCAGTTTCCTACATTAATGTATGGATGGACACTGTTTTGTAAGTACTCTCAGGAGGTGAAATGGTCAAGCCTACTATGCCTGGAGGCAAGGGATCCCTAGGCTGGAGAGGAACAGATTTCACCTTTCCAGAGGGTATCTCAGTTGTCCTAGCTACATACAACTCTGTTCTCCCCAATTGTAATCCCTTTCTCCCTTCAGGTTGCTTCCTGGCTGATTGATTGTGTAATCCCTTTCTCCCATCAGATGGCTTCCTGGCTGATTGGTCATGTCTGGGTACTGAACTTCTAGGCTCTCTCTGGGTGTAGCATCGGCTGCCATTATACCCCAAGTATTTTTTGCCTTGGACCCTGGGGCTGAGCCCCTCATCCCGTTTCCCTGAATCAGTCTACATTATGATGCCCAATAGAAGCCTCTGTTGCATTTTGGACATAGGGTATTGGGTCTTGTTCTCCCACCCTGTTTTCTCTATGCCAACATTGAGCTTTCAGATGTCCTACTTTACTACATTGAAAGCATTGACGAGTCTCTCTGGAAATTCATTGCCAAAAGGGACCCTGTCTTCCCATGTTCGGACCTTGGCAAGTCTGCATCATAGCCTGGCTATAAAAGGTAGTTGTGCCCACTGTGGCACAGCATCTTATGATCTCTAAAGGAGCATCCTTGCGTAGTCCTAGTATAATCCTTCTGCAAACCTCATTAGCATTTTCTTTAGCAAGTTGCCTTATCATAATGTCTGTTACTGCATTTTCACCATTAGTTCGTATGACAGCTGTCTGCAAACATCCCACAAAATCAGCAAAGGGCTCATTTGCCCCTTGTGCAATTTTTGTGAAAGCTTCTCCCTTGTCGTTTTTACTGGGGGAAAAAGCCCATGCTTTGATAGCAGCAGCAGCAATTTGCTCATATGCTGCTATGGGGTAATTAATCTGTACTGAAATTTCTGCATAAGAACCTACACCTGTTAGTTGGTCATAGGTGATTGGAGGATTAACTCCACTATGACTATTTTGTTGGGCTTGTATCCTACAGAGCTCATTATATTCAGAAAGCCACAGCAAGTTTTGTCCAGGTTCTAAGCATGTCCTTGCTATAGATTTCCAGTCTCTAGGGGTTAAGACTTCATAAGCCAAATTCTGTAATAACATCTTAACATAAGCTAATGTAGCCCCATAAGGAGTGCAAGCCTTTTTCAGGTCTTTGAGGATTTCTATATCAAAAGGAATGTATCTTCTACTCTCTTGACCTGAAGAGTTAAACTGTTGAATTACCAGATACACACCTATTTTCAAATCATCTAAATCATGCCCTTCTTCTGTGGCTTTAAGTTGTGCCTTTTGCAATCTAGTCATAGGAGGAGGGTGATTGCTGGGGAAGGGGGGAGAGGTGCTGGTGATACCTTTGCCCTTCCCACTACTCCCTCTCCCTCCATCCTGGAAGGAAGTTGATAGGGGCATTTCAAGAACCAGTTCCCGTTTAGTCGGGGTTGAAGCTGCCTGGTCAGAGGGAGAATCACCACACTCTTTACCACACCCTTTACCACACCCTTCACCATGCCCTTCATCCTTACTTAACTCCACATGCCCTCTACTGATATTGCTATTAATCTGTTCTTTGTCTTCCTCTTTTTCCTCACACTTTCTTATCTGGCTGTTCTTAAAAAAAATTTTTTTTTCTATAACTTGTAGGATTCTTTAAGGCCAGTTGTATTATGCTGTATATATAGAATGTTTCCTTGGAAATTGAATGAGGATCTTTATCATTGTAGTATTCATATAGTTGGTCTCCTACTAGTTTCCAATTATCTGCCCCTATATCTTCTTCCTTTAAGAACCAAGGGGATGTGGGTTCTAACGTACCCAAGAGTCTAGCGATCTGCAACCAAGTTATAATTAAGCCTTGTCCCTTGATCAACTTAAGCATGCTTTCTATAGCGCCCCCTCGGGGTGGGGATGGGGGTGGGATTGGGGATGAGAGAGAATCTTTTCCTAATATCTGCCCCATTTCAGTTAGAAAAGGTTGCTAGTTTAGCCCTTAACAAAGTAAGTTCCATGTTTGTCTATTAAAACACTCATCTTATTTCCTGGTCCCTGAGGACTTCTTCAGTGAAATTATGGTCATTGGTCCCACGTTGGGCACCAAATGTGATGACCTCATTAGCAACCTGGATACCTTAGAATCAGCCAGAGTCAGGATAAGTAAAAGTCTTTGGTCTTTATTTTTGGTCTTTAGGGGTAGGAGTGAATTGGATGGAAGCAGAATCTCTGTGACCTGCTTCTTTGTCTCCTGCCCAGAAGTGACCTTGGCTAGTCTTATTCCACCTCCTAGTCCCTCCTACAATTCTCTGTATACACCAAACAATTGGACCAGCACAGAATAGTGGGAAGGGCCATTTTCCAAGCATATTCTTATAGAGTATTGTCCAATCGGTAATTAGCCTTTAAGTGCTGTAGTGTTCGACCTCAGTGAAGTAACTCTAGAGTTTCAGCTCTTTACAGGCTACACTAGCAGAAAAAAAAGTGGAACCAAGAAAAGCAGGTCCAGAAAATTACTGAAGTGGAGAAGTTTTAGGAAGAAATGTAGAGAAAAATTATGGACCTTGAGAACATAATAAAGAGAAGAAATTTAAGACATCAAACTCCCAGATTATTGTGAAGAAAAGGATAATATATAAAAGCATTTTCCATCAGTATTAGAAATGAGAAACCTTAGAAATAGATCAAATTCAAAGAATTTCAACAGAGAATTCTATATTCATAATAGTTGATGCTTTTCTTTCTTCAGTTCCTCAATAAAATGTAAGCTCTTTGAGGACAGGAGCTGTTTGATTTTTTTTTTTTTTTAATCTACAGTGCCTTGAACATAGTAATAAATGCTTGGTAAACGCTTGTTGAATTAAATCCCTTATGTACATTTTAGCTGTCATTCTCTGCACCTTCTCAAAATCTATTATCTTTCCTGTAGTGTAGTGATCAGAACTATACATGATATTCTAGGTGTGCTGCACTTCATTATTTTACTTGAAGGCTTAGATAATATTTCTATTTTCTATCCCTTTCTGATGATACATTGATATGACAAACTTAGAAATCTGCAGTAGTTTCCTAGTCTCTGACCTTTTATAAACTTCTTTATTATGAACAAACTGTTCCAATTTTAATCTCTTCTATTTACTTGCACTCCTTCTGTCTTCTCACATTATTTGAAATATGACTTCTCCTTTTTTGCTCCCTTCCTCATATTATATCCCTTGATACCTTTCCTAATGTATGCTTCTCTTTCTTAGTCTTGAATCCATGTCTTAGGAGATATGTTGAAGGAATTAGGCATATTTAGTCTACAGAAGAGAAGATTCAGGGAAGACATGAGAACTATCTTAAATTTTTTGAAGAGTAACTATGTGAAAGAGGGACTAGCTTTGTTCCATTTAACCTCAGAATACAGAGCCAAGAATAAATGGGTAGAAACTGCATAAAATAAATAAAAAGAAAAAATTAGCTTCAATGTCAGGAAAAACTTCCTACCAATTAGTGCTGTCCAAAAGTGGATTGAGCTGTCTCAAGAAGAGGCAAGCTCCCCATCCTTGGAGGTGTACAAACAGAAACTGGGCTATTATTTGTCAGGTATGTCCAACTAAATGACATCTGAGGTCCCTTCTAACTCTTGAATTTTGGGATTCTTACTGCCATTAATATCCATTTGCTTCTATCTCCATGGGTGCTCTATAGTATGTCTCTCCCACACTCAAGACTTTTGCCCACTGGATTGTAAGCTTCCCCAGTTTAGGGACATTGTTCTGCTCCCTATCTTTGTCTCTCTAGGACTTAGCACAATGCTCCATAGAAAACATGTACTTAATGAATATTCACAGATTATTCCCTTTGAGACACACTGCCACCTTTTGGTTCAGTAAATATTTATTAAGTACCTATATATTCAAGACACTGTGCCAGATGGGGATGGAGAATGATGAAGATCTGTAATTGCATTCTATAGAGAATACTCTTCCTGAATCTTTAAAAGAGAATTACTTGGGACATTGAAGGGTTAAAGTGGGGGCAGCTAGGTGGTACAGTGGATAGAGCACCAGCCCTGAAGTTAGGAAGACCTGAGTTCAAATATAGCCTCAGACACTTAAACTTCCTAGCTGTGTGACCCTGGGCAAGTCATTTAACCCCAATTGCCTCAGGGGAAAAAAAAGTTAAAGTGACTCCCAGTTTTTCATACTATGGAGACAAAAACAAGTTTATATTATGTTTATATGATGAAAGAACCAACCAATATAACCTTTCTTTCTTTGAAGTTTCCATCCTGTAATTATATAAATACATAATCCTGCCATCTCTCCACATTTTCCTCACCATCATTTCTGATTTAAGTTATCTCCTTTTATAATCAATAATATGATCAACAATACAAATCCTTTTCCTTTTGAATTTCCCCTGTTCCCACCCTAGTAATCTCAACACTGGAGACTCACTTTACTTTGCATCCTTCTCAGCATCCTTAAATAGCAGAGTGCAGGGCACAATGCTATCTTATCTCAATTGGGTCCTCATTGGTAAACAACAATTCTTTCATTCATAACTCATTTCTTTTTTATTTTTAATTTCATTTTTCAATTAACAAGCATTTATTTTCTCTCTCCCTCCCTTATTTAAAAGACAAAAACCTTTTATCAAATATTGATAGTCAAGCAAAATCCAATGTTATCCATGTTCAAAGGTATGTGTCTTATTCTGTATCTTGAATCCATTACCTTTGTCAGCAAATGAATAACATAGTTCATCAATCTTCAAAACCTGATTAGTTATTGCATTTATAAGAGTAGTCTATCAAATTTGTTTTTATAATGTTTTCTTATCATGTATTGTTCCAGCTCTGCTTTACTTCACTATGTATTCATTCATACAAGTCTTCCTGTTCTCTAAAACCATTATTTTTAAAATTGTTTTAAACTTTATTTAATATTTTTATTACATTTAAAACATTTTATTTGTTTTTAAAATCTTTGAGTTAAAGATTCTTTCCTTTATCTTCCCATCCCAGCCCCCATTAAGAAACTACATGCGAAGTTATACAAAACATTTTCATAAAAGTCATGTTGTGAAAGAAAACATAGATCACCCACCCTTAAAAAAAACTCTCAAGAAAAAAAAGTGAGGGAGAGAGAAAGAGAGAGAGAGAGAGAGAGAGAGAGAGAGAGAGAGAGAGAGAGAGAGAGAGAGAGAGAGAGAGAGAGAGAGAGAGAGAGAGAGAGAGAGAGAGAGAGAGAGAGAGAAAGAGAGAGAGAGAGAGAGAAGAGAGAGAGAGAGAGAGAGAGAGAGAGAGAGAGAGAGAGAGAGAGAGAGAGAGAGAGAGAGAGAGAGAGAGAATGCTTTAATTTGTATTCAGACACAATTCCTTCTCTGGGTATGGATAGGATTTTTTAAGTCCTTTAGAATAATTATGGATCACTGTACTGAATGAGAATAATAAAGTAATTTATAGATGACCATCTCAAAACACTGCTATTACTTTGTACACAGTATATTTTAATTTGCTTGAGTTCATGGAGGACTTTCCAGGTTTTTCAGAGAGCATCCTGCTCATCATTTCCCATAGGACAAGAATATTCCATTATAATTACAATTTATTCAGCCATTCCCCAATTGATGGGCATCCCCTCAATTTACTTTTTTTGCCCTGAGAAGAGAGCTGCTTTGAATATTTTTGTACATACAGGTCCTTTTTCTTTTTTAAAAAAATCTTTTGGAATTCCTATCTAGTAGTGATATTGTTAGGTCAAAGGATATGCATGAATTTATGGTCCTTTGTTCATAGATCGTATCTTTTGATCATTTATCAATTGGGGCATGGATTTTTTTTTTTTTTATAAATTCGACAATTCCCTCTGTGTTTGAGAAATGAGGCCTTATCACAGAAACTTGCTTCAAACTTATTATAATTACTATTGCTTGTAGTGTGCTTTCTAGAGCCCCCACGCTGGGGTGCCAAAATATACCATCTGGACTAGCTCTCTGGAGGATCTCAGAACCAGCCCTAGTCCTTGGTCTTAGTGGAGGAGTGATGAAGGCCAAGATGAAGTCCGTTTATTTCAAGTCCTCTCAGCCCCTAAATATCTTAGTACAATTACATCATTATAGCATGCTGAGCATGTGCTAACTATAGTACCATTATATCACCACAGTACACTGGCAAGTGCTAACTATAAGCACTCTGCTATTGATATGTAAATGCATTTTTAATGTAAGTATCCCTTGCTTCAAGTAAAAGGCAGATGGTCACACCTTTCCTTGACTTTTCAGGAAGGGTGAAATACCCCAAGGGGAGATGGGAAGCCAAACCAGATATTGTCCGCAAGTTCCCTCTGGGCTAAAGGGTCTTATACCTTACCCAGAGTTCCCCCACTATCTTCAGGCCTCTACAATTGCTAATTACATTTCCCTCATTTATTCTGTTCTCTCTCTCCCTTTACCCTCTCTCCAAGTGTTTTGTTACTGATCACTCTCTCACCAAATATCACTCTCTCTCTTTTTGTTATCTTTTCCTCTACCTGGATCCCATTCTCTTCATATCTTCTTGTAGAGTAAGAAAGATTTTTAAACCCCTATTGAGTGTGTATTTTATTTCTTCTTTGAGCTAATTCTGATGAAAAAAAGTTCCCTCATTCCCCTTCTCCTCCCACTCTTTCCCTTTACTGTAAAAGCATTTTCTTGCCTCTTTTTATGGCACATGATTCACACCATTCCACTTCTTTTCCCTTTCTCCCAGTAATTCCTCCTTCACCCTTTAATTTCTTTCTTTCTTTTTTTTTTTTTAAAGATATTAACCCTTCATATTCAACTGGTACTCAGGCCTTATGTCTGTCTATACTCCTTCTAACTGTTTTAATAATGAGAAAGTTCTAATGAGTTACAAGTATCATCCTCCCAGAATGTAATAAGGTAAACCTTATTAAGTCCCTTATGATATCACTTTTGCTTCTCCTGGGTCTTGTATTTGAAAATCAAATAATCCATTTGGATCTTTTCATCACAAATGCTTTAAAATCCTCTATTTCCTTCAAAGGTTTGAACTCCTTTAAATGGGCTCTTCCAGAGGTTCCACACAACATACTAGCCTGAGCTCATTGGGCTGCTATCCACCATGTTTATACCTGGGTTCATCAAGAAACTCCCCAGAGTGTCCTTGTTTGGGCGCCAAAATGTAAAGTCTGAGCTAGCTCCCTGAAGGGCTCAGAATCAGCCAGAGTAAGGATAAGCAAAAGTCCTTGCCCCACGTTGGGTGCCAAAATATAATGTTCTGTTGTCTCTAAATTGTGATCGTTCTCTGGGGCAGATCTCTTGGGGAGCTTTTGGAGCCAGCCTTAGTTTCAGTTCAGTTCCAATAATCCCAAAATGCAGCCAGGAGTTAAAGTCCAGATCCTATATTGTGCCCTTCAAAGTCTTGAATCTATTCCTGTCAGGATGTCTCCAGCCAGCTTTAGTCTCTAGCTCCCTCTGAATCCAAAGCCTCCAGCCAGCACGAAGGTAGATGTGGGAATGAAATCTTGATTCTGAATCTCCTAGAGTGTGGGAATGAGACTCTGCCTCCAAGAGTGTGGGATTGTGGGTTGCCCAGAATTCAATCCTAGATGTGAATCTCCCAAAAGTCCATGAGCAGGCTTTTCCTTTAGACTTGTGAATCCACTGAATCCTCACTGAATCTCCTCAAGCTTCCTTGAAGTTCTCCTGGGAAGTCTTCTCCTTGACCCAATCCAGACTGACTTCCCCACTAAATGTTGGCTCCTTATATGCTCCCAGAGAATAAGTTTGTGGGTACTCTATGGACTTATGGGAAGTCCTTACAGAACCAATGAGCAAACTCCTTTAAAGGTGTAAACTCCTTTAAAGGTGTGAACTCTGAGCTAGAGAATTGTAAAGTACCAGACAACCAACTTAGCGCCTAGTAATAATCCTAACATATTTCATTGAATTTTGTACTTTTCTTCTGAAGGATTATACTCAATTTTGGTGGATAAGCGATTCTTGATTGCAATTCTAGCTCCATTGCTCTTCAGAATTTCATATTCCAAGCCCTCTGTTCCTTTAATATAGAAGCTAAAACTTGTATTATCCTGAGTATTGCTCTACTATACTTGAATTATTTATTTCTTAATGCTTGCAGTATTTTCTCCTTGACCTGGGAGTTCTGGAATTTGATCATAATATTCCTGGGAGTTTTCATTTTGGGATCTCTTTAAGGAGATGATCAATAGATTCTTTTAATTTCTATTTTACCCTCTGTTTCCAAAATATCAGGACAGTTTTCCTTGATAATTTCTTGAAGGATGATATTCAGGTACTTTTTTTGATCATGACTTTCAGACAGACCAAAAATTTTAAAATTATCTCTTCTGGATCTATTTTCCAGGTCAGTTAGTTGTTTTTCCAGTGAACTATTTCAATTTGTTTTTTTTGTTTGTTTGTTTGTTTGTTTGTTTTTGTTTTTTAATAGGACAGTCCATTGACATTTATTTTCTTTTTTTAAAAATTTTATTTATAAATTTTTTTGACATTATATATGCATGAGTAATTTTTTATAACATTATCCCTTGTATTCATTTTTCCAAATTATCCCCTTCCTCCCTCCCCTTGATGACAGTCAATCCCATATATTTTACATGTGTAACAATATAACCTAGATACAATATATGTGTGTAAATACTATTTTCTTGTTGCACATTAAGTATTAGATTCCAAAGGTATAAGTAACCTGGGTAGATAGACAGTAGTGCTAACAATTTACATTCACTTCCCAGTGTTCCTTCTCTGGGTGTAGTTATTTCTGTCCATCATTGATCAACTGGAAGTGAGTTGGATCTTCTTTATGTTGAAGATATCCACTTCCATCAGAATATATCTTCATACAACATTGAAGTGTACAGCAATCTTCTGGTTCTATTCATCAAATTTTTTCTATTTTGTTTTCTGTTTTTTTGGCTTTGCTTTATTGTATCTTGATTTCTCATAAAGTCACTAGCTTCAATTTGCTCAATTTTAATTTTTAAGGAATTTTTTTTGTATGCTTTTCCCAGCTGGCCAATTTGGCTTTTTAAGACATTCTTCTTTGCATTAGCCTTTTCTATTTCCTTTTGCACTACTCTCAATTCTCTTCCTAATTTTTCCTCTATCTTACTCAATTTTCAAAATCCCTTTTGATCTTTTCCAAAGCCTGACATCAATTCTCATTTTTCTTGGAGACTTTGAATATAGGAACTTTGACTTTGTTATTTTCTTCTGAATGTGTATTTGATCTTCCTTGTCACCACAATAATTATCTATAGTTAGGTATGGTAAATTTTTTTTGGTAATTTTTTACAGCACGATACTATCCAGTGGATTCTTCTCAGTCTTTCTCCTCTACATTTCTTCAATATTTAACACCATTGACCAATCTTTCTTGTTTTAAATTAAATAATTTTTTAAAAATTATTAAGCATTGGTTTTTTTCTCCCTTCCATTGAAAAAATAATAAATTAGTAAACAGTAAATTAAATGTCTACTATGTGCCAGCATTGTGCTAACTGATGAGGATAAAAGAAATGAAAAAAAGGAGATAAAAGACAATTTCTGCCCTTTGTGAACTTATAATCTGAAAGGAGGTGGGGAGAGAGGACAAATATTTATATAGAAGCAAATATTTATCTACAAAGTAAACTATATGCAAGATAAATAGGAAATAATAGAGGGAAGGTACTAGAATTAGAAGAATTTAGTGAAGATTTCCTCCAGGAGGTGGGATTTAGTTGGGATTAAAGAAATCCAGTAAGGTCAGAATGGAGGAGAGAGAACATTTTAGGCATAGAGGAAAGCCAGAGAAAATTCGCAGAGTTAAGAGATGAAAGTGTCTTGTTTGTGGAACATCCAGGAGGCTAAGAGTAGGTTTGGGAAGTAACTTTTTTTTTTTTTTTTTTTTATTCATTTTTCCAAATTATCCCCTCCCTCCCTCCACTCCCTCCCCCCAATGGCAGGTAATCCCATACATTTTACATGTGTTACAATATAACCTAGATACAATATATGTGTGTAAATACCATTTTCTTGTTGCACGTTAAATATTGGATTCCGAAGGTATAAGTAACCTGGGTAAATAGACAGTAGTGCTAACAATTTACATTCACTTCCCAGTGTTCCTTCTCTGGGTATAGTTATTTCTGTCCATCATTGATCAACTTGAAGTGAGTTGGATCTTCTTTATGTTGAAGATTTCCAGGGAAGTAACTTTTAAGAAGATTGTAAAGGTAGCAGGGGACTAGATTATCTGAATACCAAACAGTATTTCATACTTGCTCCTAGAGTTAATAAGAGAGTCACTTGAGTTTATTGAGTAGAGGAGTAACTCAATGACACTTATTTTATTAGAAAAATCACATTAGTGCCTGAATGGATTGGAGTGAGGAGAGACTTGAGGTAGACACATTCAAGAGATGTTCTGAAGGTGAAATTGGCAACGGTTTGAATATGGCGAATGAGAGAGAATGAAGAGTCCAGGGTGACTTCTAGGTTGTAAATCTGAGGGACTAGAATTATGGCTTTGCCTTCTTGGGTGATAGAGAAGGTAGGAGAAGAGGAAGGTTTAGGGATAAAAATAATGAGTTCTTTGTAGATATATTGAGTTTAAGATGTCTATTGGACATCCCATCCAACATGTCTGAAAGGTCTGAAATTAAGATCACTGAGAGATGGGGGTGAGAAAGGTGGATCTGAGAATTTTCACTATAGAGATGATGATTGAATCCAGGGAGCACATGAAATTGCCAGGTAGTATAGCAGGAAGAAGCCTTGTTAGAACCCTGAGGGATGCCTATGGTTACAGGGTATGATCTAGAGGAGGACCCAGCAAAGGACTATAATTAAGCAAAATTAATTCCCATGTTGGTGAAGTCCAAAAATATGTGTCCTTTTCTGTATATTATTCCATTACTTTTCTATCAGTAGATGGATAGCATTGGTCCTGTGGAATTACAGATGATTATTGCATTGATCAGAACTCTTAAGTCTTTAAAAATCATTTTTTTTTACAATATTGGTCCTATATTATAAATAGTTCTTCCAGTTCTGCTACTTCACAGTGAATCAGTTCATATAAGTCTCCCAAGTTTCCTTGAAATGGACTTTTTTTTTTTTCATTTCTTACAACACATTAGTATTCTATTACTTTGTTATAACATAATTTGTTTAACCATTCTCCAGGTAATGAACATCCCAAGAGTTTCCAGTTCTTTGCCACTATAAAAATGCTGCTATAAATATTTTTGTACATATAGGATTTCTTTGGGGCATAGATCTAGTAATGATCTAGATAATTTGTAATTTGCTGGGTCAAAGGATATGAACAATTTAATACCCTGTGTTTTGTTGAATTGTATTAATAACTTAATAACTTTGGGGGCATAGCTCCAAATTACTTTCCAGAATGTATGTACCACTTCACAGTATATCAATATGCTTGCTTTTCTCATAGCTCCTCCACCATTTGCCATTTTCCTTTTTTTTTAAAATCAACTTTGCCACTCTGATGGATGTGAAATAGAACTTCAGAGTTGTCTTAATTTGCAATTCTCTAATTCTTAGTGATAAGCATTTTTTTCATATGGCTATTGGATATTTTGGCTTTTTTTCCCTTTGGGTACTAATTGTTCCCATCCTTTTATCACCATTCATTCTTTAATGTAAGTGAAATAGATGAATATTTACAAAAATATAAATAGCACAGATTGACAGGGAAATAGAATATTTAAATAACCTCATCTTAGAAAAATAAACCGAAGAATCCATCAAAAATCTGCCAAGAAAAAATACCCAGGGCAGAAAATGAATTCTATCAGACATTTAAAGAACAATTTTAAATAAAACTTTTTAAATGAAACTCATATACTATGACCAGATGGGATCTATGGCAGGGATGCAAAGCTGATTCAATATTAGAAAACTATTAGTATAATTGCATATCTCAATAACAGTACCAACAGAAATCATATGATTAACTCAGTAGATGCAGCAAAAGGTTTTGACAAAATACAATATGGCTGTATTTTGGGCAAGTCACTTAACCCCGATTGGCTCAGCAAAAAAATACAATACCTATTCCTATTAAAAATATTAGAAAACAAAAAAATAAATTGAGCTTTCCTTAAAATGATAAGAAATATCTAAAACCCTCTGCAGGTATTTTCCATAAAAAGGATAAGCCTGAACACTTCCCGGTAAGATGAGAGATGAAGCAAGTTTGCCCATTATCACCACTATTATTTAATATTGTTCTTGAAATGTTTGCCATAACAATAAGAGAAAAAAATAAATTGAAGGAATGAGAATAGGCAACGAAGACAATCTTGGCAGATAATATGATCGTGTACTCAGAGAATCCTAGAGAATCAACTAAAACATTAATTTAAATAATTAACAACTTTAGCAGAGTTGCAGGCTATAAAATAAACCCAGATAAATTATCAGTACTTCTATATATTAACAAAGTCCAGGAGCAAGACATAGAGCAAGAGACAGGGAAATTCCAATTAAAATAAAAGTACACAATTTAAAAAATATTTGGGAATCTACCTACCAACACAAACCTAGAAACTATATGAAGAGAATTAGAAAACATTTTCCACACAAATGAAGTCAAATTTAAACACGTGGAAAAACATTAATTGCTCATGGTTAAGCCAAGCCAATATAATAAAAAATGAAAATTCTACCTAAATTATTTTATAGAGCTAGAAGAAATCATAACTAAAGTCACTTGGAAGAACAGAAGGAAAAGAATACCAAAAGAGTTTTTAAAAAATAATGTGAAGGAAGGTGACCTAGCTATACTAGATCTTAAACTGAATTATAAAGTGCTACTGATCAAAACAATCTGGTATAGGCTAAGAAATAAAGTGTGGGATTTGTGGAATAGATTAGGTACATAATACATAATGAAAGTAAATGACCATAGTAATCTAATATTTGGTAACCCCAAAGATTCAGGCTTTTGGGACAAAAACTCACTATTTGACTATTCACTATTAGTAAATAGTTTGGCAGAAACTAGGTATAGACAAATATCTCATGCCATATATCAAGATAAAGTCAAAATGGATACATGGTTTAGGCATAAAAGGCTGATACCATGGACAAATTAATTTGGAATATGGAAGAGTTTGCCTGTGAGTTCTTTGGATGATGGAAGAATTTATGACCAAACAAAATATGAAATTATGAAATACAAACTGAATAAATCTGATTACATTAAATTTTAAAAGTTTTTTTATACAAACAAAACCAATGTACCCAAGATTAGAAGGAAAATAGAAAACTGAGAGGAAAAAAATTTTATACCAAGTATCTTGAATAAAGGCCTAATTTCTCAAATATAGAGAATTGAATAAAATTTATAAGAATACATGTCAAGGGCAGCTAGGTGGTACAGTGGATAGAGTACCATCCCTGAAGTCAGGAGGACCTGAGTTCAAATCTGACCGCAGACACTTAACATTTCCTAGCTGTGTGATCTTGAGCAAGTCACTTTATCCCAATTGCCTCAGGGGGATAAAACATGTCATTCCCTAGTCAATGATCAAAGGATATGAACAGGCAGCTTTCAGAAGAAGAATTCAAAGTTATTTACAGTTATATTAAAAAAAATGCTCTAAATCACTATTGATGAGAGAAATTTATTTTAAAAACTCCGAGATACTACCTCACATATCAAATTGGCTAATATGACAGAAAAGACAAAGTATAAATGTTGGAGAGGATGTGAGAAAATTGGGACATTAATGCATTGTTGGTGAAATTGTGAACTGATCCAACCATGCTGCAGTACAATTTGGAACTATGCCCAAATGGCTATAAAACTATGCATATCTTTTGACCTAACAGTACCACTTCTACATATGTATCCTAAAGAGAACAAAAAGGGAAAAAAGGGAAAAGGACATATTTGTACAAAACTATTTATAGCAGCTCTTTTTGTAATCAATGAATTGGACATTGAGGGGATATTCATAAATTAGTCATTGGCCAAACCAGTTGTAGTATATAATTATGATGGAATACTATATTGCTCTAAGAAATAACGAGCAGGTTGATTTCACAAAAACCTGAATTTACATGAACTGATGCATAGTGAAGCAAGCAGAATTTGGAGAGCATTATATACATTAACAGCAGTACTGTATGATGCTTAACTTTGAACAACTTAGCTACTTTCAGCAATATACTGATCCAAGATAATCCTAAAGGATACATGAAAAATGCTATTCTCCTCCAGAGAAAGAACTGTTGGAATCTGAATGTAGATAAAAGCATGTTGTTTTTCATTTTAGTTTTTTTTTTTGGAGGGGGGCTTTTCTTTCATTTTATGACTATTGAAGAAATATGTATTTTTATATTATTGCACATGTATAATTAATATAAAATTTCTTACCAATGTGGGGAGGGGTTGGAGTGGAGAGAATTTAGAACTCAAGATTTGATAAAATGAATGATAAAAAATGTTTTACATTCATTTGGGAAAAATAAAATATTATTATAGTAATAGTACTTGTATCATTTTTTATCCTGATTGTGGCTCCTCAGTACTTGAATTCTTTCAAGCTATCTATATGCAATACTTTTTTTTTTTTTAAACCTGAAAACTTGGATTTTGGCTTTAATTTTCATTGGAGTTTTATTCAGAGAATAACTAGTAGATTGCTTCCATTTTTACTATACCCTCTGGGTCTAAGAAATCTGGATTTTTTTTTTTTGAGATAAAGTATCTATACCCTTTGTTTGGTCATAGCATTCAGAAAATCCCAATGATTTTTAAATTTTTTCCCTCTCTATCTGTTTTCCAGGTCATTTGTTCTCACTGTGAGGTATTTTATATCATCATCATCTTCATCTTTTTATTTTCATTATCTTCTCCTCCCCCTTCTTTGACTTTGTTTTAATATTTCTTGTTGCCTCATAGAGTCATTGGATTATATTTGGTTTATTCTAATTTTTAAGGTATTGCTTGAGCAAAATTTTCTGTCTCTTATACCTTAGTTTCCCTCCCTTCCCATCCCTGCTCATGATGCTGCTCATGTGCTTTTTAATCTATCCTTATCTGAGACTTAATTTTCTTTATCTAGCTCTGGTTGTTTGCCATTTTTACTTTTAAGGATTTGTGTAAGGCATTCATTATTTCTTATTGTACTATTCCCTGAGAATATTAACCTGATGATATGAAATACAGGGAAAATAGCACTAAATAGGCGAGCAAACTTAGGTAACATGAAGGAAATACATTACATCATTCTGAAGTCTAATCTTCCTTTGGACTCAGAGGACAAAGTAAGACCAAGTATAGACAATAGGGAACAATGGTAGAAACAGTAATGTATCAAAGTGAACCAGAGTGTTTCCTGAAATTTGAGAGAAATGAACCAAAATGAGGTTTGACTTTGCTTCTCCTATGGGAAAGTCAAAGACAAAATCTAATTATACGCAGGGCCAATCCATATTTGAGGCAGCATTGTTATAGCTATAATAATAGATTGACATTTCTTTTAGCAGTCTGAGTCATATATTTATCTAGAGCTAGAAGAGATGGTGGAAATCTTGTAAATTCTGACATTGGTATCTTTTTTGTAACTGGGAGAAATATAATTAATTATTCCTGTTTTCCTGAGAGACGAAGCCGATTGTGGACCAGGATGGCCAAGTTCCATGGCTGAACTGGTCTGATCTTTTGTTCCAGTGCTGATTTAACAAGCAAATCCGTGAAGAAAGGGAGAACATTTGCCAGAAAGCAGGAGAGAAATTCTTATTAGGGAAAAAGTCTCTGAGCAAATACAAATATCTTTATTCTGTTACCTTCTGAAATCTGACAAATGGCCCATTGGCTTAGAGATATACTAAACTATGTTGGGCATGTCAAATTACTAAAATTTCCCTTTCAGTGTTTTCAAAAAAGAAAATCTCCAACCTTGTTGGCAAATAGCTTGTAAATTGGCATTCCTAGGGGGTCCATGTTGTTTAAAAAAAAAAAGACAAAAAAGCTAGATTTTCCCTTCCCTTAGTTTGGTCTCCATGAAGTACTACCATGTACTATGTTTCTAACAATCATTTACTATGGAAATAGCTGACATTCACAAAGGAGAGCTTGCAGGAGATTACAAAAGTGTTTTCCTAAAACGCCAACCTCAATGCCTTTCAACAACTGCTTTGCCTTGTTCCCTAAAGTGCTCCTTTTCCTCTTTTTTTTCGGCAGTCTTTTAGTTTGGTTGATATTTCTCCAAATGAAATTATAGTCCTTTGTGCTTTGTACAGAGAAAGGCAGATGACAAATCCTCTGTGTTGAAGGTTAGAATGAATTTAGCAGAATGAGGAGGCTCTTTGCAACTTGGGCACAGCTGGCTGTTATCAAGTGAGGAGAAAGTTTTTAGTGAAAGGGCTTCTTTAAGTCTTAGGCTCATACAACTGTGGGTGCAGTTAACATGTCTAATAGAGTATAGGAAACTAGAAGCTGATTAGAAATTTAAAAGAGCAAGCACATGGGATATAATAGGAAGAGTATAGGATATGGAGTCACAAGAGAGAGTATAGGATATGGAGTCACAAGATCCAGGTTCAAATCCAAGTTTGACATCTATATGATGGGGAAAATCACAATTTATCTGGGTCTGTGGTTGTTTCCTCATCTTTTAAAAGGAGTAGCTTAGATTAAATGACCTTGTCTACACTGGAAACCTGCCACACTAATATTGAATTCTTTTAAGTTCAACTCTCTGATTGGATTATTACCTAATCCATTTCTTTCCATATTCACATGAGATAACTTTATCAAAAGTTAGCTGAGATCTAGGTAAACTATATCCATAGCATTCTTCTTATCTATTTGTTTAGTAATCCTCAAAAAAATGGGAAAATAAGTTAACTTGTCATGGGCTATTGTTGATGAAGTCAAGATGAGTTTTTGTAATCTTTGATTCTCTTTCTGAATAAATGTTCGTTAACCTGAATGTTAGCTATTAGTAAAATATTAATGATCTGTTCTAGAATTTTCCCAGGAGTTGAAGTTAACTGGCCTATATAGTTGTAGAATCTGATCACTCTTTTCTTTTTTGAAAATTGGGACTTGGCTCTTTGCCAATCTTATGATACCCCTCTAGTTTTCCACGATCTTATATATATCACTGAGTGATCTGAGCAATCACTTCTGCACTTCTGTCAGGATCCATGTGTGTTCATCTGGGCTAGATGATTTGAATTTATCAAAGGCAACAAAGTACTTTCTTATTCTTTTCTTACTTATTTTGGGCCTAAATTCTCCATTACTCATTTTTGTTCTTTCATTTTCATTTTAAGGCTACTCTCTTTTTTGCAGAAAAAAAGGCAGTTTCATCTCATTCTAAGCTTTAGCATTCCTCACACTTTAAAAATCTGTTTTCCCTAAATCTTGGATTCATGTCTGATTATGCCCAGATTTCTTTTCTTTCACTATCACAAATCCTAGAATGGAATCACCACTTCCACCCAAGTTTCCCATTGTTTTCACTCCAACAACCATTTAGTGAGAATCATTTCCAGAAATAGAATTTCCCCTTATTGGTTCAAAATGTTATTAGCTGCACCAGAACTAACAATCAAGAAATTCAATGAGAAACTATAGTAACTGACTTCTTCCACTTCAGAACATTACAAAAAGTCAGCCAGAAACCCCTGGGCAATAGGAAATGGGGCCATCAGCTCAGCCAGTGTTAATGTAAACGAAATAAACTCAACAGACTCCCAGTGCAGCCAGAAAGAGCCAGAAACACACACAGCCTGCTAGGCTCTTCATCCAGAGACAAAAAGAGGGAAAGGCTCCCCCTAAAAACCCCAGGAAGGGTCTTGGAAGCCACAGATAAGAGAAGCAATAAGCAGGGCCATGACAGTGAGACTCAGAAGGTCTGGGATACAGGCAAGGTCCCTAGTACTCTGTCCTGAGATGCCATACGAATCTCTGAAAACTCAGTGCTCTGAACCCAAAGATCCAGTGGGCTTTAAGACTGGGAGGGAGAAGTTAGGACAGGAACCTAAATGACCTCCTTTGAGCCCAAGCCCAGCTGACTTCCCCATCCAAAAACACAACTGAGGGTAGCTCCTAATTCTAGAATGAAGCCATTATTTAAGAACTAAGGCTATAGAGATGAATAGACCAAAGAAGCCACCCACCACTATAAAGAATTGTAATTCAGAGGTGTCCCAAAAGCCAATCTAGAAGAAGGGAATGACCTGCAAGCAGATATTCAAAGAAAAAAATGGATTTTTCAGGATTTTATGAATCCCTAAGATCAATGAAGCAAGAAACATAAAAAAAGAAATAAAAGTCTCAGAGGGAAGAATTGTAAGGAGAATAAATAGCTTAGCACAGAAAATTGTGAAGCTTACCCAGGTAATAAGAGTCCCTGAAAATTAGACTAGATCAAGCAGAAATATTAGAGCAAAATTAAAAGATTGGAGAGAAAAGAAGAAAATGTAATGTAATAAAAATTTTTTTGACTTGGAAAGTAGGTCAAGGAAAGATAATTTTAAGAATCATTAGATTCCCTAAAAAACTATGACTTTTAAAAAAGCATGGATGCTGTACTTTAAGAAATCATAAATGGCAAATGCTCAGATTTATTAGAATTTGAGGGTAAAGCTAGAGATAATTCACTAATGACCTCCTGTAAGAAAACCCTCAAAGGAAAAGTCCCAGGAATGGTCATAGTCAAAATTCAGTGCTTTCAAGTTGAGGAAAAAATACTTCAAACATCTGGAAAGTAGTGTTCATATCTTAAGGAATTATAGTCAGGATTACTCAAGATCTAACAGCTTTTATTCTGAACAAGAGGAGAGACTACAATACAATACAATATTCTAAAAGTCAAAAGATTGCTTGCAAACAAAAATAATTTACCACAAATCTGAATATACTCCTACAGTGGGGAGGGAAATGATTTGTAATAGAACAGATAACTTTCAAACATTCCTAATGAAAATATCAGTAGGGAATTTGAACTACAAACACAAGTGTTCAGAGAAAACTAGAAAGACAAATGTGAGCAATTGGAAGGACTATATGATGATGTAATAATATTATAATGCAGGAGAAGAAACAAGTCAAATATTGTTGAGGTGTGGCAATGAGGGGAAAAGATTTCCCTCTGCTCTGAGACAAATGAGAAAGAATTCTTGAACCCCCAAAATCAGTGGCAAAAAGGAAGTTTTATTGTTCACTAAGAAATTCTATAAATGGATTCCTAATGAGGAAATTTGCAAAGAGTGTGTAAACAGAATTCTATTTTATGAGTAAATTTTGGCTTGGGGACTGGGGAGCAGTTTGAGCTGATTATCAGACCAAGATCTCCAATTGAATAAAATCATTTAAAAATTTTTTTATTTTGTTTTTTATTAATTTTTATAATTATAACATTTTCTTTGACAGTACATATGCATAGGTAATTTTTTTTTTTACAACATTATCCCTTGTACTATCTTCTGTTCCAAGTTTTTCCCCTCCTTCCCTCCACTCCCTCCCCTAGATGGCAGGCATTCCCATACATATTAAATATCTTATAATATATGAATAAAATCATTTTGAAGGCTTTTTTCCTAGAGTCTGGAATTTCCTGAAGAGGATCTGGGCCACCCCCAAAAGATCAATGGAGGGTGATTTGACCAAGCTCTCCAATTGAATGCCACTTAACTTGGAAAAGGCTTGTCTGGGAAAGTATGCTTTTTCTCAGACTTTTCGGAGTCTGAGACCCCAATCTAGTTTCAGGGTTCACTTTCATCAATATGAATATTAGTGTCTTCAAAGGATATTGAGTTAAATTAAAAAAAAAACAAGGACCTGGGTGCATTAATATGTTTTGCTTGCCTGTTTATTTATTACAAAAGTTTTTCCCTGTTTTTAAAGGAAAGTAGGGAGAGACTGTAGCAATTGATAGTGAACCATTTTTTTTTAAATGCACAAAAAAAAAATAGAAAAAAAGTTAAGAAATAACCACAAACAAAAAGTATCTTATCTGGCAGCCCGGTAGATGGAATTCTGGATTTGGAGTTGGGGAGACTTGAATTCAAATCCTGTCTCAGACTCTTACTAGCTATGTTATCCTGGGCAAGTCACTTGTCATAAATTTCCTCACCTTTAAAAATAGGATAGTAATAACATCTACCCCACAAGGCTGTTTCACAAGGATCAAGTGAAATGACACATAAAGTGTTTTGTAAAACTTAAAGTGCTTTATCAATGATAACTGCAGATTTTAACAATGATAATCATGATGAGAATTATGGTTACATTTGCAATTTTCTCTTTGTATTCTTTTTTAGTTTATGGAAATAATCGTTTCTCAAGGTGTTTAAGTTCAAAATCTGAAAAATATATTAAAAAACAAAAGAATAATCAATGTCAGAAGGGAGAGGAATTTTATTAACTGCTTTCTTTTCCTCTGCTAGTAAGCTCAGAGGTGACTATGTCATGTGGAACAGTTAGTATGAGGAACAAGGAAGCTGCGCAGCCAGAAGATTTATAAGGAAGAAAACTAGTATACTTTTATGATGAATGAAAATCTAGTGTCTGTGTTAGTATTTGGAATATGCCCAATTTTAAGATAGATCAACAAATCAACAAGCCTTTATTAATTATCTGTTACATGTGTCAGCCACCATGCTAGGCACTGAGGGAACAAGGACATTGTTCAACATTCTCTGCTCTCAAGGAACCTAAATTCAAGATAAACTGATAAAGGGCTGTGTGTGTGTATGTGTAAATTATATGCATGTATATATATGTATATATGTATATGTATATATATATGCACATAAACAAATATACACATATGTATTTCTTTATGTCTTTAAGAAAAAAGAGGTGTTGCTTAGACATTCCTCATAAATCTAATTTTTCACAGACTGATATATTTGGAAGGAACTTAAAAGATCTTGTAACACAACCTCCTCATTTATAGATAAAGGCCTTTGTTTCTTCATCTCCCCACTGAGAAGCTAGACTATACAATATCTAAGGGTCCCTTCCAGCTTTATAACTGTGTGACCTATGTGGAATCCGTGATCCAAGCAGGTCAAGTGATTTGCCATTGTGAATATTCTTTTGTAAAGAATCCCTTTATAAAGTATCCCTCTCTACAATAATTAGATTGTTCTGTAAGTTGTCACCCTATTTCTCCAAGTATCAGTTTTTATATCAGTAAACTGAGGAAACTGGTTTCGATGATCTCTAGCTCTTACCATCACTCTATGACTTTCTAGTTCTGTTTATTCTTTGACTTATTCAGTCATTCTGCTCATTTTCATGACTTAATTTTGTATATTGAATTTTCTTAAATTGATTTATATCTGGATTTTATATCTGTATATTAGAATAGCTGGATGGTGCAATAGATGAGTGCCAGGTCTGAAGTTAGGAAGATTCTTCCTGAGTTCTGTTCTGCTCTTAGACACTTCAAAGCTAAATGACCCTAGGCAAGTCACTTCACCCTGTTTGCCTCAGTTTCCTCATCTGTAAAATAGGCTGGAGAAAAAAATGGAAAAGCACTCCAGCATCCTTGCCAAGAAAACCTCAAATGGGGTCATGAAAAGTCAGACATGGCAAAAATTATTGGAAACCTGGATATGAAAATTCTGACATTAAAACCAGATAAATTTGGAACTGATGTTACAAAATCATTTACTTCAGAGTTTATTTACGTAAAGAGGGAAGACTTCTATAGTAGACCTTAATAAATGTTTGTTGAGAGACTATCAAATTTTCTGGATTAGCTATTCAGAGTGCTATAGATCAATAAACCACCAGATGGCAGTCCAAGCCCTTAGCTAACAGCTTGAGTAAACTGCACAGGCATGAGTGGGACCTCGTTATTGTTAGTCCTAAATCTTTTTGCACATAGATAGGTAGAAATGATCTGGGTACTACAAGTGCAAGCCCTCCTTTTAGTGCTTCAGACTTAAGTTTCAGTCTAGGGATATGAATATCTATAATAACTCATAGGCCTTTCATGGTTCAGCCCTCATTCCTTTGACATCATACTGGGTTTTTTCCCCCTATATCATATGACTAAAAAAAAAAAAAAAAAAAAGATTGCTAGATCATATATAGGATAGATTTTTAATCATGAAACATTGAAATGAACAGAATGCAGATTTAAAAATTTCTGAATAGCAGGGCTGCTCCTGGACATTTTGAAATCTCAACCATCCACCTCCATACTTTGGTCTCAAAGGCAAGAAGGCATTGGACAGTCTCCATTTTGTGTTCTATTTCTGACTAGACTAGTATTGACTTTCATTAACTACTCACTGGGCAGTTAGGGATGTAGTGGATGGAGAAGGGCTGGCGTCAGGAAGACTTATCTTCTGGCCTCAGATGCTTCCCAGATGTATGATCCTGAGCTAGTCACTTATCCCTGTTTGCTTTAGTTTCCTCCTCTGCAAAATAAACTGGAGAAGGAAATGGCAAACCACTTCTGTATCTCTGCCAGAAAACCCAAATGAGGTCATACAGAGTTGGACAGGATTAAAAATAACAGAGCAACCATCACCACTCCCCTTCACTTGCTTTTCTGCCTTCTCCTAGCCAGTAGCCAGACAAAGCTTTGCTGGTTACTTCATAGGCCAGACCTGAGGCTGGAAGCTGCTCTGAACTCTCCCTACCTGTCTCCTAAAGTGATTCTTCAGCCATCTTGATCTGGTGTTACCTCTGGCCCGAGATGGGGGGACCCCCTACTGTGCTCCAAAATCAAGCTGGAAATTTAGTTGCCTTGGAGTTTTCAGTCTCCTGTCTTTCCCATAAAGCACAAAACTTTCTTTTCAATGTAAACATAACCGTTTGTGATAAACTTCTGAGGCTACCGAGACCCCACTGCCTCATCCCTTCAGTATCTTCATTTTGAGGACAGTGCAAATAAATGGTGTGTGGGGTGACTAAATGAAGCAGGAGTCAGGAAGACCCAAGTCCAACTTTCAGCCTCAGATATGTTCTAGTGCTATAAGCATAGCCAAGTCACTTAATCTCTTTTTACCTCGATTCCTTCATCTGTAAAATGGGGATAACAATAGCACCTGCTTCTCAGGGTTGTTGTGAGGATCGAATGAGATATTTGGAAAGTACTTAGGACAATATCTGGCATGTAGTAAGATTAAGTTACACTACACCAATTTTGAAATTTGTGCTGTTGAAGAATACCAGCTTATTTCTAAATGAAAGAGAATGTGACTGAACCACTGCTAAGAACATATATCCAACATATGTCAACGCTAGTTATCATGTGAAGCTGATTGATGAAGGTGCTGAAACCAAGGGTCCCAGTGGTCTAGATGCAGTGTGACTCAATTCACAAACATTTAAGACAAACATTAAGAGACAAACATATTTTGACTGACCATCTGGTTGTTCCTCAAAGAAAATCTGTTTCTGGACTCTGAGCTTTTTCTCTGAGTATCCTTCATGCCTGGAATGCTTTCCTTTAATTCCACTTAACTGGTTTCCTTGGGTTCCTTCAAGTTCTAGCTAACATCTCACTTTCTATAAGACAATCTCTCAATCCCTCTAAACTCTGGTGCCTTCCCTCTGTTGATTATCTCCAATTTATTTGTGTATAGTTTGCTTGCATACACTTGTTTTCAAGTTGTCTCCCTCTTTAGACTGTGATCTGCTTCAGAGCAGAGTCTCTTTTGCCTTTGTTTGCATTTCCAATACTTAGCACAGTGTCTGTCATAGAGTAAATGTTTAGTAAATGTTTATTGACTATGAGAAGTGCACTTATATTCAGCAAGGTGTATTAGAATTTAGTAAGAAATTTATGGAAAAGATAGGTGGTTCCTCCATCTTTCAAAGAAAGGTTGCCAACTATCTTACTGAAGTGTAAGAATTCACATTCCAACACATTCTGATGAAACTGCAGAGTCTTTGTCTTAGAAGCATTATTATTTAGAGTTTAGTTACTTCCTCTCCAACCCTCTGTTTTCAGAAAGGCATTTGATCTTACATTTTGTTGGTCTTATCATTTTGGAGCTTGGGGTAGGACACAAAGGGATGAAGGATGAAGCTGGGGGTAGGGAGGAAACCTACAATGTAAATGTCTTTGAACCTAGAATTTGGACATATATACTAGAACTATGAGGTTTGGAACACAGTTAATGTAGCTCTAGAATAGATTTGGGTGATAATTACTATTTTTTCAGGATTTAAGTACATTTGGCCTTTTAAAAGAATGCAGAAATTGAAATTGGTAAGGCATTCAGTTTTAAAGCTCAGCTTAATGGGGACATGCTTATCAATTTAAAAGAAAGAGAATAATGAAATGCCAAATAGTGTGAAGAGGCTCAGGATTTGATGCTTTATAGCCTGTGGTTCTACATATACCAAAGTGCCCATTGTTTCAGAAACAATTAAATTGCACTACACCAATTCTGAAATTTGTGTTGCCTAGGTTCCTCAGTGAGAGTCTGTGTGACTGAACCACTGCTAAGAACATATATATTCAACTATCATAAACATTAGGGGAATAATTACAGTTTGGAGTCTTTTAAGTATCAGAGTTATGGAATTTAAACACCACGATTTAATGGCATGTATCCATTCATCTCTAATCCCTTTATTCTTCTCTCTTCTGGGCCATCACCTCTGGCTTCACTTCTCATTCCTTTACAATTATAGCATTTCAGTGATACACTTTTCTCCACCTTTCTCCCCAACCCTTGCCTTAATCTTCCTTTGTCCCCTCCCAGCAAGCCAATCCTTGACCCTGGATAATCCTCACTGTCCCATTTCTCAGCTCCAACTCTCCAGCATCAGAAGAGGAAATCACAAAACAGCCTTAACTAGGTCCACTACAAAGTTGTGCTTTCTAACCTCAGCTGGGCCCTCACTACAGTGCAAAGCATTCTATTCATCTCTTGACTTCCTATCACACATCCTTATGGATAGCCTGTGAAAAACCTTCTCAAACCCAGCCTCACCTGCCCCCTTCTTCCTAAGCCATCCAGCTGATTATCTCTCACCTTTCAACATCTCTTTGTCCTGTCTTTCCAGATTCACTTCATACTATGGCTTTTTTCTTTTTTTCAGGCCAGACCACTCACTGTTCCCAATCTCAGTATTGTTCATGCTGGCTACATACCTGGAAAGAACTCTTTCTATACCTCTCTACCCTCCTTTGATGAAAAACTGAATGGATCCCTGAAACTGAATGATCTGACTGAAAAGCTTGTCCCAAAGTGACCTCATACTCCTAGTTAGTCAAGTGATTTTGATTTTACTTTTCCTATGTATTTGTATACATGTATTTGTATTTGTAGTTCTGTATACACCTCTCATTTCCTTGCTAAAATGCATTTTTTTTAAAGATTAGGGATTGTGTTATTTTTTTTTATCATCTCATCTCTAAAACCAACTTTGGTGAATATAACAGGAACTTAATGTTTGTTGAATTTTCGATTGTGAGTTTTTTATTGTCATTCTTCACAACTGAAACATGTTCACATAGAGACTTAATACACTATTTGCCCCCTAACTGAAACAGGTTTCAGGTTTTACATCAGGTCAACAGAGAATATAATAGAACAGTTAGAAGCCACCAGACTAGGATGAGTGAGACTGAACTCTCATTCTTTGACTCACTGGTGTGTAACCTTTGGCCAGGTATAGCCTCTTTGGATCTCAGTTTCCTCATCTACAAAAAGAGGATGATGGCATGATGACCTCTCATGTCCCTTATAGCTAATAAAATAAAAGCTAACATTTCTATAATGTTTTACAGTGTTCAAAGTATTGTGCAAGTATTATCTGCATTACAAACCTATAAGGTGGTTGCTACAAGGGCTGTAATCCCCACTTCAAAGATGAGGAAGCTAAGACCCAGAGAGCTTGTGTGACTTTCCCAGAATCATCTAGCTAGTGTAAAAGGTGAAATTCAAACTGGGAGAAAACGACCACCGGCTCAAATAAATTAAATAAATTAAGGAGATTTCTCAAGGCAAAAGCAGAATAGGAGAAAGGGCGTCTCCCTCCCCACAAGTTAGGCCAGGAGAGGCGAGGCCCAGTTAACGGACAAGAATTATATCTGGGCCTGAGCTAACGCTTCCTATAGGCTGGGTCTTTGCCCTTGATAGCAGGGCAAAACAAACGACTTCACATTCTAAGTCATAAATGAGGAAAAACTTTCAATCAACCACACACATCTTTAGGATGATTAAATTACATTCTATGGGAGTTTCAGTGCCAAGGTGGCCCCAATTTAGTCTCCCAAAGAAAAGGGCTGTATGGTGATCTCTGGAGAAAGAAACCTGGCCTTGGGGCACAGCCGACCTTCACTCAGTCTTTAGAACATTTCTCCATTTTGTGAGGCAGTTTTCCCAGCTCACTTCATTCAAAACCTATATTATAACACCTGGCATTTATAGAAGTGCTTTAACATTTGCAAAGCACTTTACAGATATTATCTCATTTGATTTTCACAACTCTGCAATGTAGGTGATATTGTTTCTCATTCTATAGTTGAAGGAACGTTGGCAAACAGGTTTAAGTGTCTTGCCATGGGGCACACAGCTAGTAAGTGTCCAAGGCAGGATTGGACACTTGATTCCTAGTCCAGCAGTACCCTTCCCCATCGTCCCTTGCCATATCTCCTAATCTCCAAAAGTCCCCTTTATCCTGTGGAGGTTCAGGGATTCTTGTCTGGTTCTCTTTAGCAGTCAAGACCCTAAGCCCAGTACTGCAGATCAGGGGTTCAGTTCCGTAGGTTGTACACCCCACCAATACCAGAGGGCACTTCGGGGTAACTGCCAATTTCCTTGTGCCTTTTTCTCTGGCTCTCAGAACCTATGACTTCCACTTACTCTATGACTTGGCCCCTTTGTGGGAAGTGTCACCCTTCCAAATCTCACATATCTGTGTGGGTTGGTGTTAACCTGATCAGATAACTTCTCTTGATCTTCATTCTACTTAAGAAAATTCCTCCCTTCAATCTTGTCCTTTAGTGAGCTTCAGTTAGCTCTTACCTAAGTACTTAATCAGAATAAATAACTAAACAAATGAATAAGGAGAGAATACACAACTAAATAAATAAAGGGGGGCATTACTCACAAATTTCATTCCCAGCCCTGCCCAAAGGCAGAAGTTCTTGTGGATCTGAAATCTACCTTTTTTCAAATCTTCCAGTCTGAGGACCAGAGCTATCCTGAAGCTTAGGTCTCCTTGTTTATAGTTGGAATCCGAGTAAAGGAGGATTTCTTGTGTTCATATTTATTTTCCCAACACCCAATTTTTCCTGGCACTTAATAAATGCTTGTTGTTTGAACTCATGGTCCATAGTTCTAACACGGACTTTCCATTGATATAGTACAGGAAACAGAACACTCTTGATTCTCTTTCCCAAAGGCTTAGTTACATGACTTTGGAAACCAGAGTAGCACCAAACACTTCTCAATTCTTCAAAATTTAATATCTCAATTCCATTACTTCATATTGACCTTCTCACTATGTTTCTCGCCTGTTAAGTCCTGAAGCAAAGTCTATTGCTTTTCCCTAGAGTTCAGTAGCCATTGTCTAGTAAGAGAACCTTCTTTAAAATCAAATGGCATAAAGGGGACAAGAAAGCTGTTCCTGTTTGACATCAACTCTTAATTGGTGTACTCTGCCCAGCATTTGTATGTCTTCTGGCTATCATACTCATGAGTAGTATAGTAATAATGATTCCTTATGAAGGAGTATAGTTTCTAGGGAAATATAGCAGCAATTTTGGGGGGAGTTCGTTCTGGCAATCTTATTCCAAAGTCCTCTGGCTTTGCCCCACTCCTACCCATAAACAAACTAGGAATTCTGACAAGCTGTCTGATTCTGAATAGACTACTCCTCAATTCATTGCTGACTGATAAACTGGTCAATAAGAACCAAATTCTGGAGACCATTCCTGAGCCCTAGAATTAGCAAGTCAATGATATAAAGCTGGATAAAAGTCTTCTTGCTTCTGTTTCTCTGCTGAATTCTCTTGGAATTTAGTCCGCTTGTAATTGGCATTACAATTACAATAAACTTTACCCTTTGACAAGGAAATGGGTTCAAACCTGCAAATTCTTTTGAGACACCTTGAGACATTGGTCTGTGAGGGGTCCCCTTCCTAACCTCAACACTTACATTTAGATAGTGGGTTATAATTTTTTTATTAGTAAATTTGGTTTTAGCAAAAGAGCTAAACATAAATATACAACTACTAACAAAGTGTGCTCCCTGGAAATAAGTAGCATAAAAGAGTGTCACTGTATATACTTTTGTAATTTTCCTTAGGTTAAAAAGAAGTCAGGTTAGCTAGGTGGCAAAATGGATAGAGAGCTTGGCCTGAATCAGGAAGACTCATCTTCCTTAGTTCAAATCCAGACTCAGAAACTCATTAGTTATGTAACTCATGGAAAATCACTTGACCCTTTTTGTCCCATTTCTTCATCTGTAAAATGAGCTAGAGAAGGAAATGGTAAACCACTCCAATATCTTTGCCAAGAAAACCCCAAATTGGGGTCACGAAGAGTCAGACATGATTTAAACAACTCAACAACACAAAGAATCATCATCTATAGTTAACCTGAATTTTGTTGTCCTTTAAAGTTGTCTTCATTTACATAGTTGTAGTCTGTGAATATATTCTTTTGACTCTTCTTTCTTTGTTCAGCAACATTTAATACAGCTCTTTCCATATTTCTTTGATTCTTCATATTTATCATTCCCTATAGTGTTTTGTAGTTTTCAAAACACTTTCACATACATTATTCCATTTACTTCTTACCACAAAGGTAGCTGAATACCATCCCAATTGAGATTCTGCATCTGGTACAAAGGAATCTGAAGGTTCCAGCAATAATCCATTTAATAAGAATATATTCAAATACCCTCAGGTAAAAACTATTCCCAAGAAGGTGAAAAAGGAATTCAGGAAGATAGAAACAGATAAAAGCCCCTAACAGGGAGGTTAACAGTTGGCAAGAAAGTTCCCAGGGGGGAGCTCTCTGTCAATTTTCTAAAAGCCAGTTTTACATTCTTTCCCAAAGGGCCACAAGTAGGTCCCAGATCAGTTTACCTGGGAGCAAAGTTAGTCCAAATTACTCCACTCCAAGACTTCAACATAGCTTCCTTGTTCCCCACAGTCCAGATGGTTTTATGGGAATTTGGGGAATTATCTCACACTTTCCTAGTTCTGCAAGTATTCTTTTCTTCAACAAATGCATACTATTTAATGCAAATTCAATGGGAAAAGGCTATGATTAGGAAGTTAGAGAGATTGAATTAAAATCTAGTTATTTTAGTTATTCTGGCCTTTAGTCTAATGTCCTTTCTACTTCAGTCCAATGTCTAGAATATTATGATGTATTTATCTCACACACACACCCCATTTATTATGAATGTTCCAATAGGATCTGGATCAATTTGAGTAGCCCAGATTGTCTGGAGTATAAAGTTCAGGTGTAGATGTAAACTGGCTGGTACTTGACTAATTGACTAGAGTTTTAGCATGGAAACATATTACTTCTAACTGATCACCATGTTATAGCCAGGTTTGATTGTTTTGATTTTAGCACTGTAAGGAAGAAGGGCAAGACAAGATTGAAATGATAAGTTAGGACTATTACCATAGTAGTGGTAAAAGTTTAAGACCTTAGAAGGATTACCATATTTCAGGGGCCCAGAAAGAAAGAACAGAAGAGTTACAGGCTATTAGAATTGGAAGGGATCTACAAGACTAGTCTAACAACATTTTTAATTTTACAGATGGGAAAACTAAGGCCCAGAGGAACAAAGTTCAGAGAGCTAAGTTAAGTTGAGAACTGAACTCATTTCTAGTCTAATGTTCTATATGGCTCACCATAGCATGGGTAATTCAACAAGTATAAATAACTATTATTATTTTGTGTTACTATTTATTTTCAATTTATTATCTATTGTCTATTTTTATTATCTTGCTACTTTTTTGGGGACATCTGAAGAAAGGCATGACTTCTTGTAGGGATTCTGATATGCTTCCATCCTCAAACTTCCAGCCTTTAAATTCAATTACATTTTATTATTTGATTATCCCTGCCTCACAGTACCTGTCTGATAAAGAAATAACCATGTATCTTGGAAGAAGGTACCTGAGATATTATTTGAACCTTCAAATCTACTATTCCTTTAATGACCAGGGAGAAATTTGGTGAAAATCATGACTGTTCAGGGTCCATAATGCTGAGTGAATCCTTCTGTGCTTGAGGAGGGGAGAGAAGGGTGGGAGCAGTGAGACTCAGTGATAGATAGAGTTCATCCAGTCACTATCAGGAAATGAATAGGCAAGTCAATGGACAAAGGTCCTAGAGGCAGGAGAAAAACGGGAAGGTCAAAGTCAGACATTTACACAAGGTCAAGAGGAGCTATAGTAATGGGGCAGGGTTTAGTGCTGGCTTAACAGATTAGGGGTCTAGCTAGAAGCATAGTCCTGGAATCTGAGCTGAAGGCTCCTCTGAGGCTATCTAGTCCAACACATACCCAAACAAGAATCAATAATGATTCTTCTATAAATACTCAATCAAGAGCCATCCAGCCTTTGCTTAACTCTCTACTGATGGAGAGCTTATTCTACTTTAGGATATGTTCCCCACAGAGGACCTGGTTTGATAGTAGCAGAAATAAGGGAGCTCCTATTTCTATCAGGGAAAGCAGCCAGTAAAGAACCCTACCTAGTGGCTAACTGGAACCTTCCAGCATCAGCCTTTCATCCAGACTCTCCTTAACATAGGTAAGAATCACATAAGGCAATTATGCCACTGTTATAACTAGGAGAGTTCTCGTGGCCACCATCATGAGTGGTAGTGTTGAGTGGGTGTTAGATACCTAGCTTTAGAAAGTGGTCCCTATTACAGCTGAAAATAAGGGAGAGACCCTTTTCACCCTTTATTTTCCGTTGAGGTTTTTCACAAATTCTATCTCCTGTAAAATAGTTCTAATTGTTAGAACATCTTTCTTCTAGCAAGCTTAGATTTCTCTTGGCAACTTCTATATATTCCCTCTGACTTCTGCTTTCTGTGGCCAACCAGAACACATCTTAGCCTTCTTCTGTTGCCCCCCCAAATGTTTGAAGAGAGCTATAATATCGATCTGCCTATGGCAAGGAGTCAAATTCTTTCATCATCCTGGTTAATTCTCCTAGATGTTCTCCCTACTGATGATTTTTTTTTTAATGGATACTTTTTCTTTTCTTTTTTTTTTTTTTAAATTAAAACTTTTTATTTACAAAACAGATGCATAGGTAATTTTTCAGCATTGACCCTTGCAAAACCTTGTGTTCTAAATTTTCACCTCCTCCCCCCACCCCCTCTCCTAGATGGCAGGTAGACTAATACATGTTAAATATGTTAAAATATCTGATGCCTTTTCTCAAAAAGTAGCAGCAAGAACAGAAGGGAATAAGAATTTATTAAGCACCTACTATGTGTCAGGTTACAAATATTATTTCCTCTGATGCTCACAACATTTATTTCTCCATTTGATAGTTGAGGAAACTGAAGCAGACAGAGGTTAAGTGACTTGCCCAGCATCACATAGCTAGCAAAAGTCTGAGGCTAGATTTGAACTCAGATCTTCCTGACTCCAGGCCTAGCTGTTTGTGCATTGCAGTGTTTTTGTTATTTAACTTTTTTCAATTATGTCTCTACATGATCCCTTGTGGGGTTTTCTTGGCAAAAATAATGAAGTGGTCTGCCATTTCCTTCTCTAGCTCATTTAGCAGATGAGAAAAGTGAGGCAGACAGGGGTAAGTGACTTGCCCAGAGTCACACAGCTTAATAAGTGTCTGAAGTTGGACTTGAATTTAGGTCTTTCTGATGTCAGGCCCAGCCTGTATCCCCTGTGCCACCTAGCTGCTTTAGAAAGAGAGCACTGAGAGATTAAATGGCTTCTCTAGAATTAAATAGCCATTTTTTATTATTTGAAACTTGAACCCAGATCTTAACTGTAAGGCTGGCTTTCTAAATGCTTTGCCATGCTGTCTTTTGTACTAAAATAATTTCCTCTCAAATGTAAGATGTTCTGGTATAATCCAGGAATTCTTGACCTTTTTTTAATGTCATGGACTCATTATGCAATCTGGAGAAGCTCCAGATCCCCTCTCAAAATAATGTTTTAATGTGTATAGAATATAACAATTATAATGAAATGAAGTTATTAAAATGTTAAAAAAAATTCATAGACCAACTTTACTATACACCTTGTATGGTAGAAGGAACACTGGGAGTAGCAATCCAAAGGCCTGGATTCTCCACTAATTTTTTTTTTTTTTTGTAAGGCAATTGGGGTTAGGTGACTTATCCAGGGTCATACAGCTAATAAGTGTTAAAGGTTTAAGGCTGGATTATATACTATTATTATTATTCAGATCCTTCTATCTCCAGGGCTGGTGCTGTCCTTCTTAGGCTCAATTCTGCCACTAACAAGCTGTGCAGTTACACAGTTAAAAACAGTGGACCTTAATTTCCTCATCTGTAAAATGAAGGTCAATAGCTTGAACCAGATGGTTCTGAGACCTTGGATGAATCAACCTTAATTCCTCTGAGCTCCAGTTTCATATGTAATTGGTCCCTTCCATCTTTACAATCCTATGATTTCATCTTCTGTAGTGCATTTCTCCTTGTATCAAAGTAGCCTTACTATAGTGCTGTGACATTGTTCTACATTTTTCATTTCATTACTTTATTAGTAATCAACAACACAAACAGCTACAGATTTCTAAGACCTGACAACTGACGTAGCAAGGAAAGGCAGAAAATGACTGTTGATCAGTTTGACCTTTTTAGTCACTGTTGCATCTAATTTCATCAGGGAATTAGCTTGTAAAACGAAGGACAATGTACCTAAATATTTTTTTTTTGTTATTGAAATTTTTTTTATGTAAGCAAAATTCCTCTAAACATCATTCCCCTCCATCCTCTCCCAGAAAGTTATCCCACATATAAGAAGCATTTCAAAGATCAGAAGACAGTCTCCTTGAAGCTTAGACAATTAACAAGCATTTTATTAAGCACTTGCCCTATGTCAGGCACTCTACTAGCACAGGATATACAAAGACAAAAATGAAATAATTTCTGTCCTCCATTCTGTTAGGAGTGTTATGGGTAATGAATTCCCTGTCACCTAAAGTATTCAGCAGAGGCTGAGTGACTGCTCTTTGAGGATACTGTGGAGACAATTTTTTACATTGCTTTCCTAAGATCCTTCTAACTCTTGAGAACCTATAATTCTGTGATATATACTTCAAGATTCTTTAGTGCCATTCAGATCAATATCCATATTATAATTATTATTGGTAATGAAGGCAGTTAAGTTCACAGCTCACAAGGACTGTCTCTGATGGGGAATACTTCTCTGTAATCTGATAGCAGTAGCCACTGAATTCACTTTGCCTTTAAAAAAAAACACACTGATCATTAACTTAATGTGATTTAAGCAAGAAAATTTAAAACAGCTTTGCAGAGTACAATATAACATGTGTAGGCCCAATCCAGAATTGAACTGCCAACTTTAAATAGAAAACAAGATCTAGTTTCCATCACATCCCTCCCCCCCCCCCCAATAAATGGGTCCGTAAAAACATTTATCTGGCTATAAAATAATTGACAAGCAGTTTGAGTATAATTGTTTTTGGCAGTTGGAAATATTTCAATTAACACGCTGTAAAAGCCACACTATAATAAATGTAAAACAGGCCAATGAAATAAAGTAAGGATCTGACTTGGCTAACTAAGGTGAAAGAAATCTAAGCTCAAATTACAACTCTTATCCCTGAGTTTTTCTATGGAAGGAGCCAGGGCTACTGAACATTTAGATGGCTAGTGAACATCTAGAAAAGCTAGGCAAGTATTTCAGAAAAGCTGTCAATGACTTACCATTATTTACTGAATAAGGTTTAAATTCTTCACCAGGGTGTTCAAAATCCTGAACAATTTGGATTGATCTCCAATTAAATGGAAAGCACTTATATGATGATCTCCAAGACCTTCCTGCTTAAAATCTCTGGCCTTGGAAGTTATCAAATTCAACCACCTCATGGAAAGGAAGGAAGGAAGGAAGGAAGGAAGGAAGGAAGGAAGGAAGGAAGGAAGGAAGGAAGGAAGGAAGGAAGGAAGGAAGGAAGGAAGGAAGGAAGGAAGGAAGGAAGGAAGGAAGGAAGGAAGGAAGGAAGGAAGGAAGGAAGGAAGGAAGGAAGGGAGGGAGGGAGGGAGGGAGGGAGGGAGGGAGGGAGAAAGGAAGGAAGGAAGGAAGGAAGGAAGGAAGGAAGGAAGGAAGGAAGGAAGGAAGGAAGGAAGGAAGGAAGGAAGGAAGGAAGGAAGGAAGGAGGGAAGGAAGGAGGGAGGGAAGGAAGGAAGGAAGGAGGGAAGGAAGGAAGGAAGGAAGGAAGGAAGGAAGGAAGGAAGGAAGGAAGGAAGGAAGGAAGGAAGGAGGGAGGGAGGGAGGGAAGGAGGGAAGGAAGGAAGGAGGGAAGGAAGGAAGGAGGGAAGGAAGGAAGGAGGGAAGGAAGGAAGGGAAGGAAGGAAGGGAAGGAGGGAACTAAGGAAAGGAGGAAGGTGACATTGGGCAAGTTATAGATGTTAGAAGCTTACAACAACCCTGGGAAGTAGTTACTCTTATTTTACAGTTAAGATCCTGAAAATTTCACTAACTTGCCCATGTCACCAGATAAGGTAGTAAGTTCAGAATCATGATTTGAATAGACATTTTTTGAATCCAGATTTGATATTCTTTTTTCTGAATCACACTAACTTCTATTATCAGGCTCTTCCCAGTCAATAAACATTTATTAAGCACCTACTCCAAGGGAAGTCATGCGGCAGAAAAGTTAAACTTGAGTCAATCTCGGAGGAAAGAACCAAGAATAATGAATAAAAATTGCAGAGGAAAATTAAGACTTGATGTATAGGTAGGAACTTCCTAATAATTAGGGTTTTCCAAAAGCAAAATGGGTTGACTCAAGAGGTTATGTGTTCTCGATCACTGGAAGTCTTCAATTTATCACATAATGGCAGATGTTTAATAAATGCTTATTGATTAATTAATCTCTGGCATCTGTCCTCCTCCTTACTCATACAAACATGGCTTTGGCTCAGGCCTATATTTTTTCTCTCTCAGACTCCTGATACATCTTTCCCTGTTCCAATCCATCCCCCATAATATTAAGCATTTATATAGTGTTTTAAAAGTTTGCAAAGCGCTTTACATGTATCTCATTTGATTCTCATAATAATCCTATGAAGCAGGTGCTAGTATTGTCACCATTTTTTGGATGAGGACACTAAGGTTTAGGGAGATTAAGTAAATTGCCCAAGCTAAAAAACCTCTAAAGCAGAATTTGAATTCAGATCTTCCTGATCCCAAGGTCAGCAATGTAGCATAGCCTTAGTCATCCAGCTGTCTTATAAAGGTGGAAAGCAGTCACTCCCCTGTTCGATAAACCCCAATGGTTGTCAGTCATCTCTAAACTGCCTCCTAAAACCATCTCTTCTGTCTCTTAAAGCCCGTTACAACCTAGCCTCAAACTACTTTTCTGTCCTCAATACATATTACTCCACTTTCCTATACTCGGTGGTCTAGCTAAATATACTTTTTGCTGTTTCTCACAAACTCCCTTCTTCCCATTTTTGTGCTTTGGATCACTGGCCATCTCCATGCCTAATATGTACTTATTCCTTACCTCTCCACAGAATTTCTTTCTTCCCTCAAGAATCAGCTCAATCACTATCTTTTTTACATGAAGGTTTTCCTTAGAGTACCTACCGTAACTCCCTAAACTATTTCTATTCATGTTTTATTTAAAATATGAATTGCATGCATTTAATTATGAATTTTATTTATTTGTGAATTTTATTTAAAATATGAATAGAGGCCCTGTACACTACTACTTGAGAGGATAATAATTAAGGGCTTCATACAAAAAGGTGGTGATTAAACTGATTCTTGAGGGAAGAAAGGAATTCTGTGAAGTAAGGAAGAACTCTACATGTACCCGTATATATCTGTTGTCTGTCCCAATAGAAATTGTTTCATTTTTATCTTTGTGTTGTAGTAAGCACTTAATAAATTCCTATTGTCAGTTAATTCAAATAGAGTCTAGATGTTACAGTGGGGATTCTTTGGAGAGTTTCATTTGTAATACATGGTTATGTTCTTTCCAACTACATTTCTAAAACCAAGATGAAGAGCTGTAGATTAGACAATAAAAGAATTGTTTGAGAAACTAGACCCAAAGTATGGCGGTAAGAGTTTGAGGTCAGTTTAAAAGGTGTCAGGACCTAGTCAATTTTTTAGGATCCAGCCCTCAGTATGCTCATCCCTGCTTGTCTGAAAGCTAGGACCTCTCTTTGTTCCCTTTACAAACCCCAGCTCAAGGGTATGGCTAGGAAGATTTCTTTAATTAAAGGTAAAACATAGGTCTCTTCCTTTTTCTTTGTCAGATTGATCAGATAACTTGTTTATACTTTGCAAAATGTACTCAAACAAATGATAGCTACACTTTGTATAAAGAGATAGCTTCAGTCTATTCCTCCCCAAATCAACTATCTATGTATTTAAAGGGCTATTTGTTTGAAAGAGAAATTAGATTTTGACCTGAGAGGGTTAAACTAAAATCAGTAAGTCAAGTTGCAAAGAGAAAGATTAAAGTTTGATGTAAAGGAGAATGTCCTAACAATTAGAACTACGAATTTAAAAATGCACTGGGATGCCCTAGAAAGCAATTAGTTCTTACTTATCAAGTAAAGGCTGAATGATCATAGATCTTTTATCATTTACCTCCAAGGGTTGTAGAGAGGATCAAATGAGATAATAATTGTAAAATGCTTAGCACTTGGTCAGTTCTATATAAATGTGAGCTGTGAACTATTATATTGTAAAAGAAATTCTTGTCTTTTTTGTTGTTGTTGTTGCTTGATCAGATGACCCTTGAGGACCTTTCCAAGAGATACTTTCAGGCTATTTCCTCCATCTTAAATACCCTCCCTTACAATCCCTAATGGGCAAAGCCTTAGCTATCCTTCTAGGTCTAGTTTAATTATGCCACTTGCTTCATGGAGCCTTGAAATAGTAAATTGCTGTCAATGTTTGTAAATAAATAAATCACAGAAATCTATTTATCTAAAAGTTGTGTGTTGACAAGAAATGTTATTTAATGAGATTTTAAAAAATATATTTTAGGGGCAGCTAGGTGGCGCAGTGGATAGAGCACCAGCCCTGAAGTCAAGAGGACCTGAGTTCAAATGTGGTCTTAGGCACTTAACACTTCCTAGCTGTGTGACCCTGGGCAAGTCACTTAACCCCAATTTCCTCAGCAAAAACAAGAAATTATATCTTAGCTTGAATAACAACTTGTTGTGCAGTGTAAAAGGCATTGAAAAATTCTATGAAGAACTTGCTAAGTTCCTTTAAATTGAATCAGTGAAATACTTTGGTTGGTAATTTCAGTGCAATAATAGAACAAATGAGGGTAGCAAAAAATGTTGTAAAATATTTCAAGAATAAAGATTGAGAAAAACCAGACTTCGCAGACTACATAGAAACCTCACCTCTATTTATAAAATGAACATTTTATTAAAGAAAAAACTGAAAGACAATAGAAATGGACAGCTTTGAGTGGCATCACAAAAATAAGATCAATTATATTTTAATTGACAGGAGATTATACTACTGATATTGGTATTATTTATGAATCAACTGTTTCTACAACCAGGCCAAAAACTTGTTAAAACATTGATCAAAATTAATAAAAGCTAGAAAAAGGAATAAAACTGAAGTGGGGGGGGGGAGATGATGTTCTGTTAAAACAATTCTAGCCTGACCTATTTAAATACATTATTTCCCCTTCTCAAATAAATACATACAAAAAGGATATAACCTCTAATTATAACAAATTTTCAGAAACATACTGAATACAAATCTAAAAACATGTCAAGGAGATCCAAAGAATAAAAACAAAAACACAAAAATCCTGAGAAGCAGAAAGATAAATAACTAAAGACAATGCTGGTTTAAAATAAAAACTCGTCTGTGAAATCTTACAGAGGAGCACTTGGAAGATTATGAGCAACAGTACCTCATGAAACACTGAGAATCATTGGAGAAGACAAGTTTAAAGAAAGCAACTTGAGAGATGAACTAAACAATGATTCTGAGAGCATTTAAGGATGAAACTGAAATGACAATAAACAGATGAAAGATGGAAAAGATCTGTAAATATTTTTATAACAAATTGTTTTTGCCACCAGGAACAGGGGAACCATCACAGTCTTAGATATACTTTTAGAGGAAGTGGGAATTGCATCAATGAGAACTAAGATATGAAAAGCAGCTGAACTAGATCCCAGGATGCACAGAGGAGATCTGTGTTGGAGATAACACAATTTTCATGGCAATGAGGAATTGTTTCCCAAAGTATCTAAAGAAGAGAAAGATATTAGGGGATGTGGAAAAAAATATCAGATATGATTACAAAAAAGGAAGCCAATTGAACATTAACAACTCCTGAACCAAATGCCTACTTTCTTACCCATATAACATTTTTTATGAGAATAATCTACACACATATCAAGGTTATTAGAAGGGAGTAGATAGGTTTCTGAAATATCCCACAACTGACTATGTCTTGGCTACTATATCACAACTTAATGATATACAGTGGTATGATGGAGCAGGCTTGTATAAGTTAAATATTAAATTTTTGCTGCCTGCATTTATACCTCAGAAATTGACAGATACCACAAAAAGGGGTTTGCTTTTTTTTGTTTTGTTTTGTTTTATTGACCATCCATATTAGAAAGTGAGAATATGTTAATGTAGCTAAAAGTTAAAAGTGTATCACATACAATTTTTTTTTTGAGAGCAGTTGTTAAACATTTACCAGTGCATCTCCTGGTTATATGTAATAAAGCAAGGAATGTGGGATGGGTGACTGAAGAACACTGACCTTGTCCCCTTAGCCTTACCATTTATTCTGGTTCTAATTCATTGACAGCTAAGGAGAGAGATTTTTAGGAGTGGATAAGAATATCTTATATCTCAGATACTTATTAATTGTGTGACTCTGGGGAAGTCCCTTTACCCTTTTGCCTCAGTTTCCTTATTTATAAATGAACTGGAGGAAGAAATATCAAATCATTCCAGTGTCTCTACCAAGAAAACCCCAAAAGAGGTCATGAAGAACAACTGAACTGAAAGAATATTTAAATCCTATTAGACAGTTATCTTTAACATAAATCTTTTAAAATTTTTTTCCTCCAGAGAAAGTGTTTGAAAAATAAGTCCTATTCTTAGTCTGGGAAACCTCTGCCTGGTTGATGTTATCCAATAGAAAGAGTTATGTTATAGTGTTTATCAGGGAGAGGTCATACCTTAATCAAATAGAATATACCAACACTGAGATATCAAACTGGGGTTCAGGGTCCACCCCAAAATACAACACAGCATTTATTTGTGGTTTTCTAAGTCAATTTGTGGGATCTATTTTTTTATGGGATCAATATTCAGCTATCTGTTTTTATTTGGGCAGCAAAGTGGTACAGTGGATAGAGTGCCTGGCCTAGAGTTTGAAAGGCTGATCTTCCTAAATTCAAATTTGGCTCAGACACTTAACTAGTTGGGCAAGGAACTGTTTGCCTCAGTTTTCTCATCTGTATAATGAGCTGGAGAAGGAAATGGCAAATCACTTCAAGAAAACCCCAAATGGGGTCATAAAGAACCTGACATGAATGAAACAACTGAACAACAGTAATTATCTCTCACCCCCATTCTCTTCTCTTAATTCCATGACAAGATCAGTAAACAAGCATGTCTTAAGTGCTTACTGTATGCCAGCCACTGTTGTAAGCACTGGAAATACAAATACCAGCAAAAAGAGTGATAGTCTCAAATAAGGCTCTCATCTGCTCTTGCCTAGACTTCTACAACAGACTCCTAATTGGCTTCCCTGCTTCTCATCTATTTCTCTCTCCAATCTAGTCTACATGCAGTTGCCAAACTGATCTTTCTAAAGCCCAGATCTGATAGTTTCTTTGGGGTAAAATACAAACTATTCTCTGGGACATTCAAAGCTCTTCGAAGTCTGCCTCCAGACTACCATCACAGGGTCACAGGTTTATTACATATTGTTCTTCTTCACACACTCTTATGTTCCAGGTAAATTTATTTGCTGTTCCCCAGCTGTGGCATTCCACCTCCCCACAGATGACCCAAATTCCTGAAATGCACTCATTCCTTAACTTCACCTTCTAGAAACCCGAATTTCCTTCAACCTTGGTTCAAGTGTCACTTCTGCTGAAAGCCTCTTCTGATTTTCTCCAATTGCTAGTGTCTTCCCTTAGATATTACTTGGTATATGTTTTCTGTTTACTTTTCTTTACTTATGTGGTTTTCCTCATAAAGGAATGTAAAGGATGGGAGCCTATTTCATTTTTGTCTTTTGTGTCCCCAGGGCTTTAGGACTATGCTAGGTACGCAGTAGGAGTTTAATAAATACTTGTCAAATGAACAAATGAAAGGAGAAGCAGTGTAAAGCATGCTATCAAGGAAATTTATGGGGAAAAAAAAAGATTAGTTGTTCACTAGTTAAAGCAAGTAATAATCAATAGACAGCCCACATATTTGTTTTGTTCTGTTCTTCCTTGAATAAGACCAATGACATCATGACTTGTGCATAAATTGGATTTTAGTGAAGCAGAATTGCTCAGAGTCATCAGCCTCACTTTTTCCTCCAGAACCATTGAAGTCTATTGACAAAACAAAAGTCAAGATTACTGTTGATAGCCCGGGGTACACTTTGGCCTTTCTAATGAAGGGTCTTTGCATATTTGGTACTGAGGAAACCAAGAACATGTGAAACAATATTACAGGATGGGCAGGCATGCCTCTCTAGTGATCCTTGGGAAGGGAGGCTCAAATAGATAGATCGCAGATCCACTAGAATATCAGTATTTACATAATCAAGAGCAGAAAACTATATCCCTTTATTTTATACTTGGTGACCTTCAGATTCTGGGAGATGAAGTCATTCTCTCAAAGTTCCCTAAAGAATTAATGGTGAAACCAGCAGTACAATCCAAGTCTTTTGACTCCCAGCCCACTATATTCTGCTGTCTCTAAGTCAGATAGCATGTATATTTGACTTTGGAGTATATTATATGATGTCTTTGTAGATTCACCCCTCCCCCCACCCACCCACACACATTATGGTTTTTTTTTTTTTTTTTTACTTAGATTAATGTTATTTCACCTATGCCCACCTAAGGTAGGTGAAAGATAGCCAGAGACCATAAAAAAGATGAGGCAAAACAGATTCTGGTCAACAAAAGCACAAAATAGATAATTAACACACAAATAATGCTGAATTTTACAGAATTATAGAATGTTAGAGACCTGGAAGGAACCTTAGAATTTATTTCCCTCCCTGACTTGCCCAAAGTTACCCAATTAGCTGTGATTAGATTTAGCTCCTTCTGATGTCCCATTTAATATTCTGTCTTACTATAACCTACTACAGTGTATTCCTCTTTTTTCACTGGACTAACCAAATGATTCATTGTTTCTGCTGCACATTGATTATAGGCAGTGCAAAATCCTATTATAGTCAACCTTTCATCTACACCACTATAAAGTGGTAGGTCTTTTAGCCAAATGTGATAAATTTACTGGATTATGCTGGAAATCTAAATTTCTGCCTGCAGTTATGAACTAATGGTGACTAATATCTCAGGCCTCAAAATAGACAAAAAGAATTGTGGGAAAATTATACTTAATAGTTTTTTTTTTTATAACAATGCTTTTCATTTACCAATGTAAATGACTTAATTTTGCTGTTAAAAACTTCCACATTATAAGCCATACCATCCAGAACTATTTGAGGATCTCACTCATATCATACATCAGGCACACTAAGTAGGGAAGACCAGGTATTCCAGTGGCCAACTTTTTTTTTTTTTTATTATAGCTTTTTATTTACAAGACATATGCATGGGTAATTTTTCAGTATTGACCATTACAAACCTTTTGTTCAATTTTTCCCTTCCTTCCCCCCACCCCTTCCCCCTGATGGCAGGTTGACCAATACACAACTAAGTGAATTCTTCCCTCTTGTCAAATTTGCTATAACTCATCATTTTCAATTTTAAAAAAATGACCTATGTAGATAATTTATCTTTCCTCTTTCCACTGCAGTTGTACCACATAAAGAGTATAAAGATAAATAAGGATAAAGAGTAGAGGCCCTGAATTTGAATCTTGCCTCTGCCACTTACTACTTGTGCAAAGTTGGGCAAGACTCCTAACTCCTCTGGGCCTTGGTTGTCTCAGGTCTAAAGTAAAGAGACTGGACTAGACCAGTGGTGTCAAACTCCAATAAAAATGAGAATCACTAATTCATATATGAGAATCCCCATGGACCACGTATTGACTGTGCTTTGTTGTATTTTGTTTTGTTAAATATTTCTGAGTTACATTTTTATCTCATTTGGGCTGCTCTTAGCCGTGGATTTGACAGCTCTATAGTACCTCTTGAGTTCTGTCCAGCTCTAAATCTAAAATATTATTATCCATCCCCAATATTACCTAGAGATACCTTTCTACTAAAGCCAGACAGGGCTCCTCCCTTGTCCCCAGAACATGTCATGTTTATTCATGTCTTTAAGTTTCTGGCAATGCTGTCTTTCTCCTTGGGTTGCCTACTGCCTTCCTCTCTACCAACTCAAATTCTCCTATCTTTCAGCTCATTTTTACTTCTCTCATTGATCCTTTTTCCATTTGCAAATTATGGATTTTTATGCATACAAAGTCTTATCATTTCAACTAGATTACAATCTCCTTGAGAGGAGAGATCTTGTCAAAGCCCACATTTGCTCCTCCCCTGTCCCAGAGTTGAACACATACTAGTGGCTTAACACATCTTTGTTGAATTGAATTAAGTTGAAAATGCAAAACACCTGACACTAATCTTCCTGGTTGGTCTCCCTGTGTCAATTGGGCAAACCTGGAACAGATGGCCTTCAAATAAAGCACCCTCTTTGGCTGAAGTCAAAAGCATGTGTAATCTCTTAGGGAATTGTTTTATGTGATTTTTAAAAACTGGTATGTGCTTTGTCTAAAAAGCCTCAGGGCCCAAGCATAATAATATCATTTTCAACATTACCATGCTTAGGTCAACTCATTTTCTGTTTCTATTCTTTCTTTAGAGTGGCACACAACCAACTACCAGGACAACCAGGAAAAGAGTAAGTAATTTTTTTTGGCAGAATTTTTGTAAGGTTTAAAAAAAATTCCATCTGGGAAAGGGAAAGTATATTAATATTTGTATTATAATTTATTGAGAAAGAATTCTCATAGTTTTCCATTAAGAAGGGAAATAAATGGACAAATTGGAAACTAAAAATGGAAGTTAAAATTAAAATACATTTAAGTTAAATTAAGAATTTGAGAAAATAAACTGGTGTGCATGATCTGATTTCCTCAATACAAAGTAAATATTACATATACCTGGTAGAATGATCGGGCTCTTATAGAAGAAATTTTGGTCTAGGTTGCTATTGAATGAATGAATAGTGAATAAGCTCCACCTCCCTAGAGGCTACTGGACATCATGAGAGCAAACTAGACTATTAAAATCTTCAGAGCCTGACATGGCTATGCCAGTGAATATAGAAGAAGTTCTTAGTGCTCTTGAATCCTTAAGGAGAGGACTCTAGCTACTTAAAGATGTCATTGTCACCACAAATGAAAGAGGCCCTGAGTCCCAGAGCATAAGGATGCTTCTCTTTGTAGTTCCAAGATACACTGCCATTGAGCTCATTGATGGAATATAAAGAAACAAAGGTATCTTTGATCCACATTGGTGAGCCCCGAAATGAGGGGCACCTCCCAGCATTAAGGGATTGCTGACCAGAGGCCTAGAAAATAGTGAGGAAGGAAACATGCACAAAAACTGCCTGTTTAAGTGCTCCTGATGTTATCATCTACTTGCACTAAAGAATCAGGAACTAAGAGGGATTGTCACCACCACAAAAATCTGAGGGCCAGCTAGATGGCACAATGGATAGAGTACAGTCCTGAAGTCAGGAGGACCTGAGTTCAAATCTGATCTCAGATACACTTAACACTTCCTAGTGGGTGACCCTGGGCAAGTCATTTAACTCCAGTTGTCTCAGAGGGGGGGGGGGAAAGAAAGTCTATGAAGAGCAGCATGATGCAATAGATAGAGATCATACCTCAAAGTCAGGGAGATGGGTTCAAATTCTACCTCTGATAGAGATTTTGTGATCTGGTGTCGCTTACAGCCTCTAGGTGATCCAAGTGGCTCCAAGACTACAAGTTGCAGAATGGATATTGATCATTGATGGTAGAGAGAATTTTCTTACTAGGGAATTCTCTACCCCAGTGAACTCACAAATCTGAACTAAAAACACAAGACAAAGGATATCATTAAACTTCATTGGGTCCATTATCTGATTGGTTTGGAAACTTATTTCAATAATACATTTAAGAGCCCACCGTGATATTTTCTTGTCTCTCCAAAGAGAATTTACCTAATATACTATATAGCCTTCATTTAAGTTATTTAGTTGTATTGTTATTGTTGTTATAACACTCCATGAGAAATGGTGTAGGATTTGGCCTGTTCCCTTCCTTTACACAACTGGCCTGAGTCCTAGTCTAATAACACCTTTTCCAGATGATATCTTTTCTTGTCACTATTATAATGTAAGTTACATACGAGAAATGGTAATATTCTGCAGCTTCTTTATGTTCACCATGAATCTCTCTGTGATCCTTTGGGTTTCCTATAATTTGGGGGTTTTCATAGATTAATATAAAATTCATAATTTTATTAGCCTTTTAAAAATTAAAATTTAGGTAACTTAGTGTGACATTTGGCAATGATTTGACTCTCTAGGGGAATTAAAGTTCAACAAATGGCTTGCATTTTATCGGGTTTTCCTGAAAGTGACAGATCTATTTAAAAAGGTAAATCAGTGCATTCATTCTAAAAACTTTGTTGTCTGCTAGGCATAAGACACTGCTCTAGGTGCTGTGGGAAGGTTAAAAAATGAGTAAAATAGTATAATACTTCAAGGAGTGTATGATCTAGTAAGGGAAATAAGATATACATATATATATATCAGCAAAGATATCTGTATATTTTACTGTTCAGTGAAGTAGATGATTAATCTTGTGAAAATCATAAACTAAGAAATAAGGAGAAGAGAGAATTGCAATCAGACAAGGTGACTAAATTGTAATATTTCAGCAAGGATTTCAGGGATACATAGGATTTTTGGAAGATTATTTCCCAAATATGCAAATGTAGTGGCAACAAAATACTGGGTTTTGTGTAAGGGTAACTTTTCTAGATCATACAGGGTACATGGGACATGTATGAAAGTAGTGGGGAAATTGGCTGAAGTGAGTTGGAACCAGATCATGGAGGCTTTTGAATGCCAGTCTGAAATTTAGGGACTTTATTTTGTAAACAGTAATGTCACTAAAGGTTTTGAGGACTGGAGAAGGGCTGTGGGTTTTTGTTTTTTTGTTGTTTTTTTGGGAGGCGGGGAGGGAAGCCTGGCACCAATTTGTAGGATTACTGAAAAGTAAAAGCGATGGCACCATCACCATAGTGCAGAAGTAGGATTGTGAAGGCCTGCCTTAGAGAGGTGGTGTGGGAATAGAGTGTGGATGCATTAGAGATGGGCTTATACTATAAAAGAAAATTTAGTCAACACAAAAGAAAAGAGGCCTTTGAGAGGAAAAGAGCAAATTGAGCAATAGTATCAAAGAGAAATCTCCCCACGTTTGCTACTAGCCTCTTATGTTGCTAGCACCCAAAGGATCAAGGTGTAGTCTCAACTTTACCTCATTCCTGCAGTTTAGACTCATTCCTGTTCCATTTCCTACCTCTAATGATGACTTATTCATATCATAGCCTATTGGATTAAAATCACCGTTGCTTACTAGCCATGTAACCTTACTAGATCTTAATCTCTTGATGTATCAGATAAATTTTTTTTGCAGTAATGATTTAGTACTTTATTTTTCCCCCATATAAGTGTAAAAACCATTTTTAACATTTGTTTTTAAACTTTTGAGTTCCAAATTCTCTCCTTCTCTTCTCATCCCCGCCCCAAAATGAGAAGACTAGCAATTTTGATATAGGCTACATATGTGTAGTCATGCAAAACATTTCCCTATCAGTCATGTTGAAGAAGAAAACATAGACAAAAAACCAAACAAACAAACAAAAAACCCACCACAAAACAAGACCCAAATCCTAAGAAAAATAGAGTAAAAAAAAATACCTTGATTTATATTCATTTTCCATCAGTTCTTTATCTGGGAAGGGATAGCATTTTTCATCCTAAGTGTCAGATAACTTCCTTAAGTCTAAGTTGCAGAACAGTTGCCAGTCAGATAAAAAAATCTCCTCTCTAGGAGTTCTCTACATTAATGAAATTTTAAGTCAGAATAAAATAGATCTTCATTATTCATCTACCACCTAAAATCTATACCAGATTGTTGTGAGGTTCAAATATGATAAAGTATAATGTTTTGCAAATTTAAAGCACCATGTAATCTTTGCTAACATTCTTCTCCTCGCCACTGCAGCTTCTTATGTAGAGTTCCATGTTTATTTTGCTGTGACCCAAAGAGTCTTAGAGCTGATGATAATGGGAAACTCATCGCCTTTCAAAGCAAATGCAGAAACATGTTTTGCAAACAAATCTATTATCTGATTTAATCTCTATCACAACTCATTGATCCCCATTTTATAGATAAAAGAAAGCGAGGCTTAGACATATTAATTCGTCTTTGGTCATATTATAAATGTTGGAGGTAAGATTTGAATACAGGTTTTTCAAACTCTAAATCCAATAATGTTTACAGTATACTATTCTGACTCTCTAAAAAAGTTAAAACTTTAAAAAAAGACTATTCAAAATGAATTTAAAATTAAGCAATGGAAATGGAAATGGAAATCATTAAGTTCAATTTCTCATCTAATTTAAGAATCATCATAGGATAGATTCAGAGTTGGACAAGGACATTAGATGGAGTTGTCCAACTCCATCATTTTTCAGATGGAGGAAACATTGAGTTAAGCTTACTATCTGCCAGCTATATATTTATGCTGTGACATATTTTGAAAATAGAAATTAGAAGTGAAGACCTGATTCCAGGCAAGAAAGCTCACCAATCACAACCCAGACTGGTTTCCTATGTTACTGTTCAGGTTTTTAGTGTATACCTTGTTGGGGGAGATGATGATGATGATGATGATGATGATTGGAGTATAGGCAGAATAATCTGGAAATGGTGGGATTCGGGTGTGCTTGCATGAGGAAACCTAGAGCCAGAATAGTTCAAGGATTTGCCCCAAATTATACAACTTTTAGTCAGGATCTGAACCCAAAATCTCTGACTCCAAAGTCAACGTTTGGCTTCTGCTTGAATACTTCTAGAGATGGAGAAACCTCTTCATCACACAACCATTCCATGGTTGGACTTTCCTAATTTTAAGAAAGTTCTACTTTATATTGACACAAAATTTACTTTCCTATAACTTGTATCCATTCTTTCTAGTTCTGACCTTTGGGACAACATAGAATAATTTTAGTTTCTCTTCCATATGGTAATACTTCTGATATTTGAATGCAACTAACATATTTCCTGAGCTTTCTCTTGTCCCCAAATTGGGGGATATTTGTGAGTATATCATAGCTTAATTTTAGCAGCCAATGTGAAAACATAAAATTGCCTTTTCTGTTGCAACCTCCAAATTCTTTCCATAACTATTAGACACTTCTGTTAGTTATAGACTCTCCTTGGATCTCTTTTGAGCTACCTTTTTCCTTTGGTTCTTTAGCCTAGTCCAAGTTCCATAAACTCTGCTTTTGTTTTTCTTTCTTCTTATTTTCTTAGTCATATTCACAATTCCTGCCCAGAGGCCCTCTCTTTCTCTGGCCCCCTGTTGTTCTTCCCCCCCCCCCCACCTTCTTCCATCTTATGTTAAGATACCTCTAGTCTCAGCCAATCCAGAGTCTATACCCTTAGGCTGTATGTATAGTCTGGACTAGAGCTATTCATCATAAAAGGAACCAAACTCTGTAAATAATTTTGACTTTTTATGACTTGCCAACTGGGAAGAATAAAAACTTTCCAGAGAGACTTGAAAACAGATTTGTTAAAAACCAGATACTTACATTTCTTGTGTGCCATGGTGAAAAATCCAAAAAGAGAAAAATGTAGCATTTGGAGCTCCTGGAGACTGTTCTGTGTCATAGATAGAATCCAGGGTAAGTTTTCCCATCAGGGAAGCTGACCTAATCTTTTATTTTGGCATCATCATTCTCACATAGTTCCATATGTATGTATGTATATGTGTGTGTGTGTGTGTGTGTGTTTGTTTGTGTGGATACATACATACATACATATACATATTCTGTATACCTTCTTTCTCTCCATATTTTGATTCTGGTTTTCACCAAGGGGCACTAATACTTACCCCTGATTACTTTTCCTTCTGTGTTAAGTGATGCTGACATGCTTTCTCTATTAGAAACTAGGTCTAAAATTCCCTCTTTCCCTTCCCCATTTCCCTTCTGTCATGGTACAATTTGAAGATCAAAAAGTCAGAAGAACCTGATTTGAGTCCCAGCTCCAAAGCTATACAATCAGGAAAGTCATTGAACCAATTTTTCATTCAACTTCCTCTGTGAAATGGGAACATAATACATTATGTCCCAGGGTTGTTATGAGGAAAACACTTTGTAACCAGGTTAGTATTTTTCTTTCTAATGTATCCTAACTCTGTGGGATTTTTCAACCAAATTACATCATGAAAATAGCATTTTAAATCCCTTTAAACCAACCTGAATTAAGACAGTAGATGACTGAAAAGATGGAGCTTTGTAACATTTAGTATAATTGAGAAAGGTTGAATCTGTAAACTATACCCTTTTCTCTTTTGTGCCTATAATTTGGGTCCCTACCACTACAAGAACAGAGGTGCTGATTAGGTACATATGCACTTTGTGGTTAGTCCCCTTTTCCAATCACTGATTAAATGTTACATATATTTATACTTTACCTTAAGAGAAATAGGCTTGGAAGTATGCCTTTAAGAAGTATCACACCTAGACAAAACTGATGGTTCATTTCTCTGTAATTAACTGTTTTCTTACAGCACTTTTTGGTTCAGTTTTGTTGGTCAAAGGAAATGTGAAATGTATAAATCTAGAAACATCTCTGTGCCAAATGTTCCAACGGATTCTTTGTGCCCAATCTGTGGTAGAGCCTTTTGAGCTTGTAAAGGACTAAAAAGTCGTAGTTGAACACAGTATACTTTGACACCAATATTGTCATATCATTTGGTCCTCTTCAGGTATGAAGTACAAATAATAACAATAGTGCCTTACTCAATGCTGGATTTATTTTATGGTTTTCTCACTTAAAATGAATAAGACCCATTTAAACCTTTATTTACTAATTCTGATTCTTCTAATAACTCTGTCTCCCGAGGTGTTCTTGCCATCCCTCATCCTGAATCTTTCAGGATGGGAAAAAAAAAAAAAGCATTACTCATCTCTTGCTGCTAGATCTAATAATCGTTGTTCAGTTCTCGTGAAGAAAAACCTTTTTGTGAGTTCCTGATCCTTAAATGAGCTAATGGCCATGCTGATTCTTCTTGTAGTATAGAAATAGAAATGATAGAGCAAAGCTCTTGGTTTGAACCTAGAAAAGGACAATCAATAACCATGACATCACCCACGCTCATGATGCTAGGCCTGTTTTTACATAATCAAACCAAAACACAACTTACTTATATGAACTATTGGGTTCTATGTACCTTTCTCTCTCTTTCCATTCCCATATAAACACATGAAAAGATTATAGATTGGAAAGGACATAAGAGGCCATTTTGTCTAATCCCAAAGATACAGCTTCTTTCCTTTCATTATCCCCTCTTCCTCTAAAATACCATCCTCTTAAATATTACAGAAAGTGATTTATAACTACTTATGGTTCCATTATACTATGGAAACATGGATGCACCTTAGCAACTGGTCTTCTTGAAGCATTTCCTGAGATACTGAAAGGTTAAATGACTTTTTATGTGGTCATTTAGCCAGTATGTGTCTGAAGCAGGACTTCAGTTCAATAAACATTTATTAAGCACCAGTTATGTGCCAGGCATTGTGCCAAGTCCTGGGGATATCATCAAAGGCAAAAGAAAGTCTCTGTCTTCCTGGAGTTTACTGTCTACTTAAGACTTTCTGATTGGAAGAGAAAAGATAAACAGGACACACTGATAGATAAATAAAATAAAATATTTTTTATTTAATCTTGGTCATAAGCACTAATTTAGGGCACTAGGCCTTCCATTTTCTTAAGTCCTTCCTTCATTCTGACTATTTCCACTTGTTTTTTTTTTCTTTATATTCAGTTCGGTTCAGCTTATATTGCTCTGTATTTGATTTCTGAAGCTATATTTAAGTTCCCCAGAATCTGTTCCTTCAACTGTTTAATTGTGAGTATGGTAGGCTAGACACTGAGACAAGTGCTTTCTCCAGCTTAATTGTCATAGAATACCTTGACTTAGATTGCTGGTTTCTGGAACTGAGAACATTTCCCCTACTTTCTCCATTAACAGGTGAGAGGGACTCCTCCCTAATTGGGTCTGAAAAACTTTGATTTCTGTCCAATTACTGCTAACCCAACTTTTGGAGACATTTACATTCTGGCGTACTAGAAGTTTATTTCCCCATTTATACTTATCTTTTTTTTTTTTTTTTTTTTTTGACTAATGTTTCTGAAGCAAATTGGCTGACTGATTCCTTCATGATTAAATTGTTTCTTGCACTTTGGGCTTACATGATCCCCAGGCTTTATGGGCTGGAACATCAGTTAAATTGCCCTTATTTCTTCATATTTACTGACCTCTCCACCCAAGTACTTTTCCTTCCTCAATGAGTTCAATGACTGTTTGTCTTTCATGTCCAATTCATGCTCTATTAAAGAACTTCAACATACATATAGATAAGTATGCTCAAACATGCCAAGTTTCCTCACATGCTAACTTCCTATTCTTTAATTTACTGCTTACTCTTCCATTCCACCCCAACTATACAGCAGTGATCATAGCCTTGGTTTTGACCTCACCCACAAGTGTTTCATGTTCCTGATCTCTGAAATTTCTTTATTTGATCATAATTTTTTTTTTATCATCCCATCTTTTCCTTGGACTTTTGACTTGAATCCTTCATTTTCACCATGACCTCCAATTCTTTCAGCAATCAGATCTTTTCCCATCACTCAAGGCTAGCTATATTTTCCCACCTCCTTCCTCTTGATCCCTTGGTGAATGAATTCAACTCTTATTTATGCTTAAGTCCTTTGTTCCCTTATCTATCACTAATCAGCCTAGAAAAACTCCATCATTGAATGACTCTCACCATCCTTTACTTTCAGTCTTATTCTTATGCTGCTTATCAGAGCTGGAGAAAAATCATGGAATGGTACTAACTGGGTCCACAAGTTTATCTTTTATAAAATCAACTGGTCCTTTATTGTGGCAAGGCAATGCTTTTTTGCCTCCTTAATTGAATCACTATCCCATTCACCACAGAGGCTTTCTAAACTTTTCCCTCCCTCCTCAAACCTCTCACAGCTCACCCTCATCCTTTTAGCTGAGAACTTTCTCTAACATTTCACTGGAAAAAATTGATGCCATTCTGAGATAACTCCCTCTTCTCTCCTGTGCCTCATTTCACATCACTTAGATGCCTTCTGCTACTGTCTCCTCCTTTGCCTCTGTTTTACACGAAAAGGCAGACTTTTTTCTTTGCCAAGGCAAACTCTTCTACAGGGACAAATGATCACGTGCTTTCCAGCAGACTGCCTCTTCTGTCATCCCTGCTTTCTCAATCTTTTCAATCTCTCCCTATTTACTGCCTATAAACATGTTCATTTATTCTTCATCCTTAAAAAAATCCATCCATACCCACTAGTAGTTGTTCTATCTTTCCTCTTTTTTGTGGCTAAACTCTTTGAGAAGGACAACTGTAATAGGTAACTCTACTTCATTTCTGTTTACTTTCTTCTTAACTTTACAATCTGTATTCTGACCTCATCATTCAACTGAAATTGATCTCTCCAAAGTGACTAATAATCACTTAATTTAATGACCTTTTTGTACATAGTTGTTTAGATGTTTCCTATCTTTAGCTGTGATTTCCTTGAGTGTAGACAACTGTTTTTGCCTTTTTATCTTCAGTGCTTAACAAGAATGCCTCACATATAGCAAGAACTTAATAAATATTTGTTCTTTGCTTGTTTTTAACCAGAAGATCTTATCATTTCTCCATGCCAGGTTAATAGGGCCCAGACTCATACTTGGGTCTCCCCTTTTTGAGATTAGATTCCCAAAAAGCCCTAACTAACCAGGTATCACTCATCCAACTCACTTGTTTTTGAAACTGGAAGTTTGTCAGATGTTTTGTATCTAATATTAGAGATTTCTTAATGATGAACAAACATCAATTAAGTTTCTCCTTTGTATCTGTCATTATGTACTGGGATACAAAGGCAAAAATGAAGCAATCTCTTCCCTCAAGGAACTTACATTCTTCTAGCAACATGTAAATAAACATATTCAAAATAAATACAAAGCCAATTTATGAGAAAGAATATTGGAAGCTGGGAGAGAGGGTTTACTAATTAATTTACCTTGAAAGTACATAGTAATTTGGACTGACAGGCTCAAACTGCTAATTCCTTCAGGAGAAACAACACAGTGACTTAAATGAACACTTTAGGTTTAAATGAACAACATCACATTCTATACTGAGGGAAGCTTTTGATATAAAAGGAAGATGACATATGAGGAAAATAACAGGCATAGGAATCTAACCCTAAGTTTATATCTTTTGAACTTTTAAAACAAATGGAACACAATAGTTTCAAAATGTAGTTTATTGTGTTTACTTCAAAGCTTTCATAACCTCTAGTAGACCATTCGATAATAGTTAATTTTTTGAATTTTTATTTTAAGAATTGGAAATTATGGGGTTGCTCATTAATTGGGGAATGGCTGAACAAGTTGTAGTATATAATCATGATAGAATACTACCACGTTATAAGAAATGATGAGCAATATGTTTTCAGAAAAACCTGGGAAGATTATATGAACTAATATAAAATGAAGTGAACAGAACCAGGAAAACATTGTATGTTGTAACAACAATATTGTACAATGATCAATTGTAATTGTTATTATAATATAATAGTTATTATAACTCAATTATCAGGGGAACAAGTTATTCAGAGAATTTTCTTTGATTATAGCCTATTGTTTACAATTTAGAATTATTAACAAAAATATCCTTATAATCGTCTTTCTTATAAAGTCCTAGATCTTAGAATTGAAAGGGACCTCAAGAGATTATCTGGTCCATCTAGGTGATGTCTCCCCATTTTACAATTGGAGTAACTGAGGCCCAGAGAGCTTAAGTAACTGTGGAAGATTATGTAGTTGGTATAGAGAACAGGGCATGTTCTCTGTACCATGGCTCATATCTCCTAGCAAAGGATTTGTACTGCATCATTTTGTCATCCTTTCATCTTGCTATGTAAAAGGAAAGAAATATTTCTCAACACCATAGAATTCAAACTCTACAGAATTCTAGAGATGAAAATCCATACTTGATTTCTATTCTGCTTATGATGAACTAATAACTGCTACTACAGAATAAATGTCACTTTCTTAAAATGAAAAAATTAAGTAAAAAATAGTATGGTTTTATTTGTACTTCAACTACATCAGATCTTTCTCTGGAGGTGGATAGCATTTTAAAAAAATCATTAATCCACTGAAATTGTTTGGACCATTGCTCATAATCTCTGAGTCATTTACAATTGATCATTGTACAATATTGTTACAACATACAATGTTTTCCTGATTCTGTTCACTTCATTTTATATTAGTTCATATAAGTCTTCCCAGGTTTTTCTAAAAACATATTGCTCATCATTTCTTATAACATGGTAGTATTCTATCATAATTATATATTATAACTTGTTCAGCCATTCCCCAATTAATGAGCAACCCCATAATTTCCAATTCTTAAAATAAAAATTCAAAATTTTAACTTGACAACAAAAACCTTTATAAGTCTTTCAACAAGTCTGTGATGCACATAGATCAGAAAAGAGATATGCTATTCCTTATCTCTCCACACTGGTCATCCATTGTTAAGATAAAGTATCTGGACTACTAGAGTTGGAGTCAGAAATACCTGCATTTAAATGTGGCCTTATAAGACTCTGGGCAAGTCATTTAATTTCTTCATGCCTCGAATTTCCTCTTCAGTAAATGGGGATAATACTAACATCTGCTTCACAGGTTTATTGAGATAATAAATGAGATAATATATGTTAATGCACTTTGCAATTATCATCATCATCATCATCATCATTATACTTTCATTGCAGAAATAGCATTTGGTTTTGGACCCAAGAATATAACTATTTTCCCAAGGCATGTATGGCAGACTTTACAAAATTGTAATTAAAAAACAGCCTGATTTAAGTGCAGATCATCACTGTACTTAACTTTAAGGCAGAAAATGCCTTGAACCCTTAAGCTTTTTAATCAGAGATTTGGTTTTTTTAATCAAAGGCAACCATATCTCAGGGAAGTTTCGATCCATCACTGCAGCAATCTGTTTTCTATAGTTGAATGAACATGATATATTTTGATGTTTAACCTACTTATACTATGAGCTCTGCCAGAGGGCAGCAAATCTTGGATGTTTGTTTCTTTTAGGGTGTAAAATGTTCTGGGAGAGAATGTCTAACAACCCATGCCCCAAATAGCATTACTCAATCTAAATGTGTTTGAAAAGATTCTGATTAGAAACTTATGTAACAATAATTTTAACACCAAAAAAAAAAAAAAAAAAAAAAAAAGTAATTAAATGTCATTTGTGGTGCCTTGGGGCAATTAGAGCATAGACATGAACTGCTTTGTTATAATAACATGTTAGCAGTTTATAAGCTCATTTTGAAACAAGAGAACATGGCCAAGGAAATTTAGCTTTTGAATCCTAAGTAGTAAAAACAAAGTGATGAAAATACGGTGCCTGGGAGGTTTTATGAAAACAATGTTCTTAAAGACATATTTTGCCCTTTCTGAGCTGGTTCAATCAAGACTGGCCAATCTGAGGATTTACCCTAGAATGAATGATTTCTGGAAGGAATAGAATTCAAGATCTCAGTTATACACTTTAGTTAACTAACCTATCTTTTTTTGTGCAGGATGAAGATGCTGGCCCAGATGTGGGAGAAGGGACAGATGAGTGGGCTCAGGCCAAGACGCTGATCAAACCCCCAGACCAGTTGGAGCTGACTGAAGCTGTGAGTAAATTTGTGTCTTAGATTCCAGCCTCTTCGACCCCTTTCATTATGTTTTTTAATCCCTTGTTGTTCAGTTGTGTCTAACTCTTTATGATCTCATTTGGGGTTTTCTTGGCAAAGAGGCTAGAGTAGTTTACTATTTTATTTTTAAACTCATTTTATAATTGAGGCAACTGAGGCAAACAGGGTAAAGTGACTTAATCAGAGCCACCAGCTAGTAAGTGTCTGAGGCCAGATTTCAACTTGGGAAGATGAGTCTTCAGGACTCCAGGCTCAGGGCCCTATCCATTGTACCACCCAGATGACCCTAGGTGGGTCTCTAACCTTATTTCGAAGGCTTTTATTTTCTTTGCAGTGGAAAGTTGAGTACTTCTATTCATATGATCAAAGGATTATAGCACAAAAGAGGCTGCCCACTTTTCCTGTACATGCATGTTTAAAAGGAGAATAGTTTTCCTTTAGCTTCCACAGTAGGACATTCCAGGACACTAAAGCTAAAGGAGAAGAGGAAGTTTATGTCCTGGTGTCACCAGGTGGGTTTTTAGATCGCCATTTGTTTTATGGTGATCACCCAATAGAGATGATAGTAGAATCCTTGTTGTTGCATTGCTAAGTGGTGGATACTTCAGCCCGATTTTCTGATGGCTTTTGCCACACTGAGCTGCTAAATGTTTTTCTTTTTCTAGGCCTGTTGCTAATTTGGTATAAGAGCAGATTTTTTCATCTGACAGACCTTGTACCCAGCCAGTCTCTCAGGGAAGTGTATAAATATACCGGAGGCCTTAAAAAGGGCGAATATGTAGAAAACCAAGGTGCAGTGACTTAATCAGAATCACATAGATAGGAAGTAAAACCCCCCTGGGCCTCCTTTTCCTTATCTATAGCTATAGATGGATGATGATGACTGCTGAGGTCTCCTAGCTCTAGTTAATCTATAGTCCTGTGGTCCTGGGTTATTTGGTCCTTCAGGAATTCACAAATGACATCATAGGATCATTGATTTAGGGCTGGACATTGAGCCCAACCCACTAACTTGCCATATGAGGAAACTGAATCCCAGTCATATTAGATCACTTACCCAGAGCCATATAGCTAGTAAGTACCTGAGGCAGGATTTGGAGTACTCTCTCAGTAAAATCTTGCTTCCCCCTGGAAGGGGAAAGAGTGTGACTTGGGTCCCCCTTCACACTCTCCTAGTTGCCCTCCAATTCCTTCTTCATGACAGACAACATGCCTGTTATCTTCCTGCTGTCTTCATCTCTCCATTATATCAAAGCCTTTTTCCAAGGCAGAATGTGGCGCCCTAAGTCATTGTGTTCTCTGGAGGAATTAGCATTTTAAGTCAATTTTAGTCCAGATTACCATGTACTTTCAAGGACTGGGGAAAAGGGACTGTCTGGAGCATTCACCACCAGGGTTGGACAGAAATAGTAAAGAAATGATACATGGGTATTTGAGCTGCGTCAGCCATAGGATGTTTGATTTGTAGAGTAGGCAGTGTGGATGAGGTCCTGGGTTACTGGGGAGGTTGGCAGAGAAAGACTGATAAAATTACTCCCTTCGGCAAGCAGAGGGCACTGATGGGGATCAGCTCAGCCTTGCAGACCCAGCCCCCATGGAGGTCTTGGGTAGCCCCACCTTACTGTGTCCTGTCAGAAATCCAAGTTTATGATGTCAAGCCCCCGAGGTTTAATTTTCTCCCATTAATCTGTCCATGGTCTATACCATTTTCACAGAATCCCTTTTGGGTTATCATGCCAGGAAATTTTGCCTCATGGCATCTTTCTTCCTACCTCCTTATTCTTTGTGGTGTCTTTCTCCTTTGTTATAACTAAATAACTTTTTTAGGGTGCTAAACTCTACAGACTTAGCCTGTAAGTTGTCTTTTTCATTGTTAATTATTAAAACCCCTTTTCTGGCTAACTATAAGCTCTCCCAATCATATTTCATATTTACCATTCCTGATGTCCTTTGTATCTCTTCATTTTGTCTGCCACCTCTTCCCCTAAATAAATCTACCTTTTGCCAAAGAGAATGGCCATTGTGAACTCTTCATGTCACTGAACCCCAACTTTTGGTGCCTACATTAATCTCACCATCTTGAACCTGAAACACATCAGTGTAACTGCTGCTTTTTGAGTCAAAGGCTGTGTAGGATAATCTACCACACTTATACTTTGTTACATATTGCTGATTCAGCCCACTAGAGGAAGTGTCAGGCAGACTTTAGATCACTTGTGACAGTGACGTGCCATTCTAAAAGAAGTTTCCCATACTGAGCTGTGGGTAGGAGAGGTGGGCTCTTTTCCCCTTGAGTTGTGGGTGGCCAGATGGGCTGAATCAAGGCTTACTTACTATATTGACTATTTATCATTAGATAAATAAATAGGGCATCGATTGAGCACTTAATACTTACCAGACCTTATGGTAAATGCTGGGCATATATATGTAAACAATGCAAACCCTACTTCCAAGTTTCTTACATTCTAGTGGGAAAAGACAGCATAAAAAGAGAATCTAGAAAGATTGGGTCTTAGGACAGAGGTTTCTCTGGGTGGAGGGAAGAGAATAAATATTTATATAACGCCTACTATGTACTGGCACTATGCTGAGTGTTTTACAAATATTCTCTCATTTGATCTCCTGTGTAGGAATATGGCTAGTGGGGAAATAGAGAAGTCTCCAGAGTAAGCTTAGTTAGGAGTAACATATGTCTGGCTAGAGGCACTCAAGAAATGATGGTTGAGGCTAGAGAATTACCAATTAGGAAAATAGGCCTCAGGGAGAAGGTTTTTTTTTTTTTTTTTTTTTCCAGGAAAGGAAGGTGATTGGAAGTGAGTGAGAAAAGTAGTCCGAAAGTGAAACAGTGGAATTTGGAAGCTAACTATATAATAGATGTTTAACTGTATACACCTTACTAATAAGGATATAATGAAATGGAGACATAATGAAAAGTAAAAACCAATTTCAGAACAGAAAATATATATATATATATATGTGTATATATATATATATATGTATGTATATATATATGTATGTATATATATAAATAAGTTAGAATATGAAAACCAATTATTGCTATAAGATAGGATGTAAGAAAAAGTACATCCCATTAATTGTTCCAAAGAAATATTTCCTATTACTTCTTGATCAGGCATGGATGCTAGTAAATCTGTCTTTGCTCTGAATATATGGCATAAGTTGCCTAAGAAACTCTCTTAATTGCTAAATGGACTACCACAAAGCCACACTTGTAAATTGCATATACCATGGGAGCTAGAAGAGATATTTAAGATCATCTGGTCCAAGCCCCTCTCTTTACTCTGGCAATGGATTGAGTGGATTTGTCCTAAACTCAAGGAATTACTCCAACATTATAGGTAGAAAGGGAATTTTGGAGGTAAGAGAACCTTAGTTCATTTTAATTTTTTTAATTATTACTTTTTGTTTCTATATAACATTTGTTTCTGAATATATCCTTCTTCCTTTATCCAAAAAGCTTTCCTTTATAATAAAAAAATTTAACAAAAGAGAGGGGAAAAAAAGCTCACAGATCTGGAATATCTCCCATTTCTGCAATGAAGAAAATTAATTATATTTTTTCATCTTTTTTCTAGAGCTAAGCTTGGTCATTATAATTGCAATTTCATTTTTTCCTTCTATTTACATTCTGATAATCATTGAGTGGTACTTTCTTTTTTTAAATATTTTTTTTAAAGTTCTGAACTTAAATACTTAGGGAAAAATATATGTATGTATATATAAGTATACATATATATGTCAAAAAACAAAAATAGGATTTTACATGAAACTATAAATTTCATAGTATTTGCTTTTTTAAAAAACTTATACAATTGATATGAATTCTGAAAACAGCTTATTCTCTCCTCGTCAGGAAATGCTAAAATGCCTATCCAGAGAACTCAAGTTTTCCAATACTGTCTAGTTAGCACAACTTTTTGGGAACTTCCCAGACTATCTTGTTAAGCATAGAATGATGAGAGGCTGGAGCTGCTCTGGCTTTTTATTGTTAGTATTTTAATCTTGATGAGACCAAGGTTTCCCAGACTATCTTTTAAGGCAGTCTCAACACTTCACTATACATCCTTGTAACCTCTCTTTAGTTCTCGTTTCCCCTGGCACTTTCCAAGTTACGATGTCAAATCCTCAAGATTATATTTTCCCTATAAAAAATCTCCTCATGATGTAGATCCTTACTAATCCCTTTTCAGGAGTAGTTGGCCATGGGATGCTTTCTTCACTTCATTGTATCTTCTCTTTAATATCTTTTTCCTCCCGGTTAATTGTGAGTTCCACTAGAGAACTTATCATTCCTGCCGGTAATTGTTAAAATCAATTTCCTTGCTAACTTCTATGTACTATTCACATAATAAAGAGCAACCCTTTGTAACTTGTGAACACCTGACTTGATTTCTTCCATTCGACTGAATTATAACAGAATCTCTATCATACTATTTTTATATAATATTATTTTACAATTTGTTGCTCTCACAAATTATTTCTATTTACCATTTTTGATGCCTATTTTACCTCTTCATAATTATTTACGTTACTTTCAAAATTATTCTGATTGTGTCTCCTTTTGTTCTTTTCTGTGCTTTAAAAATAGAGGACCACTTCCTTTTTTGGGAGTAGGGTATGGGGGTAATAGAAGGGTGTCATTATTGTTAACTCCTCTTACTTCAGTCACTTCCCAATTAGAGGGAGGGAGGAAGAAAGAAAGAGGGAAGCAGAGAGGGAGGAAGGGAGGAAGGGAGGGAGGGAGGGAAGAAGAGAAGAAGAGAGAGAGAGAGAGGGAAAGAAGGAGAGAAGAAGGAACGGAAAGAGAGAGGGGGGGAGGGAAGGAAAGAGAGAGGGAGGCAGGGAAGGAGAGAGGGAAGCAGAGGGAAGAGGAGATGGAGGGGGAAATGGGGAAGGAGAGACAAAGAGAAGAGGAGAAAGTGTGTGTTTTTGTAATTAACTAAGCATAGTCAAGCAAATTGAATCCACATAGTGGCCATGTCTAAAAATGTATGTCACTGCCTTTCATGTCCCTCACCTCTCTGGAGGTGGGTGAAATACTTCACTGAAAGTCTTCTGGAGACATAGTTGGTCATGGTTGCTTGTACTCATATTTCCATGTATATGCATATTTCCAGTGGGCTGGAATCAATTACTAATTTTTACATAATTTTAACTTCAAATAGCACAAATTCAAATACATTGTGACTACTTCAGGGGATTCTTTATTATCTCTAATCTGGACCTTACCTGTAAATTGTTTACTTTGCATCATTGGTGCTATTCAGAATTCTCTGAAGTCTGTTTTCTCATTTCTTATGATATGATAATATTCTACTGCATTCATATACTGATTTTTTTCAGTCATCCCACAATTAATAAGGACAATCCTTGCATTCTAGTTTTCTTTTTTTTAAACTTTCTAAAGTTTCCCCTTCAGGACTGGGAAATTTGTTTTGGATCAAACTATTCCTTTCCCAGTTTTATGTTCCTTCAAACCCAACCTTCCATACCTCAGCCTGTTTGTCTGTTATGCCTGATGATTTTTTACATTAAATTCTGATGATTATTTCCTTCATCTATTTCAAATAAAAGTGAAGTTTTTTGATGCTCAGTCCACCTACCCCTTTTACAATGTTAGTATACTTTTCTTGTATACTCTAATTATGAGAAGTAGTAAGTCTCACTCACTTCCTCCTCTCTTCGTGTGTACATTCTTCTACTCTTTTCTCTGTTCCCCCCAGAATGAAACTAGTCCACTCCCAGAACTTCTGCTTTTCCTTCCTTAACTTTTTTGAAGATGTTAAGTTCTGAAGGAACACTTATTTCTTCTCTCCCATCAGGAAAACTGAGGTCAAATCTGGTCCTAGTAACTTTCTAGCTGTTTGATTCTCATTCTCTGTATGCCTCAGTTTCTTCCTCCCTAAAATGAGGATCATTACAGCATCCATGATGAAGTTCTGGGTAACTAAGTGGGGTTGACAGAGAGAGCCTGAAGTACTAATACACTTACTCTCTGAGGCAAGCAGGGAAGGGCATTGATGGAGATTAGCTCAGCCTTATGGTCCCACCCCCTGTGGAGGTCTTGATTGTATCCAATCAGAAGTCAAACTCCCACAGTTAAATTTCCTCCATAAATCTGTCCATGGCCCATGCCATCTTTGCAGAATCCCTTTTGGGTTAGCCTGCCAGGACATTCTGCCTTTTTGATGTGTTTCTTTCTATTTCCTCCATTTCTATGGTGTCTTTCTCCTTGTTACAGCTAAATAACTCTTTTAGGGTGCTAAACTCTCCTATAGATTTAACCTGCCAGTTAAGGGCTTATTCCCACCTCATGGCATATTCCCTTTCTCCAGGGTTAATTGTGAGTTCCACTGGGAACTTGTCTTTTCCTTTGTTAATTGTTAAAACCCCTCTCCTTGCTAACTATATGGTCTCTCAAATCTGTTTCTTGTATACCATTCCGGGTGTCTATTGTATCTCTTCATTTAATCTGTAACCTCTTCTCCTAAATAAATCTACCTTTTGTTAAAGAGAATGGCCCTTGTGAATTCTTCATATGGCTGAATCCCAACTTTTGGTGTCTACCTCTGATCCCATCACCTGTGTACCAGAGTTGTTGTGAATACCAAAGGAGAGAATATTTGTGAGCACTTTGTAGATCTTAAAGTACTGCATGAAAGTGTGCTATAAGTGCTAGCTAACATCCTAATATCGCTCTTTCCAATTGCTCCTACCTTTGCATCATCTGTCTCCTTTGATACTGCCCTGCCGTGTAGGCTCTTCTGCTGTCATTCCTGGACTATTGCAGTAGTCTTCTGGTTTTTCTCCCTTCCTAAAATCTCTAACTCTCATCTAGCTTCCACTCAGCTGTTATGGTCAGAGCTGTACTTTAGGAAAATTAATATGTCACCTCCCTCTCCCTTATTAGGTAAACTCCATAGCTCCCTATCACCTCCAGGATCAGATGAAAAATCCTATGTCATTCAAAGCCCTTTCTAATCTTCTTATACCCTGTTCCGCTATATATACTCTGTGATCTAGTGGCACTGGCCTCTGTCTTACACAAGAAACTCTATCTCCAGGGTCTGTTCATTTTCACTGGTTGTTCCCTATTCTCTGAATGTTCTTCCCAATCTCTTCAGAACTTAACTCAGAGGCCCATCAGTTGAGGAATGGCTGAATAAATTATGGTTTATGAATGTTATGGAATATTATTGTTCTATAAGAAACCTTCAGCAGGATGATTTCAGAGAGGCCTGGAGAGACTTACATGAACTGATGCTGAATGGAATGAGTAGAACCAAGAGAACACTGAACACAGTGACAAGAAGATTATGTGATGATCAATTCTGATGGACGTGGCTCTTTTCAACAATGAGGTGATTCAGGCCAATTTCAATAGTCTGGTGATGGAGAGAGCCATCTGCATCCAGGAGGAGGACTGAGAGGACTAAATGTGGATCACAACATATTGTTTTCACCTTTTTTTGTTATTTGCTTCCTTTTTTTCCCCTTTTAAATCTATTTTTTTCTTGTGCAGCATGATAATTGTGGAAATATGTATAGAAGAATTGCACATGTTTAACATATATTGGATTACTTGGTGTCCAAGGGAAGGAGTGGGGGGAAGGGAGGGAAAAAATTGGAACACAAGGTTTTGCAAAGGTGAATGTTGAAAACTATCTTTGCGTGTATTTTGGGGGAAAAAAGCTATCATTAAAGTCAGGGGGGGAAAAGACTTCACCTACCTTCTGCATCAGGACTTTTTTAGTCCCACCTTCCTTCCAATCCCTAGTGCCTTACCTGAGATTACCTACTGGCTTTCATCAAGTCTCAGCTAAAATTTCATTTCTACAAGAAACTTTTCCTAATCCTTCTTAATGTTGATGCCTTCCTCTATTTATTATATTCAATGTATCCTGTTTATATGTTGTTTGTATATAATAGTAGTTTTCATGTTTTCTCACCCATTAGACTGTAAATTCCTTGAGAGGAAAGGCTGTCTTTTGCCTTTTCTTTATGTTCCCAGGATTTAGCACAGTGCCTGGTGCATAGAAAGCACTTAATAAATACTTATTGATTGACTTTTATAAATTTCTCTGGATTCTTGTGTTTGTATTTAAAAGTTCTTACTTAGCTCAGTCTTTTCACCTGGAATGCTTAAAATGAATGCTTAAAATACTTAATATACTTATTAAGATCCATTTATATCCCTGTAAAATTATATTATAGCTTTACAAGGTGAGGGGATTTTTTTTGGTAATAAGCTTATAACGTTTGGTTTTTGGAATATTGTATTCTAAGATTTCCGGTTTTTAGCAGAAATTTCTTTGAATTTTTTTTTTTTGACAGTGAATGATCTGGATTTTGGTTATGACATTACTGAGACTTTTTCTTTTAGGATTTCCCTTAGGAGATGATCAATAGATTCTATCTTTACCTTGCCTTCTGATTCTAATAGATTTGGGTATCAACTTAGCCAATCTGAGATGTGTAGTGATATCTCAGAGTTGTCTTAATTTGCATTTCTCTGATCAATAGTGATTTGGAGCATCTTTTCATATGACTAAAAATAGTTTCCACTAATTATTCTTTTAATTTCTTTCTCTATATCTTTTATTTTATTGATCTCTTGCTTTATATTCATTATGTATTTATGTAGTCCCTATGAAAAATCCATTATTTTCATTTTAATTAAATTTAGTTGAATTATTCTTTCTAGGAATCTCTAGACTTGAAATATTTTTGTAGTATTGGTTAGTGTTTTCTTTACTCATCTCTCCTGCTTTAGTTCCTGAATTGAAACTTTGTGCTAGGATCTGCCTTTATTCCATACCTCTGGCTTGATCTCATATTGAGTTATTGTGACCTCTATTTCCAAGCTTTAGGTCCTCTTGGATCTTTGTGGTTCAGAGTGTTGGCTCTTGAGGGCATTTTCTGACATCTTGGGATAGAGTGTGCCTGCAAGCTATCCTGGCTGGAGCTCTGTGGAGCTTGCTTGGTCACAGCCCTTTATCCTGCTACTACCAGGAGTTTCCAAAAGGTCCTCACCGTGGAATGTTTTTGACTACCTGGGGCTTGGTCAAAAGAATCTTCCCTTATGCTGTCTCCTTACACATAGCATGGGAAGCTCTCTATGTGCCCTGCCTCAAATTTGCATTGATATTAACTTTGCTAGAGGGACCACCTCTCTTATTACACATGGGTTTCTGGCTAATTCTATAGTTATAGGGTAGAAGAAGTGACATACTATAATTTTTTTGTTGGATTTCTTGATCATTATTTGGTGTGGCTTGAAGTTCAGGATTTAACTGGTATAAATATATTGGAGCTAGGAAGTCCGTCTCCCCATTTAGACAATTGCTATTTTGGCTGACTATGTAGTATTTTTGTTGGTTTTTCTTACTTTACTTCATCAGTTCATACAAATTTTCCCATACTTTCCTGAATTCTTTACATTATGTTTAGTGAAGAAGTAGATCATTAAATGAATATACCATAATTTATTTAGCCAGTCTCTATTTCCAATTCTTTATCACAAAGTGGGCTGTTATCAATATTTTATTATAATTTTTTTCTTTCTATCTTTAACCTCATCTCTTAGCTATCAGTAGACTATATCAAAGGGCAAGGGGAACTGTCTGGTTCTTCAAGAATCACACCATAGAGATAACCTCTTATTTCACTCTTTAGTATTGGGAACTCTTCTTAAGAGCCTAATAAAAGCTACCTTCTAGGTGGCTTTAATATTGGGCAATTTTTTCTACTTAAATATTCTGTTCAATAAATTAGCAAATATTTTTATTAATTGTTTTTCAGTTACTAAGCATTTATTTTTATTCCTTCTTACCACTCATCACTATGGAGAAAAACAATAACAATAACAATCACAAAAATATCTTTTAATAAATGTACATAATCAAATAAAAGAATTTTTTACATTTGTTACATCCAGAATTATTTAGCAAGCAAATATTAATCCTCTACTGTGTTCCAGGCAATTTAAATATTAAGTTGCCAAGTTCTTCTTTCCTTCAAGTCCCACTTCAATTTTCACTGTAAAGAAAAGGTGATGCTAGGATCTCAGAGGCTGTGACACAGAGCATAAACTTCTAACAATATGGAATAGCTTTTAACATCAGATCAGTCTTTGTGTCTGCCATTCAAGGGTCAGCCTAGAGAAGAAGTTCAGAGAGACTCATTACCAGAATGTAGTGAACTACTAGATGATGAATTGTTTGGACCATAGCAATACATAAAGACCATCTACTAAGCAATAGAGGAAGTATGCATTAGTAGAAGTGAAATTGCATATCTTTTAAAATAGCATTGATGTTCTTATCATGTCAATATGGAGCAAAAAGAAAAACCAGTTTTAAATGACATAATTAAAAGGAGGTTTGGCCCAATGAATCTTAAAAAATTTATATTGGCAAGAAAAAGAGCAAGAGAATTTGGTCTAAATGGCTATTGGTGCACGCTGTTTGGCCATCTCTTAAGGATGGTATTATAGGTGACTTCTATGAAGCAGAAATCAGGCACTTAGAATAATAGAATAGTAAATGAATATTGGTTCAAAACCAATGTATGAAGACCCAAAGTTATTGACCCTCTTGTGTCAGATGTTATGTCTGTCTAATATCTTCAATAATATGTTTTAGGCATGCCAAAAATATTGCCACACTTATTTAAATCATAGAAATATAAAACTGTGGGGGATTTTGAGGGTTATATCAGGAAATGAATCAAAAGTATTGAGAACAAATTTAAACAAACATTCATTTACATGAGTGTTTTCCACTTTAAATACACTAGCCAAGCCTCACAAGAAAATGAACATCATTTCTTTGTATACTCACACCTTGTGTTTGACCCAGAATCCTCACCTTAATCATTAGGTTTGTCTTTAGATAACTTGTAATTGCTTACATATTCAGAGCAACACATGGAGATTTATTACCACTGAGGATAGTCAGAGGAATGGGTTGCAGAGTCTGACGGCAATTACCAAGAATGAAATCTAGATACATTTTGAGTAATGTCAGCCTCAATGAAGTAAATATCTAGTTTGAAGGTAGCATCTCACTTAGATATGTAATTTCCAATAGATTATTTTAAAATAAGTTGTATGTATGCCTTCTATGATATGAAATGTTTTCTCAAAGACTAGCAAATACAGTGAATTTTTAAAATAGCATTTTATTTTGCCTATGTAGAGATCCTAGATTCTTTTAGATAAGCTAATTAGGCACTGATGATATATTTTGACCTATTTGTGTTAACCACGGGATCATAGAATGGAAGAGTTGGAAGGAAACAGAGATGATTTAGCCCAATATGTCTCAAACGAATTTCGCCACCTATTGGGAGTTGACATATATTGACAGTTTGTAAATATTAATCACCATAGTCATGGTGAAACCTTGGGATAGGCTATACTCCTATGATAAATGATAAATGGGAAAATTTTATAACAAAATAGAGGACATTCAGTCTGTTTTCATATTTGGAAAAAGTCCCATTTAATAAGTATTTTTTATATGTAATTTTATATTTAATATTCTAAGCAAAAATATCACTAGTATCAAATCTTTCTCATGAAAATGAATTTACATTTTCTAGAATATCTTTTGCTGAACATGGTTTAGAAAATTCTGGTTTGATCTATTCCTTTATTTTGAAAGATAGGGAAACCAAAGATAAAAGAAAGTAAGTCACTTGCCCAAGAATAGACTGAGTTAGTACCCAAGCTGGCACTAAACCCTTCTCTCTTGACTCAGTCTTTGTTCTTCCCCGTGAACCACACTGCCGCTCTGTACCACTAAGAAGTGGTTTGTATTATTCTGGGTGTTGAAGGAATAGCCAAACTATAGTCTGGACACATACATTAGGAATCCATTCTGTCCCAGGGGAAGCTTCCTTTGAGCACTGAATTTTGCACAAAGCACACAAAATCTGGGAAGCATGACAGGAATGAGGCTTTGCTAACATGAGAAGGAGAGCCGCTGGGAAAGGGAGTCTTCTTGGCTCAAACACGGGTTTCTTCTTGCAGATTTGGGGTGTGTGTGTGTGTGTGTGTGTGTGTGTGTGTGTGTGTGTGTGTGTGTGTGTGTGTTTTCTCAGTAAAAGAGTGAAAACAGTTGGTAGCTAATATGATCCCTGGCCTGACTTTCATTACCCTTGGCCCGGCCTAGTGCTGCCCTCCAGCTCTTTAGAAATGTGGTCCCCAGAAGTGGCTGATCGGAAACATAGGGTGTAATGTCATCTGTGTTTGTGGAACTGTGTGAGAAGTTTGCTAGTTTTTCACGGGACTTAGGCCAGCCCTCTGTGTGGAGCATGTTTTTTATTAATGTCTTTCTCTGTATTCCTATCCCATAGGAGTTAAAAGAAGAATTCACTCGGATCCTGACAGCCAATAACCCACATGCTCCTCAAAATATCGTCAGATTCAGCTTTAAAGTAAGTGTCCCTTGGCCTGTCACCCAAAACCCCAGGTGTCTGAGAATGTCTGTTTGCAGTTTATGTCAAAGAGGACTGGTTCCAGTGCATGATAATTTCATAGAGCAGAAAGATATATTGGATTTCAAAAACTCTTTAAACCTTGTAATGTTAAGATGTTGAGATTTTACTAGGACTTTGCTTTCATTTTTCTTTTTTCTTTTTTTTTCAATATTAATTTTCCTTGTGGTCTTGTGTTGAAGAATTTTAGGAATTTCTCTTCATCTTTTTCCAGCAGCAAATTTATACTGTAGTGGGACTGGGGGAGATCACTTATAGACTTATAGAATTTTAAAGCAAAAAGGAAGCTGGAATCAACTAATTTTATAGATGAAGATAATGAAAAGTTGCACGATTTATTTACCTATAAGCCATTCATCTAGTTTGTAGCCAAACTAAAATCTTCAACAGGTCTCAGTTTGACTGAGATCATACCCATTTAGTAATTAAGGCTAGGCAACAATTGAAGAAAAGAATCTCCTCTTTCACCTAGTCAAAAAAAAAAAATAATAAATCTAAATCAATAAATCTGGGAGGGAAAGACCTTCAGGGTTTCTGGCCAAAGCAGAAATGACTGCTATTTACATTAATTCTGAATCAATTAGCTGGTTGGGACCAAAATGACATGACTATGTTATTGTTGCAGTGTGTCCTACTATGGCTGATCAGACCAATATGAACTCGGAGTACTCTGCCCACAGGTTGACACAAAAAGTCCTTATGAACATTTGGGATAGCTTTTCTAACTTTGTACATTTCACATTTCTTCCGAGACAATTCAATTCTGTTTTGCTCATAGAACACAACACTTTCTCTGCTGAGGGTGCACTATGGTGGGCGGTCCCGTGCCAGTGTCTCAATGCTAAAGTTCTTAAAAGAGACCGTGAAGACCGTGAGAGTGTCCTTGTATCACCTTTTCTGACCACCTTGTGAGTGCTTGCCCTCTGTGAGTTCTCCATATAAATAGTGACCAAATTGGGCTTAGCCTGGGACCTTTTGTTGGCCAGTCAACTAGAATCAGCTTGCTTTTGGTTTAAGGTCTGGATCTTAAGAAAGAAATCTAGCCAATAAACTCCAAGATATCTTGGGAGGGTTCAGAGATCAAAAGAAAAAAAGAAAGAATTGATGATGATGATGATGATAGTGACCATTAACATAACCTTTTCTACAAAATGCTTTACATGTGTTATCTCATTTGAGTCTCCCAGTAGCCCTGTGAGGTAGGTCTAACAGGTACAAGAATTATTTTCTTCATTTGATAATTATGGAAGCTAAGGTCAATAAGATTAAAAGATTTTCCTGTAGTCAAATGGTCAGTTAGTGTCAGATTCAAACCTGGGCCTGGGATTCAAATCTGAGCCTTTCTGACTTCAGGTCCAGCAATCTGTCCACTGTGACATGGACAATGCCCCTCAAGTCTAAAACTATGGCCCAGAGCGCCAGCTGCCAGGCCAGTGCTACTACAAGACTATGTTTCCTTCACCATTCCCAGGACTCATAGGAATTTCCTATTTTGGAATTATTGTAAAAGATTTATTTGTGTGTGTGTAAATATCTTTGACATGTTGGTATATGTAGGCATAAATAGGTACCTCACAATCTACTTTATACATACACATGTATACATTTGACTCAAAGATGGCTGTCTATCTACTCTGCTACTGACTTCCCATACACATGTGTGTCTATATCTACATACATGTATATAGAGTATTACCTAGCTGCATACACTATATACAATTTTGTATATTATATATAAATTATATTTACATATACATTATATATGTTTATATGTATATTTATACACATATTTTGTGTGTACATTATGTATTTGTATGTATATTTATATATTATAGTTACATGATATATTTTACATATACATTATATCTATATACTCTGTATGTATTTGTGTGCAACTAAATAACATAAGGGATGGAGACACCTGGTATTAGGGTTCAAATCCCACCACAGATATATATCCCAGCTATATGTCCCTGTCTGCATCATTTAACCTCACTCAGATGGCTTTCTCATCCATAAAAAGGAGATAATGGCATCATTCTTACAAAGTTGTGAGGATCAAATGAAATCATGTGTATAGAATACTTTGTAAATTCCAAAAACCCTATATAGATGCTAGTTCTCATTATTACTGTTATGCTTCCTGTATACATATGCTGTACTAAAATTATTTATATTCTCATACAATCGGGATGCTCAGATATGGTCCTGATAACTGTCCTCACTATAGAAACTGATAAGGATTTTGTTTCAGCATTGATGGCATCACCCTTATGTGAGAGGTGGAGGTATGAATCGTCACAGCTGATAAAAACTGTTTGATTAAAGACTGTTAATGCTTCCAGTGAGGCTCCAGCCTCTGTGTGGAGTCTGATCACCTTCACATACTGTCTATTCTGCCTGTTTCATTCAACATTAGTTTCTCATTTCCATCTCTGGGAATCCCATAGATCCCTTCAAGTTTTAGCTCAAGTGCCACCATGTCCTTCAAGGAAGCTTTCCTGATCCCCTCTCCTTGTTAAGACCTCCTGGAACTCCTTTGTATCCATTTTGCATGTCTTTTTGTATTCCCCTTCTCCTAGTAAGGAATAAGTTTCATCAGGTTAGGGACTGTTTTCTTTCTGTCTTTGTATCCACAATGCCAGATAAATAGCAAATATGTATGTTGATTGATTTACTTTAAAAAATATTTGATATGGTAGAGCAAAATGCAGTGTCTGAGATTCTCTGAGCCCTATAAGTTATCTCCTGTGCATTTGTCAGAATCATCCAAAATTCCCAATAGGGTGACCCCCATTAATAATTAATCGTTATTATCAAGGGAGCCACAAAATGGGCAGCTCTCCTTGTCAGACATACTTGCCACTGTCATGGAAGATGCCCAATTTAAATTTAGTCAAAGAAATGCTCCTTATGGATATTGATCTAAAGGCTTCTGTTTGTGGATGATAGGCTGATGTCATCAAGCCTCAGGCCATTGCAGAGTCTTTTAAATGAAATCCATAACCCTTTAACCATCCATACATGCAAAACCAAGTTGATAGATTATTGTCCAGACCTTAATATCCAGGTTGTACACAGAAATTCCTTCTTGGAGAAATACAGAGATCTTTGAGCAAAGAGATGATATGCTGTGACCCATAGATTAAGAAGATTATTTTGACAATTGTGTGAAGAATACATTGGAGGGAAGAGAGTATCAGTTAGGAGTCTATTGAAGTAATAAAAATAAGAGGTAGCAAGGGCTTGACCTAGGATCATAGTGCAAATGGAAAGGAGCCAATAGATTTTAAAATGCTAATGTTATAGAAGTTAAGTTGACTGCATTTGGTAACAGAATGAGAAAAAAAGGTAATCAGAGATAGATGAGATTTCTGGATTGAATGATTGGGAGGATTGTGGTGCCGTTAGCAGAAATGTAGATGGTGAGAGAAGGGTAGGTTTGAGAAGTTAATTGATTCAGTTTTTGATATGTTAACTTAGAAATATGCTACTGTTACTAGGAAGTATACCTTGATCTATTAAAGTTCAATACTGGAATGAAATGAAACATTTGTAGACTAACTGTTAACAAAAAGTTTTCCTTAGGTGGTAGCGCCTCTTCCCTCAGACTCCTAATCAGTAGACCAACAAAGAAGTTGGGAATTTACAATCTAGTTCATTAATAACATATCCTTTCCCTACTATGGCTAAACAAAATTCCTTTTAAAAGAAAAACTAGTCTATATCTGCTTTTAGCACAAAAGTCCCACCTAGGCATTTAGAGATATAGGATTAGAAATTAGAGTAAAGATTAGGACTGAAAGGGACAAAAGACTGGCCCCTCATCCCTGGGTCAAGGGGCCTCTGGCTTATAGGAAAATGTTGCTTAAACTAAATTAAGGGAGTGTTATGTTCAGACTGGGCCCCATCCCCCGGTTCATGAGAATCTAGACTTTCAGAGAAGTAGGTGTCTAACCAAATCACAACATTGCAAAACATGCCGACACTCTCGTCCAGACACTTCCCCATTGTAACTGAGAAACTGTGTCACCACAAGGCTGTACCAGGATGTGGTAAACAGGATTAAAAGTGTACCTCACTAAAGGTTCGGGGCTGATCTCTACTAGCCTGTCTAGTGGGGTCAGTCGCTGGCCAGCTAATAAGTGATGACTTAAATTGAATAATCTGGTCAGAGCTGTCTATCTCGTGTCTGTCCATTTCAGGACTGGTTATGTAGATTTGAGAGTCATTAATACTGAGGTGATGAGGAATACCAAGAAAAGAGAGAGGAAAAGAATGTAAGGAGATCTAAGATGAGCTTTGATGAATACCTACACTAAAGGGGCAGGAGAAAAATAGAAGAAAGAGAGAAGGAGCAGTCAGATCGGTAAGGAAGCAATGAGGAGAGCAATTTCATGAAAGCTGAGGAAGAAAAAGTATTGAGTGGTATAGGATTATTGATGGTATCAGTATTCCATCCTCCAAGGGAAAGTCTCTCTCCCAGGAAATCCACAGAAGAAGAGCTAAATATCACACAAGCTTCACATACAGGAAGGAAGAGAGAAAACTAGAGGGCAGAGTTTCTTCTTTTAAAGTCTACGATGAGGGGGTTTCTTCTTGGGAGATTAACCAGTTTTTTTCGATATAGTCTCTCCCTATCCTATGATTCTTTAATCATAACAATGCCTAGAGTTTGCTATGTTATCTTCCAGATGACAAGCCTTTCAGAATCATTCTACATTTGTTCCCTAGGAGAGCAGTGCATATGCTACTTTTGCAGGCTCATGAATCACCTGGCATGCTCCACAGGGCTTATTCCAATCCAATTTATATGAACAGACAATAGATTGGAAGGATTTTAGTACCAGAGAAAAGTGTTGAAAAATAAGAGCAACAAAAACATGTTATAGGCAGAGTAGAGGGAGCTGGTAGATGGGGAGAATTGGAAGATGAGAGAGAGAGAGAGAAGGACTGATGGGCAAGCCAGTTCTGGAAGAAACAGGTGACAAAATTAAGAGTAGAGAGTTGTCTAATCTACCTTCTACCTGAATATCCATAATAGTCAACAATAGCAAGCAATGCTCAGACAAGATGATCCTCAGAGAGTATAAATAAGATGCTGAATCATCAAAGAAAGATTCCATTATTTTCTTCAAACTTTGCTTACTAAGGCAAGGAGAAGATTAAGATTTTTTAGAAGAGTTTCCCTTCTAGTAGTGTAGAAAGAAGCTAGTGATCAGTTGGGTTATGTCAGTGTAGTTATTTAAGGAATTTTGTTTCCATAGTCTTCATTATAACAGAATTTCCTGTAACATGATGGGCAGGCTGTTAACACCCATTGGTTTAGATGTACTTACAAATTGCAAGCTCACAGTTAGAACAAATGAACTCATTGTGAACCAGCAGGGATTGTAGTACAAAATTATTGGTGATTTAAAGCATTCAGGCTTCAAAATATATTTTCAAAAAAGCCAAAATGTTTGTATTTGTTGATAAGTTGTAATTTAAAAATTATCTATCTATCTAAAAGAGGACTGATCATGAAACAGTGAGTGTGGAAGATGGAGTTGGAAATTGGGCTTTAAATCTTGGTTCCTCCATTTGCTACCTAAATGGCTTTGGGCAGCACATTTTACTTCTCTTAGATTCCTCTTTTCTTAAATGGAAAGATTAGCATTCTGAAAAGCAATTTCAGAATTGCTTTAAATTTACTAAAATATCCATAACTTCTGACCCAGAGATCTTCCTTCTGGGCATATATCTTGAGGTTTGTCTTTGACAGACAAAAAAGAAAAATGTCAAATACACTGAGATATTTATACATTTTTTTTTTTTTTTTTTTTTTTTTTTGTGGTAGCAAAGAAATGGATACATAGCAGATTCCCCCTAATTAGGGAAGGAGTAAATTGTGATACATAGAGTAACAAAAGGGCAGCTAGGTGGAGCCACAGTACAAGTGCAGGATCTGAAGTCAGGAAGACTCATCTTCCTGAGTTCAAATCTTACCTTAGACACTTAACTGGCTGTGTGACCCTGGGCAAATCACTTCACCCTATTTGCCTCAGTTTCCTCATCTGCAAAATAAGCTGAAGAAGAAAATGGTAAATTATTCCAGCTTTTTTTTTTTTTTTTTTTTTGCCAAGAAAATCCCAACTGGGTCACGAGAGCTGGACATGATTGAAATGACTAAACAACAACCATGGTAGACAAGGAAAATGAAGTCACACTCTGAGGTTACAGATCTGTATGACTAGCAGGGTGACAGGGCACTCAAGAATAAAGGAAAGCTTAAAGAAGATTTGTGGAAAAAAACAATCCTGCTTTGATCATTCTGAGTTTGAGATGCTCATGGGACATTACTATGGACCTGTCTCTGGGCAGATGGAGTGGGACCGGAATTCAGAAGCAAGATTAATAGATTTGAGATTAATTTGTATAGACAGGTGCTGAGAACTCCCCAAGAGAGTCTATGCAAGGGGAGGAGATAAGGACCAAAAATAGTCCCCTGGGCAATACCTAAGCTAAGGAGCAATAGATGGAAATCCAGGAGACTAAGAAAAAACACTAGAGAGAAGACAACAAGGAGAAATAGTATCACAGAGCCAAAAGGAAAGAACATTCAGGAAGAAGGTTTGTTCAAAAACTGCAAAGTAGTCAAAGATGAGGACCAAGAAAAAGGCCACAGGATTTAGCAATTAGGCTCCTTAGATTGAAGAGTGTCATTTCATGGAATGGTGGAATAAAAAGTTGGATAAGAAGAAAAAAGAAAAAAGGAAACTCATCTGGACAATTATTTTTTCTAAGAATTTGGTGGTAAAAGGGAGATGAGTTATGAGATGATAGCTTTAGGGGGATGGGCAAAGTCAAGTGTCTTCCTTCCTTTCTTTCTTTAAAATTGGGAAGATCTATGTATCCTTCTAGGCAGGGGGGAAAGATCCAGTAGTTAATGAAGGTTTGAAAAAAGGAGGATATGGTACCACAGAAAATGTGCATTGATACTATAAGGTTTTAGAGAAAATAGCTGGAGATGGGATTAAGGACACAGATAGAAAATTTGGTCTTGGAAAGAAGAAAGCCCGTTTTTTTTCCTTACAGAAAGAAAAAAAAGGAGAGAATATGAAATAAGTTTTGAGACATGAAATGGGGGAGGACCAGGAGTTCTTCTTGAATGGCCTTTATTTCCTAGAAGCAAGAACATCTGTTGAGATAAGCTGGGATGGAGGACACATTAAACCTTGAAGAATTGGAGGACACATTAAACCTTGAAGAATTAAAGGTGGGTTTGGACCAGCCACTGAGAAAGTAAAAGAAAAGATGGCCAAAGAAGAATAAAACTATTCCTCTCTAATAATGGAGTCCTAATTGATATTAAGTGATATACATTTGTTTAAAAAAAAAGTCTATTGGATAAAGTACTTGGGAAGAAGTCAGGAAGACCTGAGTTCTAATTCTGCCCTATATGCTTATTAGCTGTGTCATTCTGGGCAAGTCATTTAATCTTCCTGTCTCAGTTTCCTCATATGTAAAATGGAGATAATAGCACCTGTCTTAAAAGGCTGTTGTGAGGATCAAATGAAATAACATGTGCTATACTTCTTAAGACTTCAAGCCAGATATTATTATTGAAAGGCTGAGGATTAGCAGGACATAAAGAATGGTATTAGGGGCAGTGAGGTGATGCAGTGTGTAGAGTATGGACCCTGGAGTCAGGAGGATCTAAGTTCAAGTTCAGCTTCAGACTCTCACTATCTATGTGACAAATCACCTACACTGATTGCCAGTTCTCCAAAATAAGTGGTCATCATAAAAGGGGACAAGGTGGAAACTAGATAGCAATATTGAACAGGTAAAGTATGTAAAGAAAGGAAAATTAGTCTAGTACACTAGGAAAATAGGAAGGGGTAGAAGTAAAACAAGTTTTGTTGAACTTAGGAGGATTGAGGAAGAAGAGAGAGAAAAGATAGAATTAGAGGGAAATTTCTGAGCTCAGAATCAAGAAAGAGGCACTCTCATGAGTGACAAAAAAGATATGGGGTATGAACATTCTTATGAGTGATTAGGATAGGCTGTGAAACTTTAGGTCATAGGAGTCAAGGAGAATGAACATGGAGGTGACATCAACAGATATACTGAAGTCCCCAAGTACCAGAACAGAGTTTGGGAGAGAATAAGCTTTCATAGGTACATAGATCGGATGAAGATAACAGGCCTAAGGCAACTAAGTGATTTGTGCAGGATAACACAGGTAGAAAGTGTTTGAGGTAAGATTCTAACTCATGTCTTCCTTGCTCAAAGACCAGCACTCTGTCCTTTACCAATGCCGCCTAAATCATGTAGATCATCTGTCTCACCAGCAGGCAGTGTGGAATCGGGAGACCTATATTCAAATCTTAGCTCTGATGCTTACTGTGTGATTGTGGACAACTTGCTGCCTCAGTTTCTCCATTTTGTAAAATACCAACAACAGTATTTGCACTAGCTCCTCAAGATATTGTTGTGAAGAATGCTGTATAAATTAAAGTTGTTAACCCAGAGAATCTCCCTTTCACTATAAGGATTCCCTAGGCTATAACAATGATGTGTTTTAAAGGATGACCAACTAGCCAGGCAATTGGAATAGCTCCTTAGCTAAGAAGCTCCAGCTGCCTTAAGAAAATTTTAGTTTCTAGCTCCAATAAAACTATAGTTTCTAGATCTTATAAAAGCATTATCCTGGTTTAAAGGGAAGAAGATATAGATGCAGGAAGACCTACCTCTTTTTATAGTAGAGGTATCATAGTTTATAACTTTTAAAATCCCAGTCAGAGCAGAACTAATTTTATAGTAGTTTTATAGACATGGAACAGGTTCAGTCTTGAGGAACCTCTTTCTAAAAGGTTGATATAACTTCTGTTTTGACTCTATCCATCAAGAAGATGGTCACAGGTCTCATCTGAAACTGTCTTATTTTTGGTTCATCTCTATGTGAATTCCAATCAGTTTATCTACAACCATACAGGGCTAGCAATAAGTATTTTGAACACAAAGTATATAAGGACATAAATAAAGCTTAAGTCTGAATCTAGTAGCAAGGTAATAGTAACTAATTAATTAATGTTAATTCTCCCCTCTCCTTTCCCAGGGCTAACAGCCCATCCGCACATAAACTTACAATACCAATAAGGCAAATCTTATCAAATGAAAAGAATTAGAGAACAGCTTTTATTTCATAGGAGAAATAATCATAAGTTTCAAAGGGGGAAAAAAAGAGAATTCATACATGCAAATGATGCACTGAATTTTCCTTTTGTGAACATGGAAATGTCCCCTGGTGGCAGAAAAGCACCATGCCTTTCATTTAAGAGTTCTATATTGCTCCTCCTCCATCTGTGGAAATTGTAATGAAATTTATTTACCCAAACATTCTCTTATTGCATTATTTCTAGAAACCATTTAGAAATACTAAGTCTGAATAGCAGCATATAAACATCTTATCTAAGATTATCTTATTAAGATTTATAACCTAACATTGTTCAAGTTCTTCAGGAAAAAAAAACAACCATTCAAAGATAAGTATTTAAAAGGGGAGGGGGGAAAGCAATCATCCCCTACCCCTTCATTCTCTAGCTTAAAGTAACAGGATGATGTAATAGAAAATGCTTTCTTTTCCTATGAAACTTTCCTGGAAACCTTCTAAAGCTATTAACACGGTAGGATGGCAAATTGGCCCATTAATAAGACTTCAATAGAGCGGAAGCTGAGCTAGAAAATACTTGACCCCTGGAGCCAGGCAGCTTGGCTCATGCCCAATGTTGGTCAATGTTTTGGACTCTTCCACAGAGAGACAAAGCTTAGCACATTGATCAAATTAGTTAGTCATACCCTCTCACATACTACAACACTCTGACTCCATCAAATGAGATAATTTATGTAAAGCACTTTGCAAACCTTAAAGCGCTATATAAATGTCAGCTGTTAGAAATATTGTTATCAACTTCAGTCAGGAAGACAGATTCTTGACTTTGGCAAGAAATCCAATTACTATCCAGCACATTTACAGAGACCCTGAGTTGTAGCCTTTCTTTTAGATAAAGTAAGAACAAGTTAAGGTGAATTGTATGGTTATCTGCAAGGTTTTCATTTTAAACTCTTATTTCAGAGTACAAATTAATAATAATGAAGAAGCCTGCCACCTGAAGTTGCCCTTTTCACAGAGAAACTGAATGCATCATTCATGCATCATGCATCATTCCCAATGAGTAAAAGTGGAATTCCATCTGGCTACCACTATTAGCAAATGGGAACTATATCAGGATGCAGTTTGTCAGCTCTTTACAATGCTTCAAAAAAATGTTATCTGCATAAATTTCAGATGAGTGCCTAAAAAACAACACCCAGTTCCTCGTTTATTCATGATATTGTTTATTTACATTTTATAAAGGGATTTGTAGTGGAGAGGGTAATTTGAAATTGGTGGAGTAGCAGGAGGGATTGGCTCTTAATGTATGGAAGTCCTCCTGACAATTCCCATTCTTCATCAGCCTTCCACACTTGTATCCCTTCCCCTTCTGCCATTAACATCCCATCTTGGTGTCTACTTCCAGCGCACGCCGTCCTTCTTTCCCTTTTCTGTATGTTTCTGCACTCCATTGAGTGGTCAGACTATTTACTGTGAACTTCAAAGACAAAAAGACCAGAGAACATTAAGAAACCATCTAGCCAGAGAGGAAGGCTGGAGAGGGTGATGTTACCAGGTAGCCTGCTCCAGTATTGCTGTGCCTGGACTGCATATGGGAGCCCACAGACTTTTTTTTTTAAGTGATTGGTAATGCTTGTCCAATTGGCTCTTACATAACTCATTTCCTACTTGAAGAATGGCTCAACTTAAAAGTCTAATATCTGTGGAAAATAATCTGTGGAAAAGTCTAATATCGAATCATTTAAAAGCGGGCAATTATTTGAATGGTAGCCTATACTAAATATGAACTATAGTCTTATGGGACCTATCTGTAATAGAGTATGAACAGAATAGAGTGGATTAGGAAAGAGTTCCCATCCTGTCCTTGGGGATTCAACCTATTGAAAATGATTCCAGGAAAGATGACAAACCTAAAATGGAGTTTTAGCCCCCACATTCCTGTTGGCTTTTTCAAATGGTGTTCTTATTTAATAGGCCAAAGGGACTCCTGCCTCATCCAGATGAATCCAAAGCTGGAGGCATGTCAGCACACCATATCAGAATTCTTGCATAGAATCTAGTCCTTTTCTAAGGCTCTGTGAGGTTTAACTGTCTGGAATCATTGCCATATACTTAATGAGAGTGAGATGGATTGTCTTAACATAATTGGGATCCCCCTTCTATTCAAACTATTTAAATTTCTTTGACTATCTTGGGAGACAGGAATTTTTACTTTCATGGGCCAAGAAGGGACTTCCCAAGATCAAATCACAGTTGAGAAAGCCATACAGAATTTGGCTAATTTTAAGCCAAGGGGAAAAAAATGCCCTTCTTCTGAATTATTTAGGTATGAGTTAAGATGACTCTCCTAAATAAATAAAGTGGACATTGAGACTGAGACTGGCTGAAATTTTGCTCTGAAATATAAAATAAAATATGGATGTTTTGCTATCAGAATTTCCCTGGAGTTTCTGACTAATGGCAAAAGTACAGTATTAGAAATCATGAGAAATCATTTCTAGCATGCCTCTGTACTAACTTGGGTGAACTTAGGTTCACTTAATCTTATTCTCATTGGTTAGAGGAATTATTCTGATGATTGCTAAGGTTCTTTCTGGCTAAAAAACAAAAACAAAAACATTGATAATCTTAATATTCCTCCTGAGGGGAAGAAAAAAATTGAAGAAGATAAGGGTAGAAGCTGAGTGATCAGGAGAATTGTGGTATCATAAACATAAATAGAGAAGTCAAAAAGAGAAGCCATTTTTGGAACGAACCCCCTCCCCCCTAAAAAAGTTTAATTTTAGACATATTGAGCTTGGAGGCACCAATGAGATTCATGGTAGAAATGAAGAGATGAGGCTAGAAATGCACACCTGAAGCTAAGAAGAGGTCAAAACATAGATTTGGGAGCCATATACACAGGATTAGTCATTGATGTCATATTTTTTTTATATTTTATGATTTTAGCAGCCATTTGACTGCTATAATTAGCTAGAAAGCCACATAAATGTCGTGGCTTAATACAGTTCTTTTTTCCCCTGCTTGCTTGATGCTAAAATATTTCTACAAGGGATATTGGTCCTTTCTAGTTGGGTAGTAGTTGATTTGCATTTGAAAGTGTAATCAGGATCAGAAAATTAACTTAGTGAAAATCCTACTGTAACTCTTCACATGCACATTCTTTTTTTTTTTTTTAAACCTCTCAACAATAGCTCTTATCACTGTTCAATTTATTAACACTAAACTCTACTTGAGCATCTTCTCCTTGGGATGCTCTTAAAAAAAAAAAAAAAAAAAAAAAAAACACCTAAAAATGACTCTGCATGGTATAGGTCCTAGGTCCTAGGTTTAAATTCTTACATTGAATAAAACTTGAAGAATATGTTTTCTTTCTTAGAGTATTTGAATTGTTTTCTAGGCAACAGTTTTTTGGAGGAATTCACTGGGATTGAAAATCTTTTAAATGAGAGGCAATGAAACATAATGCAAAGACTTGTCTTTGTTCCTGATTCCACCACTTAATTTTATGTATTATTTTCAATGACCTGTATAAAATCTTAATTTTTTCATTTAGAAAATGAGAATAATAATATTTACTTAAGAGTTATGTTGAAATGTATATCATTTGACTCAACAATACTACTATTATGGTATTCATGCCAATACCAAAAGATATTAAAAAAAAAAAAAAGGAAAACGACCTATATGTACAGGAATATTTGTAGCAGCTATCTTCTCAGATAGCTTCTCAAGGCAAAAAAAAAAAAAATAAAAAAAAAAATTGGAAATTGAGAAGATCTGCAGTGGTCCAGGCTAGCTCCTCTGAAGGGCTCAGAATAAATCCTTGTCAGGATAAGCAAAAGTCCTTGCCCCACGTTGGGGACCAATATGTAATGTTCTGTTTTCTCCAGAAACTGCCGATGGCTCTCTGGGAGGAGATCTGCTGTCTCAACTCAATCTCTAGGCCAGACTCTCCTTCCTCCAGAGTGCCACCCCAACTCTGGCCCAGACAAGATTCTCCCCTTGCTCAATAGTGTCTTCTTTTATCCTCCCAGAGAATGGGCGTGGAATAACTCAGGGGCTTCTGGGAAAAAATACTTCAACCAATGAACTTGCTCCTCCTAAACATGTGAGCTTCTCCCCAGAAGTTTGAAGGGGTAAAACTCCCCTAACCGCCAGAACTAGAGAATTGTTAAGTACCGACTTAGCACTTAGTAAGAACCTAACAAAGATGCCCATCAATTGGAGAATGGCTGAATAAATTGTGGCATATGATTGTCAGGAAATATTACTGTTTTGTGGGGATTGATGAGCAGGATGCTCTCAGAAAACAACAACAACAACCTGAAAAGTCCTCTATGAATTCAAAGTGAAATGTACTATGTACAAAGTAATAACAATGTTCTGAGATGACCAACTGTAAATGACTTTGCTATTCTCAACAGTATGATGATCCACCACTATTCTGAAGGATTTAGGATGAAAAATCCCATCCATACCCAGAGAAGAAACTGATTGTGTCTGAATACAGATTAAAGCATGCTTTCTCCTTCTGTGTTTCTCTCCCTAACATTGTCTGTCTCCCCACTTTATTTTCCTTGAAGGTTTTTTTGATTAGAGTGGGAGATCTATGTTTCCTTTTATAATATGACTTTTGTGGAAATGTTTTGCATAGCTCTTCACAAGTGGTTTCTTAGTGAGAGTGGAGGTGGGGATAAGGGAGAAAAGTTTTTAAAACAAACATAAAAAACTTTTAATGTAACTGGGGAAAATATTAAAGTTTTTTTTTAAAAGAAGTGTTATGTTGAGAATCAATTAAAATAATGTAGGCAAAGTTGTATATGAATACCAGTTAACATCATCATCATCATTTAGAATGGGAAGAACTCAGAAAAGAAGAACAAATACTATAATAGGTGTGAAGGCATTCTGTAACCAAAAAAGTACTCTGAAAATGTCAACAGTTGCTACATTAGTAGTAGTTGCAATAAAGGTCAAACTTTCTCATTTCTTGAGTAAAATTAATCCATTTCATGGTTTAACTGACTTGTGGGCTTTCTTTTACTTAGTTTGTTGAATAAGCTGAACCGATTGCTACTGGCATTTCTTTTAGATATCGTTGGTATTTCTTCTCAAATATCCTGATATAAAACCAAATCTTCCCTTTGCTGATTAAATAAAACACTGGGCTTGAAGTCAACAATCAGGAAGACTCATCTTCATGAGCCCAGATCCAGTTTCAAACACTTATTAGCTGTGTGTATATGGGAAATCATTGTTTGCCTCAGTTTTTTCATCTGTACAATGAGCTGGAGAAAGAAATGACAAACCACTTCAGCAGACTCCAGATGTGGTCACAGTAAATCAGAAATGACTGAAGAAAAGATTGAACAATGACAAAAGCCAATAATAATAGTTAGCATTTATATACCGTTTTAAAGTTTGAGAGCACTTCATAAATATTATGCATTTTATTTCCACAGCCACCATTAAGAGGAATATTCCTGAGAGGTAGCTGATATTATTACTCTCATTTTACAGGTGAAAAAGCAGAACCAACGAGGCATTAAGTGACTTGCCTAGGACCACACAGCTAGAGCAAGAATGTGAAGTTGTATTTGATCATAATCATATTGAGACCAAAAATGCTTTCAGATCAAATACAACTTCAGATTCTTGCTCTAGCTGAATAGATATCAAGGAAATTAGCAAAATATCTAAGGATGCAGTTTACTTTTACTTTTCATTAATCATCAGGGATAGTACCACTAACTATAGGTATTCCCTAAGAGTTTATTCTAGTCCATATTCTTTTTTCTTTAAATGACCTTATCAATTCCTATGAGTTAATTGTTATTTCTGTGCTGGTAAAGTCCAGGTCTATATATGTATGTATCCTCATTTTCTCTCATGAACTTCAGTCCTATGTTATCAGTTGCTTAGTGGACATTTCATACTGGACATTCTGGAGACATTTCAAATTCATCATACCTAAAACAGAATTAATTCTCCACTCCATTCTACTCTGCTGCCAAATCTACCCTTCTTCTAAATTTCCCAATTTTTTTCCCTAAGATACCATGGGTTTTTAGTCTCTTGGGTTCAGGACCTTTGCATTATTATCAACTCTTGACTCTTCTTCACTCCATATATCCCATCAGTTGCCAAATCTTACTGCTTCTTATCTTTACATATCTTTTTCTTTTTTTTATTAAAACTTTTTATTTTCAAAACATATTCATGAATAATTTTTCAACACTGCCCCTTGCAAAACCTTGTGTTCCAAAATTTCCCTTTCTTCCCCCAACCCCTCCGCTAGATGGCAAATAATGCAATATATGTTAAATATGTTAAATCCAATATATATATATATATATATATATATATATATATATATATATATATATATATATATAATTATCTTGCTGCACAAGAAAAATCGGCTCAAAAAGGAAAAAAAAATGAGAAAGAAAACAAAATGCAAGCAAACAACAAAAAGAGTAAGAATGCTGTGTTATGATTCACACTTGTTTCCACAGACCTTCTCTGGTGTAGATGGCTCTCTTCATCACAAGATCACTGGAAATGGCCTCAAATCACCTCATTGTTGGAAAGAGTCACATCCATCAAAATTGATCATTGTATAATCTTCTTGTTGCTGTGTATAATGTACATCTCTTTTTCAGTCTCTTCCCTTCACTTACATAATTATCATCATAGTTTAGGTACTTGTCACCTCTTACTTAGATGATTTCAGTGAGCCTCTAATTGGTATTCCTGCCTCAAGTCCCTCCCTCCACCATTTATGCTCAAAATCCTATCCAAGTGATTTTCTTTAAGTGCAGATCTGACCATATCATTTTCCTACTTAGCAATCTCCAATGACTTCCTATTGAATTTAGAATCAAATGTAACTTCTCTTTAGCTGCTAAAGTCCTTCATAACTTGGTCTCAATCTATTTTTCCAGCCTTACCAAACAGTATTCTCTCTCCTGTATTTTGAGATCCAGCCAAACTTGGCTTCTCTCAGTTTTTCACATGACTTCACCTCCTATCTCCATGACTTTACATTGATAATTTCCTATTTCTGAAATTCCTTCCTTCCCTCTCTACATCCCTCAATCTTAAGAGTCTTCTTTCTTCAAGGTAATTCAAGTACCACCTTCTCTATATTGGAAGTTTTCTCTTATCCCCTCAAAAGCTAGTACCTTTCCTTTTAAACTACTTTGTTCCTAACAACTTTGCATATATTTTAAAATTTATTTACTTGTTATTTATGCTATATATATATCATATATATACATATATATTCTTATTGTCTTTAGTATTAGAATATAAGTTCCTTATGGCTAGAGGGTTTTTTTGTTTTTGTTTTTGTTTTTTTTGATACTTGTAACCCCAGCATGGATTAGCATGGATCACTGATCTGTTACCTATTTTATGTGAGTGAGACCATGTCCTTGGGTATCAAACATTATTAAAAGCATTTTTTAAAACTTACATGAACTGACGCTGAGTGAATATCTCCGGATATCTTTGACAAAGAGAAGATCTAATTCAGTTCCAATAGATCAATGATGGACAGAATCAGCCAAACCTAGAGAAGGAACACTGGGAAATGAATGTGGACTACTTGCATTTTTGTTTTTCTTCCCAGGTTATTTTTACCTTCTGAATCCAATTCTTATTGTACAACAAGAGAACTATATGATTCTGCACACATGTATCTAGGATATACTATAACATATTTAACATGTATAAGATTGCTTTCCATCTAGGGGAGGGGGTGGAGGGAGGGAAGGGAAAAGTCAGAACAGAAGTGAGTGCAGGGGATAATGTAAAAAAATTACCCATGCTTATGTTCTGTCAATAAAAAGTTATAATAATTTAAAAAAAAAGAAAGAAAAAGCATTTTCTGACTAATTGAAGTTTTGCTATATTTGCTTTGGGAAAGGAATGTGGACCCAATTCTCTCCTCACCTAAAATATTGAATCTACTGATCTAACTCTATTCTCTCTCCACAGGAAGGGACATTTAAACCTATAAGTTTTGTAGGCCAACTAGCAGTCCACTTCAGCTTGGTTGGGAACATGATCCTCAAAGACTCAGATGAAGGCAGACGGCAGAATTACAGAGCAGAAATGGCAAGTAAGCATCTAGTTAACCTGGAGACAGCTGCGAAAATCACAGTTTCCCTGTTCTTTAACAACTCTCAACTGGAAACATGGGAGCTGGTGGAAAATCTTGACACTGTCTTCAGCTATGATGGCAAAATGGAAGCAGCTGATTGTTGGGAGTCTGCAGTCCCATGCCATCTCTCAAATGAAAAGCATCCAAACTTTCAGGACTGGCCTTTGGTTCTAATGGCAACAGCAATTCATCAACTGTTCTTACAGGCATGAATTTGTAGAAAGGCTTGAGATTGAGGAATCTCAAGGCTTCTCCAATGGATAGAATTCAACCACTTGTCTTTTCATTCTTTTTTAAAAAAGGTTCTCAGGAGGCTATAGAAGTGCAGCCTGCAGAAGAAGGTGAAGAAGGTGAGGAAGGTGAGGAAGGTGGTGAAGGTGAAGAAGGTGGTGAAGGTGGTGAAGGTGAAGGAGAAGTGAAGGAAGCAGAAAGCCACGTGGAAGTTCCGGTAAATTATTTGACCCCAGAACCAGAAATGTTGGAGCTAGAGTGAGATGAGCAGCTGTCAAGCTCAATAAACTCAATTTATAGATGACACCTGGGGAAAAGAAGTGCCTCACCTAAGGTTTCCTAGATAATTAGTGACAAAACTAGAAACTGATTTAACACACACTGATTTTCTTTTTCTTTTTTTTTTTTTAATTTTTTATTATATATATATTTTTATAATATTATCCCTTGTATTCATTTTTCCAAATTATCCCCCTTCCCTCTATTCCCTCCCCCCCCCCATGACAGGCAATCCCATACATTTTACATGTGTTACAATATAGTCTAGGTACAATACATGCATACACTGATTTTCTTGGGAAAATCTTGTAAAGTGGAAAAGAAATTAATTTGATAATTTGCCTCAGTTTCTCTAAATTGTTCTGCCTCAGTTCTTGAATTGTTCTGCCTCAATCCCCCCAGTTGCAACCCCCATTCCTGGCCATTAGGACTGAGATAATTAGGTCTGGGAGCCCTGACCATTAGCATTCCATAGAGCCATAAATTGCAGATGAGTTACTGGCATATCTCTAAAATTCCAGACTTCTGTCTCTACTGACTACCCCCTTCACTCCCAGTTTATCAGAATTTAAGGTCCTCACCCTGTTAGAACCGGATTGATGATCCAATTTCCTGCTCACCAGAGTTCAGACTCCACCCCTTGCTTTTGTCTTCCCTGATTGCTTAGAGCCACATATGTATAATCCATTGGAATCTGCCATTCGATGCTGAATGCTTTAAGAAATCAACCCTGGGACCAAAATGGATCCTTGGGTCCCAGAAAATCTCTCCCTCTCAGAAACCCAAATAAACTATTAAAACTTCTTTAATCTCTATCTTGCTGAGCTCAGTTTCTCTGAAATTACATTTTGGAGGCTCCCCAACAAGATATGAGACAGGTATTACAAGACCAAGTTCTAAATTTTACATGCAATATATAATTACTGTGTCTATAGAAGATGAATGTGCTAAATGGGATTTTGTCAGGCTGGATATTCTCCCTGCTGAAACAAATTGAAAACCTCTTGTGATCTAGGAAACGATAATTCAAGAGTTTCTCTGACCAAAAATATCTACCTCCCCCTATAACCAATCTGGTGTTGCGCTCCCATGTGTTTTTCTCTCCTGAGTTATAAGCAAAGCTTTTCAGCATAAGGGATTTGTCAATGAGACCCTAAATCACTGGGTCTCATTGATTGACCTATTAGGTCCTGGATTAAGCTCCACTTGGTCATTGTTTGGGTCCTAATTGGCTCAAAGTGAATGTAAATAACAATTGTTCCTGTTTGGGCCACAAACCTCAGGACATTCTCATCCCACATTGATTTCTTTTTTGCCTAGGTAAAAGAGGCCTCTGCCTCATTTCTATTTTAGTGTTAATCTATGATTGGGTATTGCCCCGGTGAGATTTATTAAAGACTTGAGCTTAAAAAGGCCAAGGTCTCCCAATGCATCCAGAGCCATCTCCAATCCTGATCTGTATCTTGCCAATGATCCAGATTGATAAGAACTAGATAAGGAGTACCTAAATGAAATTAGGTTTAATTGAGGTCTAGTGGCAAGTTTGGGGTACAGGGAGTCCAATAGAGCTCCCCTAAAACCCCTTTGGATTCAGCACAAGGATACAGAGTTAAATGAGGGCTAGTAGCGGTACAGAGTCCCCTGTAAAGGAATTTACAGACCCCAAAACCTAGATTGATAAAGGTTTATTGTGGGGTTTGGAAGTAAAGTTTAATTAGTAAAGTTGAGAGTAGAGATAAAAGTCACCGGAACCACAAGTCCAGTGGACAGAAATCCTTGACATGGCTGGCATAAGGATGCCATGTTTGGAATCTCTGCAAAGAGTGGACTCCAGTTTAGCCCTTTTTATAGTAACCATCTGAAGGGACCGTGGGTGGACTCCCAGATTGGCTTCCTGCTTGAGCTTCAGCCAGGGTTAGAATTTGAATAGAATTCAATGGGATTTTAGATAAGGAGGAAACTGTTTAGGCTTGGAATGGGGCAGAGTCCCTAAGGCAGAGTCCAAGGAGATTTTAAGAGTTTTGGGGTTTCCTCATCAGTGAGGACAATGCCCCCCTTCTTAGGATAATGTTTTTAAATGCATAAATGAAATACATGGGATTAAGAAGGAAACCAATTATTAAAATATGGTTATTAGCAACAACCAACTACAATTCCAGAGGACTAGTGCTGAAACATTCTTTCTTTTGTGAGAAGGAGCTAAATTGATATAAAGCTAATGAAGAAATTTATTTTGCTTGTCTGTGCATATTTGTTACTCTCCCCCTCAAAAAAAATTTTTTTTGAGAAGAAAGTAGGAGGGAGAAAAAAAATATATTAAGTAAAATAAGTTAAAAATGAGAAATATATTTATTAATATACATGTGTATGTGTCTATATATATATATATATATATATATATATATATATATATATCTCCTTGAACTTGTTATATATGTATGGGTATGAATAGGACCAGGTGAAGATTTTTCAAAAAGTCTATGAGATAGAGTGGGTCAGACCTTAGACCTAAGCTTCAGAAAGTCACGTGTCTCATATTGCTGACCATTGGTCAATGGCTACTTCCGGTTCAATCCATCCAATGAACCCAAATCTTTTGCTATATAATTCACTTCCTGTTTGGGGGGGAGGGTTCAGCTGGTGTCCTTGAGCCTCTCCTTACAAGGACTGAATTAATGCTTTTTGTTTGTATCCGAAGATGCTTCTGAGTAGTCAGTTTGGGTGAGAGGATCTAGCATCCTCCTACACAGATATAACACAAATATATAAGCCATGTTAGACATATATTTGATCATGTTATATATACATGTCTATATATACATATAGAATACTATATGTGTAAGTATGTATGCAAACATTTTATTATAGATATATATCTATAATAAATATACATATGTATATAGACAAAAAAACAAGTTAGAGGGCTCTTGATTTTAAGCCTCAGTCAAAAACTTTGATACTGAGAATTTGAAAAGCTGAGGCTTCGTGAACTTAGCTCTTTTATTCTCCTCTAATTTTTTTTTCTATCACTGCCTTCAACCATCCACCAACTGGAAGGGCTGCTTTGTAAATGAAAAGAAGTCACCGCAGGAAAAGCTGGGGAATGTGCATAAAGGGAGGGAGAGCAGAGTTACTCCTTGGGCTGTCTTCCCAAAGGAGCTCCTACTAAGCTGATCACGTATATATCATGTCAGAATTTCAAATGAGAAGCAGAACCAACTCAATCCCTCCCTTAGAGACTTTCTGGAAAAAGAAATGAAAGTGATAGAGCATGAAGTATGGTACTAGACAGTAAACAAGGCCAAGCAAAAATATAAAAATGTGGACTATTTACCAATAATAAAGAGAAAACAATGATAAGCAATCCCTTGAGCCCAGAGTATATAATTTTGTGATTCCAGATTGTTTTGCTATTTTGGTGAGTTTCAACCTCAAGGTGATTCTATTTTTATTTTTATTAATATTTATTATTATTTTCCTTTTCAAAAAGCTGGGACAATTTATTTTTTGTCTTGTGTAGTTTTCATTTGTGACTTCTTGAATTATAGCTGAAAAAACAGACTTTAAAAAAGCTTATTATGTTTCAAATGGAGCTTACTTGGCTAGCCTTTAAACCCATATTACTTTGTCTCTTATTAAATGGCCAAACAGCCCTCAACTGAAGCCTTTGTGGCTCATCATTTAGGTTTTGATGGCTTAGAATAAAGGTAAATAGGAGTTGTTTTCTGCGATGACCAGAGAATCCAAGGGTCTCCCCTTCCCAGATTATAGTTTTATAATGATAAATGAGACCATCTTTTGTCTTATTTCTTACCTAGCCTTTAATCAATGAATGGATGTTGTCTCAGAGCTACTGAGACCAGGGAAAGACCTTAATTTAATTAAAGGTCACCCACCTACTGTATTCTGGGCCATCACCAGTTGCCTTGATTTTTGTCGTCGTCCTTGTGATGCCATTGGTTCCCTTTGAGAACAAAGAATGAACAATAGAAATAACAAATCTAAAACTTCAGCAGTGGTCTACTAGAATTCTTATTTAGGTATAAATCTCCAAGATGATACAAGTACTGATTGTATAATGATGGGTCAGTCACTTGATCGCTCAATTTCTTCATTTAAAATGGAGATAATACCACAAATACTACCTATATTACATTATGGTTGTGAGGAAAGCACTTTGGAAATTTGGGAATGAGATCTATATGACTGATTTGTTGGTGTTATGATCTACAGAATAAAGACTCCTTATTCAAATGCTGCTGACTTTTTCATCCCAGAAACAAATTTCCGTCTTTCCTCCCTTCCCTACTCTTTATCCCTTATTCTATTTATTTGCCGGTTAGAAGGATCTGGATTTGGGAAACAAACTATTTTGGAATCTTCCTCTTATTGTCACTTCTTCCATCAACCCACATTTTAAGGACATTAAATATCTAGAGGAGATTATTTAGAGGAGAATTTCTAGAGAAGACTTAGGAAAGGTTGGCCATTTTGATAAAAGTCCAAAAGGTTGTGCTTTATGGGGACTGTCAGATGGAAGAATCAGATTTATTCTTCTTGTCTCCACACTATAGAATCAGTGAGTAAAATCTGTAGAGGTTGATTTAGGTTTAATGTAAAGAGGAAACAAATTCCTAATAATTAGAACTAAAAATGGAATGAGCTGCCTCTGGAGAGATTAGGTGCTCTATCACTAGAGGGTAATAAGGAAAAACCAATCACTTACTCTGGGGAATATCCAGAGGGGTGCATCAGAAGCACTTTTGGGCCAAGATTCTGTGAAATCTATTCCACGTTTCCTCACCCAATCTCCATTAGACTAAAGTTCAGTTGTCTTTCAAGAACAAACACAGTTAAAGTGATTCTAAGTTTAAGGTCAATTGTTTTGTACATTTGCAGGCAGCTGGAGCAGCAGAAGCAGAAATAGAAGAAGACATTTTTATCCCTAGAAAGCCAACGGAACGGAAACTCACCAACAAGTTTAATTTTAGTGAAAGAGCATCTCAGACCTTCAACAATCCTTTACGGGTATGGCACCTCATTAATCTATATCCCAACTTATCTTTTTTGAAAAATTCCCTCTCTGGGTATTCCCAGGGATATATTGTTAAGTCTTAAATTTCAACAGATCCCAGGAGGAATAGTCTGGTTATCATCATCATTCTCATCATTAGCATCTCCAATGATAATTATTTCCTAAACTCCTAATAGGTACAAGATATTTAGGGTAGAAAAAGCTATAGGGATACAGAAATCCATAATAAGCTTACTTGACCTCCAGGAATTTAAAATATCATGAGAAAACTGGAAGCATCAATGAAGTGATACATCTAACAATTCAAAGTATCAAACGTATCAAATAAGTGCCAAATGAATGGTTCAAACAACAAATGCTATAGGAGTTCAGGTTACTTGTAATAACAATAACGTTTCTGAGACTTGAGTTGATTTATGGTGAGAAATAATGGAAAATAAAGTGGTTGATGTAGGGTCCGGATTATAGAATCTTTTGCATGTTAGTTAAGAGTTTTGACTTTATTTTGTAGATATGGGGAGCCACTGAAGGATTTTGAGCTTGGGAAAACTGAGGTTTTTAGGAAGATTAACCAAGCAGTGATATACAAAATGAAGTCAGAGAGAGTAGGAGGAGGAAAACTAGTAAGAAAAGTGTGATGACTGCTACTCTGAAGGAAATCACACTGTTGCAGTGGGATCATTTGAATGCTAAGAGTACCAAATTACCCCATATGGATTCCTGAAACAGAGCAGAGGTCACCCTAAGAGAATCTAAGGTCAGTATCTAGGTCAATAGTATCAAACTCAGATAAAAACTGGTGCCAATAATCTGTACATAAAAATTCTTTCAGGCTACATATTGACTTGGTTTTAAAATATAATGTTTTCTGTATTTTGTTTTATTTTTACTTATTCTATTAAAGATTTTCCAAGTACATTTTCAGTTAGTTCAGGATATACTTGGGAAGGTTGTGGCCACATAAGGACAGCTGTCTCTGTGTTTGATGTCCCTGATCTAGGAGGCTTTGCCTTTTGAATTTAGACGTGGGGCAGTCCCTCAGGACTCAGGATGAGGATGTGTCAGCATTTGATTTCCTGGGAATTTGTACTATCCGACATTGAGCATATTCCTTGTTGAAGAATGCCATGTTGTGCTTCTTTCAACCTGCTTTTTAGATTGTACCATTTTTTGAAATATCCAAGTTTCAATCTTAGAGGTAGGAGAAAATCTAGAAATCTAAACTGAAAAAAATCCATGCTAGTTCTTCCTCTGTCTTATCCAGCCATTATTTTCCATGAATTTATATATTAATTTGCTATCCTAATTAAACCCAGACAGTGCTCTATTTTTTCGAAAAAGTTTTTAAAGATTTCAAGTGTATTTCCTACCATTTTTTCCCCCTAGGCCCGAGAGTGTCAAATGGAACCTCCTCCTCGAGCAAACTTCTCTGCTACAGCTAATCAGGTAAGTCCCTTTTGGCCAACTTACAGTCCAAAGGATGGAGTAAGTCTGAATTAATATAAAATGGCCTTGGAATCAAATGTCTCTCCTCTATTCCTTACTCTAATATAAAAATCATTTTACCATTCTCTGTCCCTGTTTAATACTTTGTGAACTGGGGGATAACCACAACCCTCTTGGTATTTTTAAATGTACTGCAAACCCAGTGAGCTTAGGCTGTAACCCCTTCTGCCTTTTCAGTGACACTAATGTGTTTTCTGGATGCTCTGATATTTAAATCACTCTTAGGATTCATTTTGCTGCTCTAGATTCCAGTTTCCACATGGTGCCATAGTATTTAAGGAAATGTAAAAATTCATTTATGTATATGAATTTATTCAATTACATTACTATCATAAGCCCTGAGGTTGGCTTGGAAAAAATTACACTGAAAAGCATTGCTCTTGATTATGTCTTAACTAGAGATCAGAGGATGTAATTGAAATCCTGGGTAATGTGCTGATCTCTTCTGGGCTGAAGGAGGTTTTTCTGGTAATGAGATGATGGAAAGATTCTGAGAACCAAATTGCTCAATAAATCAAACCATAACTTAGGTTTTAGATGAATACATTTAGGAAAAGTGCAAGCAAGACATCTTTGAGCCTTCTGTTTGTCTTTATGGCAGTTTCTGCAGAGTAGTATTTTTTTTTTCTTCCTTGCAAAATGAAATCAAAGTATTATCCTGGCTCATCTCCATACTTATTTCACTGGGCATTTGGGGAATGTTTATCTCCAGGTGATGGGAGTGGCAGATAACCTTAGGAGGCCTTAGAGACTAGAACTAAAGCAACCCCAAAATGTCTTCACAAGGAGGATTCATAAGGAGCTTGGCACAAAGGATGGCTTTCATTTGGATTTGATTCCAAGTCACTTTGGCTGGTAGTCAATATTTTTAAAATGTAGGGAATAAGATTTCAGAAAAGGACATCAAAATGAGGATTTGAAATTAGATGTATGATGGTGGGGAGAGTTTAGCTCAGAAAACTGATTTCTCAGATCCTTTTGCTGGTTCAAAACAGTTCTTTCCAAAAAAGAGATGGAATTTTAAAGAAAAATTGTTAATGAATACATATAAAAACAAAGAATAAAGAAAAGGAGATAGCAGAAGATGAGATGGATAGAAAGTGCCATAGAAACAATGAAGATAAGCTTGGATAGACTTCAAGAGGTAGTGAAGGATAGGAAGGTCCAGCATGCAAGGTCCATGGGGTCAGAGTCAGACACAATTCAACAATAGCATCATATGAAAATATATATGCCAGAGAAAGAACTGAATTAAAAGGAAGTATATCTGGTAACGGCTTATTAATTAATCCTTTGGGGTTAGAGATCTCCAAAACTGTGCACCTTTTAAACTTGCCTCATCCTTCCCACTTTTCTACCAATGATAAAATCAATAATATATATATATATATATATATATATATATATATATACACACACACATACATATATATATATATTTAAAAACCTAGAATTAGAATGAGGAAAGACTCAAATTTGAGTCTTGCCTTCAAAATGTACTTGCTGTGTAGCCTTGGGCAACTCATTTGATCTCTCTAAACTTCAGTTTCCTCATCTGTAAAATAAATACTGTAAGTAGCTCCAATAGTCCTACTTCACTGTATTGTAAAGATCAAATGGGAGAATGCACAGTAAAGTCCTCTGCAAGCCGTTGAATGCTATACAGAGTCACTCATTTTTTATCTCTTTAGCTGATCCCTTGTGACCCTGGCTCACTATAATATTGAGCTTAAGCCTGGTAGCTCTGAACTGATATGAGCTCTGTCTCTGGGCTTCAGCACATAATTCAGCATTGATTAGGAGAAGACCCACAGAGGTGAAAATCAGCCCAAATTGGAACTAAAGGTTAGGGTTTTGAAGATATTAGAGTAAGATTGAGTCTATGAAGAACCCCTGCACTTCAGCGTGAGGCAAGATCAAAAGATCCACTGTCCAGTGTAGGTAGGAAGACAGACAGACAGACAGATAGACAGACCACACAAACCAACCAATATGTAAATAAATGAACGAATGCATAGTTAAGTACGTGAAAGAATCAACATGTGAATAGGTAAATAAATGAATAAAGTTGAGACCCTAACCCTTTTGTCATCAGAAGTATTGTATTTCCCTTCTTCTTTTCTCTCCCTCTCCCTAACTTTTCCTACCAGGACTCTTAGGGAAGAGAGAGTCAGAATAATTACAAAGGCAACATAAATATAGAAGGGCTGCAGGAAATCAAGAGTCTGGACTCCCAAACAACAGAGACTTCCATGAAGATAACCCATGATTTGCTCCTGCTGCTGTTCCATGAAGTATCCCCAGCCTGTGTTATTCTTGTAGCAGATAACCAATATTGGGAAGACTAGGCTATTGATTCACTGCAGAGAAACGCACTGGCTCTTGAGCTGTATTTTCCATCATTTACCATCATCTGAAAGGATGGCCCTGCTACTCTGTGATATACTACCATTTGAGAACACACAGAATTGTTAGAATGCAAGGGAACCTAAAAATGGTCTAGTCCAATCTTCTCATCTAATAGATGCTAATTAGCTAGGAAGACCTCACATCTAGAAGTCACTTTACCTCTCTCTGTTTCCTCATCTGTAAAATGGGGGTGAAATAGCATTTCTTAGGGTTGTTGCAAGGCTAAAAACCTTAAAGTACTCTTTAAATACTGTTATTATTACAGGAGGTTACTGAGGAAACTGAGGTTCAGAAGAGGTTCAGAAAGAAGTGATTGATCAAGATCACACTGAGATAAAAGCAACGGAACAGGGATTTTAAATTCTATCTTGTGACTCCTAAGCCATTGTTCTATCTAATGACACTGACCTCCTTTCTAATTTATTTCCTTTTTCTCCCACCCCACTTTAAGATCTGAGTTTCAGGGGCCTTGCTGAAAAATATAGTTAGTAATAGAATTTTCTAACACAGACCAAGAAGGCCAAGCTAGGAGTGTCTCTGATTCCTCTCAGGAAAAGATTTTTATTTTTAAATCATCACATCCAGAATCCTATAAATTACCAAAGAGAATGAGAGCTTTAAAAAATGTTTTACTACTGTGAGATAATTTATATCATTTCTTGCTACCTATTGATGGGACCAGGTGGTTTAAAAGTGGTCAGTGGCTGGCTCCAGCTGAATGTTACTAAATGGCACTTGGCTCACTTAATGAGAGAGTCCCAGTTCTGAGGTTATTTTAAAATTACATTTTGCTCTAAGTGTAATTTCTTTCTTCCTTCTATCTTGTTCAGTGGGAGATCTATGATGCATATATGGAAGATCTGGAGAAGCAAGAAAAATCCAAGGAGAAGGAGAAGGGGAAAGGCCCAGTGGCTAAAAAAGTTGGGAAGATGAGGGAGAGGAAGAAAGCATCTATGGAATCCCAGGTGCTGTGGCAGTACTCAGATCCTTCCATCCTTTCCTGATGCTTTTCACTTTGTCTTTTTCTCCTTTGGTAGAACTATGTCCAAAAAGGAGATACTGGGGCAGACACAGACAAAACAACCAACCAAACTAATCTGATTAATTATTGGCCACCTGGGCCCTAGACCAAGCCTCCATTGGTGATCATTTGGGTCCTGATTGACTCAAATTGAATGTAAATAGCAGTCAGAAACCCCGAGAGTCTTTCTCTCTCAGATTCATTCATTCATTTATTTATTCATTTAGATTTTTTTTGGACTAGGTGAAAGAGGAGATTCTTTGCCTCAATTGCTTAATCACCAAATGGGTACAGCCTCAGACAAACTGAGACCTGTTGAAGACCTAAGTTTAAAAAAGCAAAGGTCTCCCATGACATCCAGAGTTATCTCTAGTTGTCCTGATCTACTCCTTGCCCCTGGACCCAGAGGGATCTGGAGGGGAAAGTGAGGCAGGTGACCTTGCCCAGCCCTCTCTTACTCAAATCCAATTCACTTGCATGTCATGGTATCACCTCTATGATGTCACAGACCTCTTCAAGAACAAAGATTAAGCAACAACCTGTTAGAGGCCCACTCTGTGGACCCAATTGGTTTTTTCTTATTGAATGAACCCTTTAATCTGAATTGTGAAGCCAAAGGAGAAAGAATAGGAAAAGGAATGCAGATGCTGGAACAAAGGGCCCAGAAGCAATAGCGTCCCGCTCAACATGGGTAGCCAAGCTGGCTTGGGGCCTGAAGTTTAGTAAGAGGAGAAAAAGGGAAGAGCCCTGCAATAGAAAACTAAATCTACTTCATGGACTCTGAGAGTAGGAGCTCATGGCCCTAGAGACTGACTATGCTCTACTCAAGGACTAAGATTCTAGGCAGGATCCTAACTTCCTTTAAATCTTTAGGGATTAGTTTTTGAATACATTTTACTAAAGGAAAAGTTTTGGAAATAAGATTAGCAATACTTTTTTAAATGCCCTTCCATGAAGAAAGCCACAGAGAGACATATACTTACTCCAATGTTCTACTTTTTGGAATTCCATCAGAAGGGGACAGGTGTTGGGGCCAGCAGGGATTTATAACTATGTAGAACAAGAGGGCAGAACAGAGTAATCAGTCAATCCCATTGGAGTGGCCCAGAGACCCTGTACCCAGAGCCAGGAGTAAGTAGAGACTCCCCTAAAGTGAGAACGGCAATGAAGGATACATTTTATAAATTTGCATGTTTAATTCCAGATCACTTAATATTTTGTTCAATTTAATTTGTGGAAAATTAACTTGCATATGTTTCAGTGAAGCTCTAGTACCTAGCACATTGCCTGGCATATAGTAGGTGCTTAACAAATATTCCTTGATTAAAGACTCAAAGCTCAATTATATGTGTAGGGGATTGTCATAGTCCTTGCTGTGTCTAAGGCCCCTTTTCTCTGCATTTGGAGACTGTTCAGTAGAATAGCTGCTGTCTGCCTGTAGTGGTGACATTTATTGTGATATTGAAGCTTTCTCAATAGTCTTTACTGATGGCCTTCAATTCCAGTTTATTTACTGTTGATTTCTGAGTGTTTGGGAGAGATTTGGAATATATTAAGAGAGCAAATGGGGGTGATTTGGGGCTTTAAGATGGGTTCTTGCCATCCCTTATTTAAATTCTCTTTTCTACTTAATCATTGCTAACTAATCATCCAGCTATACATTATTCTCTTGATAACTGGGACATAGAAAGCTGGAGTTGTTTTTGGCAATCTTTGTGACTGAACTCCTTTCAGAAAGTCTGGGCTAATGACCTGGTAATTGTGTTTCTGGCTTCCCAATGAAAAGTAAAGTGCTTAGATAGCCATCAACAAAGAGACTTAACAGCACTTACCTGTTTCTTGACAGCCTTTATTTGGTCTGCTGATGAGCAGTGTACTTGTAGTTTTCAATAAACTGATATAGAAACAAGGTCAAGGAAAGAAATGCTGGGTCCCCTTACTTAGAAAAATACTCTTCAAAAAAAATTAAAAAAAAAAAAAAGAAAAAAGAAAAATACTCTTCAGTGCAACAAACACTGCCACTATTATCAACACCTAGAAACATTGTTGAGCACCTAGGTTAATGCAATGCTTTTGAATTATTCTTTTTAAAATTTTTTATTCATTTTAAACTTAAATTAAAATAGGAAAAGAAAAAAAAGAACATTGCCATTTGTACAGCAGAACATAAAAGAGGGTTCAAAGTATAAAGCAATAAATTTCCATTTCAAAAAAGCTTAAATAATAAATACTACACATTGTGTTCAGAGCTGTCCATATTCTCTTTGTTTCCCAGTTTTCTTTTATTTTCTGCTGTACACTTTTTATTTTTTTTCCCATTCCTTCTTCCCCAAGAAGGCTATAATTAAGTGAGGATGAACACACATACATATACATACAAACACATATGTTTACATATACATGTATGTATATTTGCACATATATATTGAATGATTCTACTGCAAAAGGGAAAATTATTGAATAAAAATAATATTCCCCAGAATATTTCATAAATTTCCAGAAGGCAAACAAAATTATTGTTATTAGTTAAATGTTTCAATTTGATTATAACAGCATATTAATTTTAAGTGAAATTAATGCTATAGCAGATAATTTGTTATGTTTATTTTAGAGTATTTTAGAGCCTCTTGCCTAATCATTTTATTCAGTCCTTTTCTGCCTACTTTATAGGATTCAAAGAAAAATTTTTATTATGTAACTATGTGTTTGCTTTTCTGATTATGATTTTTTAAAAAAATCATTTACTTGAAGTTAAATTGATGACCAGGAACACATCTCCCAAAGATCACTTCATCCCTATTGGGAATATATAATCTATGTTACAGTGATCCACTTCATTCTTCAGCTTACAGAAATGCCTTGGGACCAAAAATGGAAACTGATCCTTTCAACATCACAATACAGGCCTTTAGGGAAAGAGATATTTCTCAAATAAATGAGGGACTGAATGACCATACACCAACCTTCTAACATTAGAACATAGACTTCAGGACTTGCAGAAGTTTGTGGGAAAAGATAGGAACACATGTTTTATAAATTCATTTCTTTCTTTTTATCATTACCAACTATAGAATTAACAGAGGGAAAGGGACTAGTGTGTCAAACCCAGATGCAAGAGATCATTTCCTGCATGGATGCAGTTAATAGATTCAGCTAAGAGACCAGGAGCACCTGTTTCATAGAAGATTTGAAAAGGGAATAATTGGTTTCTTAAGCATTAACATTCTCTCTGGAATGATTATACATGCTGGAATGATCAGAATCATTCAGGTACAGGGTTTTGGCAGGACTTACAACTTACAACCATTCAGAATGGTATACAAATGAGATTACCTTTTTGATTGCCTTCCCCAGAATCATCAGTGGTCACTTTTTGCTAAGGAACAGAACCTAAACCCAAAATGAACTTAACATTTTGGAATTGTGGCCTTCAAATCTAGTATTTTCCTTTTTTTATCTTAGGTGTAAGAAGACTCAAAAGATAGGAGGATGCTAGATTATAGAGGGCTTTGAATGCCAAACAACATTTTGCATTTGATCTTGGAGGCAATTAGGGAGACATTAGATTTTATTGAGTAGGGGAGTGGAGTGGTCAGACCTATTTTAGGGAAATCCCTTTAATGACTGAATAGAGGATGGGATTGGAGTAGAAATGGATTTGAGATAGGAAACCTATCTCATCTCAAAGGTCTACTTTGTAATAGTCTAGGCACGGGATTTTATGGCAGTGTTGGAGGACAAAAAGGAATATATTCAAGACATATTACAAAGATAAAACTGACAGCAACAGATTATATATGGGGGATGAGCAGTGGAAAAGAGTTGAGGATGATACCTCTATTGCAATCCTGAGGAACTAGGAGGATGGTAGGAGGAGGAGCAGGGTTTAGGGAGAGAAAGATTGTTCCATTTTGGACACATTGAGTTTAAAATGTCTATTGGACATCCTATTCCATTAGTGGGAAAAACTTGGAAGCAGAGGAATTAGTTAGGAAACTATTACAATAGACCAGGTGATAGGTAATTAGAGCCTGAACTAGCTGTGTTGGCAGCATGAGTGGAAAGGAGGTAATGTGATGGATGCAAGAAATATTGCCAAGACAGAATCAACAGGACTTGGCAACTGCTTAGTTGGCAGGGGGCTAAAGGAAAGGAAAGAGGCAAAGATGACTCAAGTCTAATTGGTGGCTGGCTAAGAATGGTTGTGCCAGCAAGAGAAATAGGAACATGAAAGAGGGGGTCAGGTTAGGGGAGTGAGAGGGGTGGTGATGAGTTCAGACTCAGAAACATTGAGTTTGCCATATCACATACGTCCTCTCTTGTGATCTTCATCAGTCTCCCTTATGGTACCCGTTAGTTACACTATATTCATATTGTGTCTCCTCTGTCAGACTGTTTCTTTGGGGTAATTATTGTAATTTACATATCTTTGTATTATTTAGAATATCTTAAATATGACCAATAATTGATCAGCATTTATTAAATGAACCCATCTGAAAATGGAAACAATTAACCAAGTACCATTTTAATTGGAATGGTTTGTCACTAAAAGATAAATACTGGGGACAATTAGTTGGTAGAGTGGATAGAGCACCAGCCCTGAAGTCAGGAGGACCTAAGTTCAAATTTGCCCTCAGACATTTAACACTTTCTGGCTGTGTGACTCTGGGCAAGTCACTTAACCCCAATTGTCTCTGGGGGGGGGGAAAGATAAAAAAAGATAAATACTGATACTTTTATCACGACAAAATCAAGACATTTTATTTTTTCTTATATTTTCTGTTTTGATATAGCAATCGCTTCCCAATCAACACTCTGATACCTTCTACCAAAAAAGAATGATTTCTATTAGTAGTATATTCAAAAGATTCATTTTCAAAGCAACATATAATGAACTTTATTTACTTTTGGCAGGAAACCTAATATTAAAATCTTTACCTTGCAGGTTTTTTAAATGGCAAACTATCCAATATAGGTGGGGTGGTGTCTGAGCATCCTTCTACCAAACATAAGCTAACTTGTCTAAGAGTTAGGAATCAGCATTTCCATTAGCCTTTTTATATTCGATCAGACTCTATCCTTTTCCAATTGAGGCATGGGTGGTTATACAGATATGATCAGTATCATACCTCCTCTCTCTGCCTCTGCCTTTCACTTGGCTTGGTCCTGCCTTTCAGGCCTTCCATTCTCTGGGTTCAGAAGGGGGCGTAACCTTCAGAAAATATGAAGTAGATGAACTGTTACTCTTGGCACCTTCCCACTTTTCAATTTCCTGGATTTCCTTTCAACTGCAGCCTATGAGTGTCCAGTGTTCTTTTATTGTCTCCCAGTTACCCAGAGCTCAAGAACACTATATTCTATGTCCTTTTCTTCTATCAATGTTTCTTTTGCAGTTGTGATATAACTATCACTCAAATGTTGGTAATTTGTGGTTGCTTCCCATTTTAACCTTCCTAAGAGGATTTGGATTTTAATAGGTTAATTATGCCTTAATGCAAAGAATAGAGATCAAATGGGGACAGCAAGGGAAATTTCTGGATGAGAGAGATTTGGGAGCAGAAGGATTTTAATGGTTCAGAATTTCACTCCGCGTGTTGCTTTGTCATCCACCTGTTTGTAGACTGGCTCTCTATATTGAACTTCTTGTCTCTTGGGAAGTTCAATACCTTCTCTCTTTCTAAAAGTAGTGTAAATTTTTAAAAAGAAATATATGTGTATATATATATATATTTATATAAACATATATATTTATATATAATCTTAAATTTGAGAAGAGAAATGTCTTCTTCCTGTCCTATGGGGGTGGGGTGGGGAATAAAGTCTTTATTGAGAGGTTTTTGCCCAAGGAAACAGGGTAGATAAACCCATGTACAATATTTCAGTCACAACAAGGGAAATTAGATCTGGGTAGAAGAGATTTTGTTGTTGTTGTTGAGACAATTGGGGTTAAGTGACTTGCCCAGGGTCACACAGCTAGGAAGTGTTAAGTGTCTGAGGCTAGATTTGAACTCGGGTCCTCCTGACTTCAGGGTTGGTGCTCTATCCACTGCGCCACCTATGGGTAGATGAGATTTTGCAAAAGCAATTAAATTCTTTGTGGCAATGTGGAAGATGAATCTTGACTTGGTACCCAGGAGACCTGTGGAAAAGGGAGTTTGATTTCCAAGTTGTCCTAGCCATGGGAAACTCTGAAATACTTATTCAAGGAAATTTTGAAACAACCTTTTCAAAGAAGGTTCCTCTTAGCTGCCCATTGGTGTTTCAGGAAAAGGGGTCTTGATCATGTGGTAGCAAGAGAATTGCTTCATGTTGTGACCTCTTTCTCTTATTGGAAAGTATCCAGGGATTAAAAAAAAGTGATACCAGACAATCAGCTCAGCACTGAGCCTAGCACATAGTAGGTGCTTTGTAAAAATGCTAGTTGTCAGACTGATGGTCATCTAACACCTATGAATCTAGGAATCTCTTAATAGAAAAAGCCCCTTTTATCCCTGCTCAGAAGCCATAGAGAAAAGAAAACAAATTTTATGAGAATTTCATGACTTAAATAAAAAAAAAGAGAGAATTTCATGACACATTAAAATAATCAGAAATTGATACCATAAATTAAAAGTTGGAAATTTCTGGTGCACATAATCATGATATAAGATTGAATTCATATTTTGTAAACTTATGAATTTTATTTTGTATTTTTAAAAACATGATTCTGAGAAGGGGTCCATAGACTTCACCAGACTGTGAAAGAGGTTCAAGACACAAAATGGGGAAAAAATCACTACTTTAATGATATGAAATGTATCACTTAATGGACAACTTTTAGTGAAGAGCTTCTCTGTAGTTGGCTCAGCTGATCTCTGGGAGAATGAGATATAATCTGACACCAGACCTGGACGAAAAATCCTGCAACTGAGATCATATCTATACAGCATTTAATAGTGCCCAATACATTAAAAAGCACTTAATAAATACTTATTTCCTTCCCTTCCTTTTCCCATTCCAGCTTAATCATATGGCCTTAGTAGATTTTCAACTTCAGAACTCTAGGGTCACCTCCATGCCATAGTGAAACACTGGACAAGGACTTTCCTGAAGGAACTGTTGTATATGACTACTCAAAAAGTCCATTTTACAAGATTTATAGAGTAGCTCATTTCTTAGATGCCCTTCTTTTTTCCCCCCAAGTTAGCTTTCCTCTGGATCTGGCAAAACCTCCCAATTTCCACTGGAACAGACTGCTCTGCATCTCTTCCAACCTTGACTTCTATATTTATTCTCATGTCATCCTTGGCTTACTTTGTCAACCAATGTTTCTTGAGTATCTACCCTGTGCTTTACCCCACCCTAGTTGTTAGAGAAGAAGCAGAAAAGGCACATTCCCTGTTTTGCCACTCCTCTACTCAACCAATTCCTGCTCAGCTTCAGGGTAAATTATGAACTGTTTATTTTCTAACTGGGGAGAAAGCCTAAAGAAAATATACAAAGAGGAAAGTAGAAAACATTACAAGACAATATAAATGCTAGATTAAAATGATATAAGAATATGAGAAAGGAGGAGACAGATATAAAAAGTTTTCATGGAGAGAGTGGATTCTAAGCTAGTTCTAGAGGATGGAAATGTTTCTTTTTGGAGCTGTCTTAGCACTCTACAGAATAAGTCAGTGGTGAAAATTATCAAAACCTGCCATCTCTTTCTGACCACTTCCCTTTTCTCCCATGTGTATGTCTCAGCTGTATTCAATCCTGTTGTATTCTTGCTTATATAATGCTTACTTTTGAATTACAAGCTAAAGATGGAAGGCTGTAAAAGCTGTGAGATTAAGGCTCCAATTCACAGAGCATATGACTAAATGTCTCTAAGCATCTGACTTGATGATGAGGTGGATTCAGTTCTGTAAAGACGGTTCTGGGGTACTATGGATCTGGGATACAGAAGGAAGCTTAAATGATGCTATATAGATCAGAGGAGAGGCTGATCTGACCATGTCACTCCCCTACTCAATCAATTCCTACTAAGCTTTAGGATAAAATATGAAATGTCTAACTTTTAAAGCCTTAGACAACCTGGCTCCACTCTATCTCTCCAGCCTTATTGTGCATCATTCTCCTCCTCCCTATTTTGTGATCCAATCAAAAATTTCCCCCAATTACTCTAGCCACATTTATTTTTCCCTTTTCTGAATTCCTATAATATTGTCATCAGCACCATTCATTTTGACATTTATAGTTATTTCTTTCCATATGACTTTTCTCTGTATCAATACTGATATTTAATTCTCTTTCCCTCTCTTTTTCTCTCTGTCTATCCGTCTGTCTCTCCCTTTCGCTATGTTCCTTCTATGATATTCTTATTGCTCATCTCTGTGCCTTTCTACTGACTGCTTCCCAATGGAATTCATTCCTTATGTCTACTTTATGGAGTCTCTTGTTTTCCTTTAAGATTTTGCTCAGAAACTGTCTTCTACATGAAGTCTTTCTGATGCCCCCAACTGATAGTTCAATCTCTTCTCCTAAATGACTTCATATTTAACTACTTTGTGTGTGTATGTGTTCATTCATTAACTTTTTGTTGTGTATATGTGTAGATGTACTTATTATCTCCCCATTAGAATGTAAGTTCATTGTAAGGAGAGATCATTTTATTTTTTATATTTGTATGTAGTAGGCACTTAATAAATATTGATAGATTCATTGATTGCCCTTGAATGTTCTTGCTGCTGTCAAGATGAAAGGGTATGGGAACTTTAACAAGAATATTCAGAGGTGCCAAAGAGTTGAAAGGGAGCTGGTGTATGTGACAACTGAATTACAGTTGGTAATGAGAAGGGCATTGATGGGTTAGTGGACAAAGTAGTAAGAAAGGGCATTTGGTGAGAGTGAGTGAAGGAAAGAGATCTGTTGAGACTATGCTGTTGGAAAAAGCACCCAGTTACAATTCTTTAGTATTAGGTATCCTCTTCTTGTTTAGAGACTACATAGTGTGAGGATACTTTCCTAAATGTTTCTTGGTTCAGGCTGTGGTCACAGCTGCTTTAGAGATTACACACAGCAGAACTGGGAAGGTAAGTAATGAAACTATGATCAGTTCCAGCCTAATGCTGCTGATCTGAATGATACCAGTTGAGCCTAATCCCAATCTCATATTCTAAGAGGAAAATGTTTAGAAATTATTATGAATAATAGTATAATAATAAGATAGCCCCTTACTAATACTATCTGTTATTTTTTTTTCTTTCCTACAGAGTGATGACATAACCAAGGTGGCCCAAGCAGCCAAAATAGTGGAACGGATGGTCAATCAGAACACATATGATGATATTGCCCAAGGTATGGCACTTATTGAAAGAGTGTATGGCTCTTGTTTTTAGGAATACTCACATTTCATGTCAGCAAATGAGTACTGAGTACCTTCTGGATAATTGCCCCATGTTAGACATTGTAAAGTAAGGAAAAGAAAGACAGAGCACCAGCCCTCAAGAGTTTATGATATCTTTGTCATTGAGAAGCAAGAGAGAGAGAGAGAAAGAGATAGATAAATAGATACTGATATAGAGAAAATTATATAAGAAGAAATAATTATACATGTCAACATGAATAGTACTTATGAGAAAATCATAGGGATTCAGAGAAGGATAGATGCAGTTAATTAGGGAAGATATTACTAAATCTTGAAAAAACAGAAGAGAAAAACTCATTGGATCTTAGACTTGGAAATGGAAGGAAATTCAAAGATCACCTAGTCCAGCCTTCTCATTTTATAGATAAGAAAATTGAGGCCTATGGAAATTGAATGACCTACCAAAAGTTACACAGTAAGTCATGACTTACTGCCTCACTGTCCAGATCTTCTGTAGCTGGATACCATCAGTGAACCAGAAGACTATCATGAACAGAGACTTGAAGAGAAGCATGACATAATGTGTATGAACAGTGATGTTTGGCCAGCAGAAGTATAAAGGTCATATAGTGGAAAGGTTAGGGATATCCTGAAGCATAGTAAAAATTAGAAACCTTGAAGCACATTTCAGAGATGAATGGCAAATTGAGAATGCTTATGATTGTTCCTCCAGGATGTTGTTATTAAGTAACTCAGTAACGACTTAATTATTAATTTAAATAAGTTTTTAATGATATTTTCTGTTTCTTTGCACCATCATGGTCATCTCATGTATCTCTCCCTCTGACTTCCAGGAAGCCGTTCCATATAACAATGAGTATTTTTTTTTTCCCCTGAGGCAATTGAGGGGGAAGAGAAGGGTTGGAAAAAAGCTTCATGAAAGAGTTGACATCTGAGTTGGACCTGGAAGGGAATCTGAAAAAAAAAAAAAAAAAAAATTTTTTTTGGGGGGGGAGTTGCGGCAATTGAGGTTAAGTGATTTGCCCAGGGTCACATAGCCAGGAAGTGTTAAGTGTCTGAGGTCACATTTGAACTCAGGTCCTCCTGACTTCAGGGTAGGTGCTCTATCTGCCACCTAGCGGCTCCAAAGAGTATTTTTAGAGGAAAAAAGTCAGATAGCAGACCAAAACACTGAGAAAATCTGAAAACATGCAATGTTGAACACCTGTGACTTCCCACCTCCATCAACAGATAGGTTGGAGGTATTCTCAAATCTATTCATTCAAGTCCTGCTTTACCTTTAGACTTTTGTTACACTTACTTTTGATTTTTTAGTGTGTAATTCTTTCCATTTACATTGTTGTAGTTCCAGTGTATGTGTGTTGTTTCTTGGCTCTGCTTATTTCATTTTGCACCAGTTCTTTAAGACCCTTCCATGCTTCTCTGCATTTATCATACACATTATTTCTTACAGCACAATAATATTATGTTATATTGTATCCTATGATTTGTTTTGCCATTCCCTGATTGATGGACATCTATCTTTTTTCCAATTTTTAAAACATGCTGATGCAAATATTTTGCAGTGTATGGAGATTTTCTTCTTAGTGATGGCTTCTTTGGGATACAAACCTACTAATAGAGTCTCTGGTTCAAAGAATTTAGACATTTTGGACACTTTATCTACATATTTCAAAACTGCTTTCCAAAATGACTATACCATTTCATAGCTCCACCAGCAATGTATATTAGTGAGCCTCTTATATAATCCTTTCCAACACTGAATGCTATTGTTTTTTTGTCATTTTTGTCAATTTCAGGGTGTAAGATGAAATTTTAGGATTGTTTTGATTTGCAATTTTCTTAATATTAGTGATTTGGAACATTTTTCATGTGATTATGAATATTTTACAAGTCTTCTAAGAACCATTTGTTGACTAATGAAGAATGAGTATTGGAGATATATATTTATACACACACCTATACATATATACATATAATATACATAATATACATACATACATAATACATATATATATATATACACTTTGTTTATATCAATATTAAACCCTTATTAGAGAAATTTGATATGAAAATTTTTCCCATTCCCCCACCTAAGTGTAAGTTTTGTCTGTTCGGAAGATTTCAAGTAATCAAAGTCATTTATTTTATCTGATAATTGTTTTTTAGTTTGATTATGAATACATCTCCTACCCATAGCTGTGAAAGCTATATGATCTATTTTTTCTTCTAATTTTTAAAAGATCTTTAATATTAAGAATGTGTATCCAGTTAGAATATATTATGGAATATTGTTAGGATTACTAAGTGAGAACTGAGGTTTTCTGGACAATTACAAGGTGAGAACTCAGGTTGACTTGATAGAGGGGGCAAGCTCATTGGCTGGGGTGGTTCTTCCCAGAAGCCCTTGCATTATCCCACGCCCATTCTCTGGGAGGATAAAAAGAGACAGCACTGGGCGCAGAGAGAAGATCGGCCTGGAGAAGGATAAGAGCTGGAGGAGATTCAGAGCCAGGATTCAAGAAGAAAGACTCTGCATTGCATCAGGCTTGACGGGGCTCTCTGCAGGAAGGGAAGTCACTTCTAAGGACAAGAGTTAACAGCAACTGCCTGGAGACAACGGTTCGTTACAGGAAGAAGAATCTGTCTGAGAGATTTGAGTAGACACAGCAGATCTCTTCCCAGAGAGCGATCCAGCAGCTTCTGGAGACGACAGCTCGTTACAATTGGCGTCCACACGTGGGGCAAGGACTTTTGCTTATTCTGACAAGAGGAGCTAGACCAGACCTTCGCAATTTGGCGCCCGAACAGGGACAGACACGGTCTTGATTCCAGTGGAAAAGCCTCCCATCCAGATCTCAGTCTCTCTGACCCAGAACCGTGAGTAACAAGGAAACTTCGTTAAAGATTAAGTGAGCGTGCTAATAGATAAATAAGGAACTTAACTTGTTAAGGGCTAAACCAGGAATCTCTTATAGTGAAATGGGGCAAACACCTTCTGTTCAAGGAAAATGTTTAGAGAGCATCATCAAGGTTATGAAAAGCCAAGGATTGATTATAATTTTAGAGGAGATTACTGAACTTTTAAGAACTGTGAAGGTCATATGTCCTTCTTTTTCTCTGGAAAAAGAATTGGATCCAGATGAATGGAAATTAGTAGGAGAGCAATTAGGTGAACACTACAATTGCCTTTGTGACATTTTACCCTTTGGTTCCAGACCAAACTCAGTTTCCAAAGATACAATTCATACCTACAATTTAATCCAAATGGCTTTAAAAAATGCTATTCTAAAGGAAGAGATGAAGGAGCAAAATGGGGAGGTGTCAACTAAACTAGGTGAAAAGGATGAATCAGATAACAATGAAGTTAAGTACAATTCTGAGCAACAGCAACAGGAGCACCTCCCATCTCCTCCCTCAATTAACCCTTCATGGGTGGAGCAAGAAGGAGGAGAGGAAGAGGCAGAAACACAAACAGAATTGTCTGTGAAGCAGTCTAAGCCTATGACAAGATTAGAAAAAGCATTGGTTAAAGCTAAAAAAGAAGGACAGGATATAAGTGATTTTATACATGCATATCCTGTGATTGAAGAGATTGACTCTGTAGGCCATAAAAGGAGAAGATATGCACCTTTAGATTTGAATAAAATTAAGGATTTGAAAAAAGGTTGTACCCTTTATGGGGCTACATCAGCTTATGTCAAAATGTTACTAGATGGTTTGTCTTATGAAGTCCTAACCCCGAATGATTGGAAATCCATAGCAAGGACATGTCTGGAACCTGGAGAAAATTTATTATGGCTTGCGGAATTTCATGAATTATGTAAAATTCAAGTCAGATGCAATTTGGAAATAGGAGTTAACACACAATTCACTTTTGAGCACTTAGCTGGTGAAGGTCAGTATGGAGAGAATTCGGAACAGATTAATTATACCATGACAATATATGAACAAATTGCTAAGGCTGCAATAAAAGCTTGGGGTGTCCTTCCTGGACAGAAAGATCGTGGAGAGGCTTTCACTAAAATACAGCAAGGTCCCAATGAACCTTTTGCAGATTTTGTGGGACGTTTGCAAACTGCTGTTAAAAGAACTATTGGAGAAAATTCAGCTACAGAAATAATGACCAGACATCTGGCTAAGGAAAATGCCAATGAGATTTGCAAAAGAATTATATGGGGATTAGACAAAGATGCTCCTTTAGAGGAGATCATAAGACGCTGTGCTACAGTGGGAACAAATGCTTTTTACACCCGGACAATGATGAATGTGGAAAGACAGGGTCCCTCCTGGCAAAGGCCTTCTAGAGAAACTCGGCGATGTTTTCAATGTGGAAAAATTGGGCATCTAAGAGCTCAGTGTAGATTTGGAGATACAGTGAGAAGACAGGGTGAAAGAAGACCTAAAACCCCATGTCCAAAATGCAACAGAGGATTCCATTGGGCATCAGAGTGTAGAATAATTCAGGGAAATGGGATGAGGGGCCCAGGTTCAGGGCCCCAGGCAAAAAAGACTTGGGGCATGATGGCAGCTGATGTTACACCCAAAGAACCTTTAGAAGGCCAGGTCTCTGATTTAATCAACCAGCAGAAAAGCAATCACATGGCAGAAAGGGATTACCTGATAAGTGAGCCAAAAGGCAATCAGATTGTAAAAATGGATTACACTTGGGGAGAATACAGGCCTTTTAAACCAACAGGGCTGTGTCCAGTGCAAACAACTCCAATGTAATTGCCAGATGATGAGAAGAGATTTAGAAAATGGTAAATAGAAGGTAATTAGATAGGTTAACTGCCTGGGAGAGAGGGTTTGCTTGTATTTCTTCAGCAGGAGAAGGAATCAGATGGGTGCCAACAAGTCATATTCGCCTTGTCCATCAGAGAAAGACAGAAAAAGAGAAAGCCCTCAAAATAAAGGAGAAGATCTAAGAAACATCTGACACTGAAAGAGCATGGATAATAAGAAGACTGTTAAAGAACTTTAAAAACCAGCAGGAATCATTGGACTTCCTCACACAAGATGAGACTAATGGACAATGGACTTATGGACATTTATAAATTTTCAATTTATGATTATGTTATATACTTCTAGCATGTGTTACGTTACTATGTTACTATGTGCTTATGTAATTTATGTAATTATCTGTAATACTTCCCATATTGATGGATTTATGTTTCAAGGTCATTTATGTAATTATCTGTAATACTTCCCATATTGATGGATTTATGTTTCAAGGTCATGACTGTCCTATGTTCTAAATCAAAAGAAAGGGGGAGATGTTAGGATTACTAAGTGAGAACTGAGGTTTTCTGGACAATTACAAGGTGAGAACTCAGGTTGACTTGATAGAGGGGGCAAGCTCATTGGCTGGGGTGGTTCTTCCCAGAAGCCCTTGCATTATCCCACGCCCATTCTCTGGGAGGATAAAAAGAGACAGCACTGGGCGCAGAGAGAAGATCGGCCTGGAGAAGGATAAGAGCTGGAGGAGATTCAGAGCCAGGATTCAAGAAGAAAGACTCTGCATTGCATCAGACTTGACGGGGCTCTCTGCAGGAAGGGAAGTCACTTCTAAGGACAAGAGTTAACAGCAACTGCCTGGAGACAACGGTTCGTTACAGGAAGAAGAATCTGTCTGAGAGATTTGAGTAGAAGACACAGCAGATCTCTTCCCAGAGAGAGATCCGGCAGCTTCTGGAGACGACAGCTCGTTACAGAATATGGTATAAAGTGCTGCTCTATTGAGTTCTATTCTTTCCTAATCTTCTCTAACTAGTCCCATATGGTTTTGATGACTGCTACTTAATATAGAGTAAGGTCTAGAAGTGCTGCTCCCCCTTTATCCCTATTTTTCATAATTTCTCTTAATATTATCAGTTAACCAATTGTTCATTATTTTTAATTCAGATATTTTTGTTCAATTCACATTTTAAAAAGGACATTGACAAACTAAATATTAAAAGGAAAATGACCCCGATAGTGAGATATCTGGAGACAATGATATATGAGGATTAGGAAAAGGAGCTGGGAATATTTAGCCTCAAGAAGAAAAGATTTGGGCAGGGGATGAGAGAGTGAAGAAGAAAAAGGTCTTTAGTCATCTAATCTAGGTATCTAAAATATATATTATTGTTTGTCCTTTGTTATCCAAGAGAATGAGGTAATGTCATGACATGCAAGTGAAATGGGTTGAAATGAGGGAGGGTTGGGCAAGGTCCCCTCCAGAGCCATCTGGGTCCAGTGGCCAGATTAAAATTAGGAACTAGAGATGGCCCTGAGTGCCATGGGAGATCTTGGCATTTTTAAGCTGAAGTCTTTCCCAGATTTCAGTTTGAATGAGGCAATGCCCAATCAGTAACTGAGGCTGGGTAAGAAATGAAGCAAAGAATATCCTCTTTTACCTCCTCAAAGAACAAATCAATCTGGAGGAGAAGACTCTCAGCATTTGTGGCCCAAACAGAAATAATTGCTATTTATATTCACTTGGAGCCAATCTGGGCCCAAATGGTGACCAAGTATGGCTTGGCCTGGGGCCTATTGTTGGCCAATCTATGAGAGCCAGTGATTTCATTTTAAGGCATTGTCCATAAGAAAAAAAGACGGAAAAAATCTACCCCTTAAACTCTTAAGATATCTTGCAAGGTTTCTGACATGTAGTTTTGATTTCAGAAACAATATTGCATAGTAGACAGAGTCCTGGACTTAACAATTGTGTGATCACCCACAAGTCTCTTAACTTAGCATCTTAATTTCCTTACCTATGAAATGAGAAAAATATTTGTGTTTTTATTGTTATTGTTTAGTCACTTTTCAATTGAGGCTTTTTTGTGACCCCATTTTTTTTTTTTTGCCAGAGATACTGGAGTGGTTTGCTGTTTCCTTCTCCAGCTTATTTTATAAATGAGGAAACTGAGGCACACAAGGTTAAAGTGACTTACCAGGGCGGGTCACATAGTAAATATCTGAGGTCAGATTTGAGTTCAGGGAGATGAATCTTCTTGACTCCAGGCCAGTGTTCTATGCACAGTTATCTGATTATAAGGCTGTTCAGAGGAAAGCACTCTGAAACCTTGAACTATCATATGAATCTTAATTACTGTTAGAGAGCAGAACCAAGGGACAGTTACAGAGAAAGAAATGTGGACTTGATGTTAAGGAAAACTTCCTCATAATTAGAGATATTCAAAAGAAGGATGAAATTGAATTCTCTAATAATACTGTAATTCTTCATGTGGAGGATGTATAAGCAGCCTGACATTAGGCAGGTTTTAGGCAGAATTCATGTTCAAGTACAGATTGGATGAGATCACATCTGTAGTCTCTCCCCAACTTGAAGATTCTGGGTGAAAACATTAAAGAGAAGGGTATGGATCAGATGTCGGCATCAGGTGCAAGGTGCAGAAATATGGCTGAAATTCATCACATCAGAAGCTCCATCCTTATTTTATTTAGAGAAAGGGCAGAAGTTTTAAACAGCTTTGAATGCTGCTACATTACTGTCAGACTGAGCCAACAATAGTTCATAAATATATGGGGGGGAGGGTGTCTATGTCTGTGTGAGAAAGCTTAATAATAAAATAGTAATGATATAACTGGCGTAAGACATTTTAATTTTTGCAAGGCACTTTACAAAAATTATTTCATTTGAGCAATTCAACAAACCTGTGTGGTAGATACTATTGATATTATTATTTCTATTTTATATATAAGGATATTTAATATTAGGTTTCATGACTTGCACACTGTCTTTCAGTCAGTAAGTATCAGAGATGAGATTTGAAATGAGAGCTTCCTGATCCCAGGTCCAGCATGTTGCTATCTACTCAACTGAAATAATATATGTAAAGCTCTTTGGCTACCTTAAAGTGATATATTAGAATCATAATTATAGTGATGGTGATGATTATGCAAAATAAGCCTCCTATCAGGCTGCAGGGGCTCATTCTGTCATTCTGCATTTTTTATTCTTTTACTCTGGTTGTTGTTGTTTGAGGTGCTGGCCACTCTGCCTCTGGGAAACCAGTCAGGTAATCCCAAGGAGGTAAGGCTGTGCTCCTTCCTGCCTTGCCTCTCCTTGAGCTCAGTGTGCTGGAAGATGTATATGGGCTTTTGCTGTACTTCTGCACCAGGAATTGTGTGTGTGTGTGTGTGTGTGTGTGTGTGTGTGTGTGTGTGTGTGCGTGTGTGTGTGTGTGTGCGTGCGTGTGTGTGCGTGCGCGCTCGTGTTTGTATACTGGATATCTTACAGTCTGGTAAAGCCTCTGGACCCCTTTCCAGGATGTTTTTAAATTCATAAAAGAAAATATAAGGAATTACAGAGGAAACAAATGATTATTGAAAAATAGTTATCAAAATAGTTTTTTTTTTTAAATAGACAAGTTCACAGACCCCAGATTGAGAACTCTTGCACCAAAACTCAGACTCAGAGCTAATAAGGGACATGACATGACAAGATCCTGTAAATCCAGCTCCCAAACTCAAGAGTTCCTGGCATTTTTCCTTTATGTAGTATAATTATCAACCTTTCCATATTCAGCAGCACCTCAGTTACTGATTATGTTCCCCTCAGTTAACAGATTGCTCATTATTTTTTCACAACTGCAGCCACCCCCTTAAGTACCTTCATGTTCATCATTCATTCCTGGGAGAGCAAAAAACCAAGATTTCTGGGGAAAGTAGCCAAACAGAACCCCGCTTTATAATTCAGACTGAAAAATGGCTTGAATACTTTTCAGAATTGCAGAATTAAAAAGCAGTTATTACTGAATTAGTTATCCACACAGCCCAACTTCCTGAAACCCAGTCATTGCAATCACCCCAGTGAAGGACTCAAATCCTAATTAATTGTCAGCGGGGAAAAATGGGCATCAGTGAGCCATCTTCATTTAAAAGAAAACAAGTCACATCGAATTTCTTTAAAGTTTAATTTTGTTTAATTGAATAACTTTTTCTTAGAGGATTGTAATTATAAAAAGGAGAAAATAGAAGTACAAGAAATTATCCTCCTTTTCTTAATGTGGTAATTTGCAAAGTGCAGCCATGCTTCAGGATTTCTGACATGATTCAAGGCCAACACCTCACTGTGTAATCAATCAGCCTGTCTTTTTTTCTTTGGCATTTCTGAGTTCTTCTCACTCTGGAGCTTAGTTACACCCTGATGTGTGATATTTTATAAGTGAGAGAGACAGAGAAAGCAAAAATGTGTCTCTTTTCTATTCAGCAAGTATATATTGAATGTCTGTCCCTTTGTTGTGGAAATGGAGGGGAAAAAAAAGCTATGATTCAGCTTAACCATATGCGGAGTTTAACTATTTCTTTAGGGAGATGAAACTATCATGCACGACACAAAACAGTACAAGATAACATGTGGGTGCCACGGACGGTGTTTTAGATAGTAAATGCTGTAGGAAGTTGATCTGTAGGAGGTGATGCTCATAACCGAGGGGAGGAGGGGAGGGAAGGGGGCTGGAGTAGTCAGAGAAGGCTTTGCAGAGGAAGCAAGACATGAGAAGTACAGGAAGGAGTTAGGTAAGTGGAGAAGTGAGGTGAGGGCACACCAGGAAAGAAGGAGGGAACTGTTATAGTTTGGGGGCACAGAGAAGAGAATGAACTGGCCTCTAGGCCCATGGTAGATCTGTGCAGGAATGGGAACCATCTCCACCTGTTAAAAGTTTCAAATTCAGGGCCAGCTAAGTGGCGCAGTGGATAGAGCACCAGCCTTGAATTCAGGAGGACCCGAGTTCAACTGTGGTCTCAGACACTTAACACTTCCTAGCTGTGTGACCCTGGGCAAGTCACTTAACCCCAATTGCCCCAGCCAAAAAAAAATTCAAATTCCCTTCCAGGTCCAACTCAGATGTCAACTCTTTCATGAAGCTTTTCCCAACCCTTCTCTTCCCCCACCCACACACATGTTGGACTCAGATTCCTCATAACATCTTGCCAACATTTAGTTCTGTGCATTTGTTTCACTCTCCCTAGATTCATAAGTCTATGTATGTGTGTTCCTTGCCGCTCTACTCAATCTGTTAGCTCCTTGAAAGCGATCTTTGCATCATGGGCATTTCCGTGGTCATACAGCTAGTCCTGTATCTCTAAGTTTTGTCTTAGGAAAGTGCTTTGTACACAGTAGGCAATTGACAAGAGTTTGTGAATGACCACATGAAGATTTGTTTGATGAGAAATTGATGAGACCCAAAGAATAATGATTAAAAAATCAATGTAAACTTAGAAGTAGGTTTGTACTGAGGGTCCAAGGAATAATCTGTCCTTTCATCTATTCTGCTCAATGGTCGGAGGGTTTTTTAAAAATCAGCTGAACAAGTACAAGATGAGAGCTATGAGCAGATAATAAGTCACGAGAAAAAGATCTGAGAGATTGGAGAGGAAGGGGGGGGGGAATGTTACAGAGTTCAAGTCCAATATGAGTCAGTGGAGTGATATGGCAGCCAATCAGATTAAAGTAATTTTATGTTTTATAAGTAGAAGACAAATGCCCCAAATGAGAAGTGATTGCTCTGGGTTAATTTTCTATATTCAGACCCCATTAAGAATATTGTGGTTAGCTTCAAGTCCCACTCTTCAGGAAGAACATGGATGAGTAGGGATTATATCCAGAGAAGAGATCAGTATGTGAGGGAACTTGAAACCATACTGTTTAAGCATCATTTGAAGGAACTGAAAATATTTACTTGGAGAACAGAATATTTAGTTATTTTCAGGTAATTCAAAAGTTGTCATGTGAGATTTGCAAAATTATGAACAAGGATTAATCTGCAGAGGCAGATTTTGACTAGATATATTAAAACTTTCTTAACCATCACATCTGTCCATAAGTGGAATGAACAGATTTAACAGGTAATGAGTTTCCCATCTTGGTAAGTATTTAATAGAAAGTGGATACTCACTGGTTTGGTATGTACAAGCAAGAATTAGACTAGGTCAGGAATTCTTAATCTTTTTTGTGTGTGTCACAGACTCCTTTCATAGTCTGATGAAGTTTATGGATCTTTTTCCAGAATACTGTTTTTAAATGCATAAAATAAAATACATATTATTACAAAGGAAACCAATTATATTGAAATAAGTTATTCAATTGAAAAAAAAAAAAAAGAGGCTAATGGATTCCAAGTAAAGCACTCCTGACCTAGATAATCTTTGAGATTATCTCATCTGAGATTCAAAGAGACTTATCTCTTCCATCTCCCCTTCTAGGTACATTGCTCTAAGCTTTGACCTAGTATTTTTATATTACTTCATTTCCATTAGGACCATATTCCCAGCTCCATCATCTTCTGCCAATCCTTCTCCAAGTCATATGTATCCGTCCCTTTTGACTCAGGCAACAATTTGCTAATGCGATCAAGAAATCCTAGGTAACATCAATCAATTAAGAAGCATTTAATAAAAACTATGTTTCAGGCTCTATGATAAGTGCTAGAGATTATTACAAGGAAAAATGAAAAATGAGTCCATGCTCTCAAGGAGGTGACATGCCAACAGCGGAGATAGGACATATGTAAATTGGAACTTACAAGATAAATTTAAAGTGGAAGGCAGCCTTAAAAGGAAAGGCATTATCAGCTGGAAAGAATGACAAAGGCCTCCTATAGAAGTTAACACTTAAGCTGAGTCTTTAAAGAAGAAATTTGAAGAGTCAGAAATTAGGTTGGGAAAATATTCCATACATTAGGGACAGCCAGTGTAAAGATACTCATTTTGCAGATAAGGAAACTGAGGCAAATAAAATGAAGCGACTTGTCCAGAGTCACACACATACAATGAGGTCAGATAAGAGTAGGACCAAAGGAGGCAGATGGTTGGAATAGTCTAGGGCCAGGGTTCAGCAAGGAACAGTTGGCAATAAGGCAAAGGAGCATGAAATTGGTGGGTAGTTGGATAGTGAAAAGTTGATCTGGGTTGAGATTAGGAAGTAAAAAGAATGTAGCCAGAACAATGCTTATGATCTGAGGTAGAACTGAGAGAGGAAGATGGATGTTTTACTAAGGGCAAAGAGTAGATGTAAAGAGAAAAATTATAACCAGATAAAATGTAGAGTTCTTAAATATAATGAACTTGAGTGGAGGAGTAGGTTATAGGAGATTAGTAGGTTGAAGAAATGAGAATTAAGATATTTGAGGAAAATATGCCATGATAGGGAAATTCTCTTTAAGAGAATTTTTGGGCATCTAATAGAGGTATTCTTGAAACAGTTCTCCTAGTATTCTCTGTATTTGGAGGTGGAATGAATCTTTGGGAATAACTCCAAAGGTAGTACTTGGAAATGATTTTACTATTGGTTAAGAATTGACCAAGTACTAGTGTTCATTAAGCCACTTCCTCCTCCATACTTGTTTTGTGCAGATCCCATTTCCTTCCTTTGGTCTTAGTGCTCTAGAACTCAGAAGCTTCTAAGATAATAGCTACAAGTTTTGTCTCCTATATGCTATGAGTTTTGTCTCCTATATTCTACAAATTTTAGTCTCTCCAGACTGCTGTCTTGAATTTCTGGATTAGTCTTGGCTGTTTTCTTTAAACCCTGAGATAAGGCATTGTGATTATTTCCTCACTTAATATTTGCTAACATGTACTTGCTTCTACATATGGCTCTTAGGATTATTTAATAGGATACCTATTTTAAAAAAAATAGGTAGCCAAATGTTAGAGTTAGAAGAGAAGGAAAATGGACTCTGTTGACTTTTAAGTCCTGGAAATTATGACATAGAGAGCACAGGTGGTATGTTCGCTTTTTTTTTTTTTACTGCTTGACTTTGGAAAAAAAAGGAAATAAATGGCTATAAAGATGGAATAAAAGAACAGGATCTAATTTTATGGACCATGACTTATGCTAGGACAATGAACTGCTGGCAAGGAACAAAGTATGTTTCATAAAAGTTGGAAAGAACACATTTAGTAGGGCCTAATTAAGAAGATTTTCAATGGGAATGAACGAGAAGGCAGAAAAATGGGGAGATAAACTTGTAAAACCAGATGGTGTGAAAGTTAATATATATAATATGGAATAGCATTGAAGAGAACATACCCAGTTATCCACAGGTGACATTAACAGGGGAGAGAGTTAGGGGCAAATATTTGTGACTTTGGCTCCTATGTGTTACCACAGAGAATGTAGTTTAACAAATGATATAAGACTCAGGTCTCTTGACTTGAACTCCAGTGTTCTTTCCAATATGACTTATTGTCTTTCATCTCATGGGTATACCATGCCAATGGAAAGGGCATGCCTTATTCCAAAAAAAACCTAACTGATGGTAGACAAGCCATGTTCTATGTCAAAAAGGGCTGTTTATGGAAATTCTTGAACCTTGGGGCAGAAGCATAATGGAGAACATTCCCACAAACATAAAAATGAGAGAAAGAGAAATGATCCTCCACCTGGAGAAGTAACAATCACAACAATGAAAGGGCTAGAACAGCCAGGTGTATATTGTTCAGAGCAGCAAGCAGATGGGAGTGAGAGAACAGTAATGGATAAAGAAGGAACAGTAATTGGTCCTCATCAGTGTAGGGCTTTATGGTGGGTATCAAGCCAGAATATGTTATCAGAGAAGAAATGCATCACTTTTGAGGAAGGGAGACAGAAAAGAGATGAGATAAAGACATAAGAGCCAAAACCAACCAATAATCAGAATGAATCCAGTGGCCCTGGCCCTGAATATAAGCCAAACCAAAAAACTGACAATTAATTGGCAATTTCAATACATTCCATATATGCTATAGCATATCTTTTTAAGTTGAGCTTTTGTTCACTAAACATGTCGACTTCTTGAAGGGAGAATGTTGTCAAACATGGGATGCATACACTTATAGGAATATAATAGACCATATATTCAGAGGATAAAAGTTATGTTTTTCTTGAATTATTTTAATATTAAGTTATATTTAATGTAATTAATTATAATTATTTAAGATAATTTTTGGACATGTAAAAGAGGTTTTCTGAAAATAATTGAGTTTATGGGAATGACTAAAATCATAAAGGTAGTACTTAAAAGTGACTTTACTATTACTTAGCAATATAATAACAATAAATTAAGATATTATTTTTCAATTTTATTTATATTTAATTTTTAAAAATTTTCAATTCTAGTATCTCTTCCTCCTGTCCTTCCCTCTTCCATTGAGAAGGCAAGAAATATGGTACTCATCATACATATGAAGTCAAGCAAAACTTTTCTACATTAGCCATGTTATAAAAGAAAGAAAAGTTAAAAAAAAAAAAGTAAAAGAAAATATGATTCAGTTTACATTCATTTAGTTTAACAGGTCTCACTCTGGAAATGGATAGCAATTTTCAGGGTAATGTTTTTCTAATATACATTATAAAATTGATACAAAGGGAAAATACAATAATGATGGGGGATTTCAACTACTTAGGCTAAAAATCTCATTCTACTTAAATCAGAATGGCTAATAAGTCCTTAACATACGTTTTTGCTAGTTTTATTGCATAGAAGGTAGAAGAAACAATGAGAGGAACTGTTTGTTAACCAACAGAAAAGACTTGCTTGGTAATGTGGAAATTATAGGAAACTTTTAGGAAAGTGATAATAGTAAAGCTAGTTATAGTTATATATGTGTATATGCTCGACTTTAGGAAAACAATTCCTAAATATTCAGAGAAAAAACTAGGCCAAAATGCCCTAAAAGGAAGAAAGAGAGAGGAATATGACTGCATAGGGAGCTTTGCTGAGATTTTAAAAGAATATTTACAAGAAACAGGAATAATACCTAACCAAGGATAAATACTAAAAAAGGAGCATGAATTTATATAACAATGATATCAAGAAGGATAAAGTGCAGAATGAATGGGAGCTTGCAAAATAGGCAGAAGACAAAAGGAAATATTTTAGTTATATCCAGAGAACAGTGAACAAGGAAAAGTGTTCCTGTTTGGAGGGTGGTATGTTAAAAAAGATGACAGTAAGAAGAAGAATAACTGTTCAGATTCAATTTTGCTTCTGTTTTCTCTGTCAAAGAGAGTGATCTGTAGATTATAATAATTTAAGTAAATTTGGTTAAAAAATATTGAAGTTCAAAAGAGCAGAAAGAGGACATGGAGTTATTTTGAATGGGTTCAGGTCTCCAAAAATAGAGAGATTATTATTATTATTATCCTAGAATAATGAAAGAACTTGCAAATACAATCACAAAACTAAAATTGATCATTGAGAAATCATGGGGAGAGAGAGAGAGAGAGAGAGAGAGAGAGAGAGAGAGAGAGAGAGAGAGAGAGAGAGAGAGAGAGAGAGAGAGAGAGAGAGAAAGAGCGCACATATAGTTTATCAGACTTTGGAGGGACAGATAAGAAAGACAAGAATATTTATATACAAATGATAGCAAATAATAATAGTTCAGATTATCTGCAAGATAAAAAGGATGTTAAATTGTAGTGTCAAAAAAAAAAATTGTAGTGTCTAATGAGTTACCACCTGCCCTAAATCATTATTGGTCAGAGAAATGCAAATTAAAATAACTCTGAGATACTACTACATAGCACTCAGATTGGCTAAGATGACAGGAAAAGCTAGTGACAAATGTTGGAGGGGATGTGAGAAAACTGGGACACTAATACATCGTTGGTGGAACTGTGATTGGATCCATCCATTTTAGAAAGCAGTTTGGAACTATGCTCAAACAATTGTCAAACTGTGCATATCTTTGATCCAGCAGTGTTTCTACTGAGCTTATATCCCTCATATAAGGATACACACATACACAAACACACACACACACACACACACACACACATACACGCATGTATAAAATATATATATATATATATATATATATATTTTTTTTTTTTTCCCCATTTATTTATTTATTTATTTTTTGCTGAGGCAATTGGGGTTAAGTGATTTGCCCAGGGTCACACATTTAGGAAATGTTAAGTCCAAAGAGACCTTAAAAAAGAGAAAGGGATTCACACATACAAAAATATTTGTGGCAGCCCTTTTTGTAGTGGCAAGAAACTGAAAACTTAGTGGACGCCCATCAGTTGAATGACAATGTAATGGCATATAAATGTTATGGAATATTATTGTATTATAAAAAATGCTCAGCAGGATGATTACAGAAAGGCCTGGAACGACTTACATGAACTGATGCTAAGTGAAATGAACAGAACCAAGAGATCATTGTGGCAACAATAAGATTATATGATGATCAATTCTGATGGATGTGGCTCTTCTCAACAATGAGACAATTCAGGCTAATTCCACTGACCTTGTGATGATGAGAACCATCTACGCCCAGATAGAGGACTGTGGGAACTGAGTGTGGACCACAACATAGCATTTTCGTTCTTCTTGTTGTTTGTGTGAATTTTATTTTCTTTCTCATTTATTTCCTTTTTGATCTGATTCTTGTGCAGCAAGATAATTGTATAAATACTTATGCCTATATTGGATTTACATTTATTTTTACCATGTTTAACATATATAGGATTACTTGCTATATAGGAGAGGGAGTAGAAAGAAGTGGGGGAAATTGGAACATAAGGTTTTGCCAAGGGACAGTGGTGAAAAATTATCCTTGCATATATTTTGAAAATAAAAAGCTTCAATTTAAAAAAATGAGTTACCACAAACTAGAGAAAGCTAAACTAATCTAACTTGGCTGGAGTTACATTTACATATTGTATATCCTATATGTGCATGTATATACACATCACACATATATCATATATTTGTATATAATAGACACTTTATGTTTATACACATGCAGACACACATATGTATATCAGAGCAGCATCCCTGGCTGCTAACATCTGGCTTCCTGTCCACTTCACAGGACCTTTCCTCCCTTCTTGACATATAATAAGGAGTTATTCTCCCAAGATTCCCAGATAGTTCCTGGGCTGTTTGGGGTAACTCTCTGCTGCTATGACCTAGTGTTTGGATTGGGAAAGAGAGGTGATATATACACTTTGACATAGAAATTAAGGCCTCTGTTTTGTAGTGCCCTTTCCCTGGCTCCTGCTGTTAAAGCAAGGCATAATCATCAATTACTATTACTATGGCTTGAGGGGAATCTGGGAGATGGCAGAATGAATACAAATAAAATCAGTTGTAGGGGGCATAGTCTCAGGTAATTTGGTCTCCTGATAGATCATCTTGTACCTATTTTCTCCCCTGCCCCAATCCATCCTTCATACCACCTGCCAGCATAATCTCACTCGTGTATAGAAATTGTCATGCTTCCCTGGCTCAGATATGGTCAGTGGTTGCCCTTGGTAAAATGGACTTCTATTAGAGGCAGCTAGGTAGCACAGTGGTAGCACCAGCCTTGAATTCAGGAGGACCTGAGTTCAAATCCGATCTCAGACACTTAACACTTCCTAGCTGTGTGACCTTGGGCAAGTCACTTAACCCCAGCCTGGGGGGGGGGGGGGGGAGTGGACTTCTGTTTGTGCCATCTAAACACCTTAGGCCTTTCTATCCCAGGCCTTTGCTTGTAGAGTTCTCAATGTCTGAAATGTCTTCCTTCCCTCTTTTTGCCTTTTGAATTTCTGCCTATTCTTAAGAGCCTGACTCAAATGTTGTCATCTTGGTGCTCCATTAAAATAGCTTCTCCTCCCCCCCTTGGATAGCATGTTTTATTTTTTGATATCCCTTCTAATTTATTTATCATGTATCATATATTTTAATTATTTTGTACTATATGCAAAACTCTAGGAGAGACCATGTTTTATTTAAAATTTCTAATCCCCCTAGCCAGATCTAGCACACAGAAGTGATTGTGGTTGAATACATAGCTAGGATCTCTTCTGAGCTTTTCCCCCCATTAGCCAGTTCTTGTAGATGATGAGGGTGGAACCCCCTATCTTTGATTAGAACAAGACAGCCATCTGGAGAAAGCCTGGATTACTGTAAACTATCTGAAAGCCTAGCTACTCCCTGAGGCGAGCAGAGAGTACTGATAGGATCTACTGGGCTTAAGTGGGCCTTTAGTTCTTAAGTAGGCTTTTTGTTCCTTGTCAGAACACTTTGCATTGACAAAATCATCATAACCCCATAGTTACTCTATCCAATCAGAAAGCCAAAATAGATGCCAAGTCTCCTCCCCTCCTCCAAGTTATATTTCCCCAATAAAATGACTTAGTCTCCTGTAATTTCCTAGCTAACATCTATTTGGATCCTGCCTTCTTTTTAGGATTAGTCTGCCAGTCAATGGCATAATCCCACTTTATAGCATTTTTCTCCTTGTTATAGCTAACTCCCTAAATCCTTTTTAGGATTCATTAGGAGTTTGCCCAGTCCTAATGGTGTCCTCCTTCTCAATGGCATCTCCCCCTGGTTAATTCTGAGTTCCTCTAGGGAACTTGTTAATTGCTAAAACTCCTTTCCAATCTTTATGGGTTTAGCCCCCTCTTAGCAGAATAATAAAATTATTTCTCTCTTGATATGGAGGTCTAAGCCTATAAATTCTTTTGAGACATCTTGCAACACTGTCCCCAATATACTTTTGGAGTTCAGCACTTCAAACCTCAACATTTGGTGGCCCACATAGGAGTCCTAGAACCCCAATATGTTTTGTTGGTTTAGCACTTCTACATCCCATCATTTGGTGGTGAAATTAACTCCACACCTGTCACCTGCTCTCTTGGGTCCCTATGCTATGTCATCTTTATTTCCTTCTCAAGATCCTTCTTAAGATCATAGTAGAGGGCCTTAGATATCATATCTGCTCTGATGACTTTATATGATAGATGATTTTCCTAAGATCACTCAATAAGCTAATGGCAGAGCTGGGCTTTGAACCCAGGACTTCTGACTCCAAATCCAGTTCTTGTGCCACTATATTATACAGCCTTCAAGGCCTTTCCATAGAATATAAACTCCTTGAGGGTGGGGACTCTCTTTACTTGTATTTGCAAACCTAGTCCTCAGCATACTAACTGGCATATGGATGCTTGATTCCTTCCTTTCTAGCTGAGTGGCAAATGACCTTTTAGTTTCATGGTAAAACTCATAGCACCTTGTGCCCTATTTTTCCAACATTCTTGAACTCTGCCCAGTGAATCCCTGAACTACAGTACCCTCTTTGTAAATCCACTCTATACTGTTCCTATCAACACGATATTTATAGAAAAAATTCAATTTAGAACAGAAGACCAGAGAATTGTAATCTCATATCCACTGCTGTGTAGCCTCAGGTCACATATTTACCTTCTCTGAACTTTAGCTACTTTAGTTATAAGATGGGGATGATAATACTTATGCCACCTACTTTCCAGAATTGTTATGAAGATCAAATAGGTTAATATGTGCAAAGCACTTTTAGCACTGTATGACAGACATTTTTATGTATAAAATGTAAGTGATTTTAATTAGGATAATTATCTTTCTGATCCCATAAATATTCTCAAAAGTCCCAAGCTCTTGCACATTCCTCTCCAACTCCCAGCATCACTATTCTGAAGTTTCTGACCTCCTCTCCAGAGTACCCATATCTTCCTTAATGGAATCATATCTTCTTCTAAGCACTTGTGTCTTAGACAAATATTAGCTTATTTGTCATTTTGTACTTCTCTGATTTTGGCCCTGTTCAAACCAGATTTGTTCCAGTGATTTCTCTCAGGGGAGAAAATTTGGGAAGAGAAAGAAATTAGATGATTTGCCCTATCTTATTAGCCATTTTGGTGGGGAACTACCATTTCTTGTTTAGTGGAAAATCCCCCCAAAAAACAGTCCTGAGAGGATTGGGATGATAATGACCATACCCTAAAAGCCCAGGTATAAAAAGAACCATTTCATTTCTCCAAGTGATAGAGTGAATGAGACCCAACAAAAAGCCATGTCCCTGCTACCTACCCAGAGTCTAGATGGGCCATTGGGATGGCATTGACAGGAGAAGACTTTTATTGAATTTAAGTGAGCCTTTGTTATAATGGACCCAATCTAGTTGAATTTCCACAGCTATTCCCTGGGGCAAGTATGAGGGGACTGTTGAATTTCTTGTCAAATTCCTTGCATTTATTCCTTACAATTATCATGACCTCACAGTTACTGTATCCAATCAGAAAAATCAAGTTATGATATCAACCCCCAAGTTTATTTCTCTCCTATAAAAGAAAGAACCTATCTGTACCTCAGTTCCCAGCTTACTCCTTTCAGGATTCTAACTTCTTTTTGGGGATAGCCCACCAGTCAATGGTGTAATCCCCCAATCCTTTGTGGGTTTATTAGGAACCTGCTACCATATTTAAGAATTTACCATGCCTAATGGCATCTCTCGCCTTATTATGACATCTTCCTTCAAGTTAATTATGAATTCCACTAGGGAATTTAGCCCTAGTCTTTCCCTTTGTTAATGGCTAACTCCTTTTTAAAATTTAGCCAGCCAGTCAATGGCATAATAATAAAATCTTTGCCTCTTGATTTGGAAATGATTACAAATTCTTTTGAGATACCTTGTGACATTTTGTGCTTTCTCAATATATTTGGTGGACCATACAGGGAAACTCCTGAAACCCCAATATATTTGGGGGATTCAGTGCCTCTGTACCCCCATACTCCAGATCACAAGGATCTCTCTGAAAACTATAACCCCAGGTTTCATTTGTAGATTTCCAAATCAATACAGATAGAACATCATCTAAGGAGCAGATATGGTAGAAAAAAATTGCCCATAAAGTAAATTTATGTGTAATGAAAACTACTTTACCACCAATTGTCATTACAAAATCAGATTCTTCTATAAATTAAAAAAAGATGGCTCTGAAGTATAATAAAAAACTATAATGTAGCAAAACTTTGAAAACTTTTTTATTAAAATATCAATCATAGAATGATAACATTTTAGAATTAAAATATCTTTTGAAATCATCCAGCCTATTTCCTAGACTATGTTGTCCTGTATCCTGTCAGGATGTTCTAAGCAATTAAATAGGAGTTCCATGAGAAAATGTGCATGCTAATGATATCTTCTTGCTAAAATATTAAATTTGAAATTGTGCATATAAATTATACATTTGATTCTTGCTTGGCAACTTTTGGAGGTTGAAAATAGACTTAGTATCTTTGAAATATTCCAAGTCCTCTTTGTCTAAGGAATGTTTCATTTGTCGAGACTCTTTTTGCCAGATTAACATTTATAGGTTCCATCACGATGTTTCAATATCAAAGATAGTTTGGGGACAAATGGGTTTGGGAAATGATAGTCTAGCTCAAACTCTTCCTTTAGTGGAAGTGACTTGTGCAACATTATTGAGTTTGTCCAGATTTTTCAAGATGACTTTCGCCTTAAAACTTGTGCCTTTTACTCCTTAGTTCTCCACATTATCAATTTCCCCATCTCCTAAGGAGTCTTCCTGTATCTATTTCCTCCCCTCCCCAACTTCATCCTTCATACCATCTGCTAGCATGCTCATGCACAGAGAATGTCATGCCATTTTTCTGCTCAGAAGTGGTCCTTGGTTGCCATGGCCTTCAAAGTGTTCACAAGAACTCTCACAGTTTGGCGCCTTCCTAACCTTTCCAGTGATCTCTGAAACATACTCACTGCCTTCATAAAACTACAGAAAGATCTTCTAAGATTTCGTAGGAACTGATATGAATTAGGTATGAAATATAGATTTGGGTCAGCAACATTGAAAAAAGGGATTTCATAATGTTTCTTCAGGACTAAATGACCATTTTATTACATTTGTCTGTGATTTATCTATGGTTGTATTTCCCAGAAAAATAGATGAGTCTTATGGCTTTAATTTTTTTTTTTTTTTAAAGATTTTAAGTATTATGAAGATGCAGCTGATGAATATCGGGACCAGGAGGGCACCTTGCTCCCTCTCTGGAAGTTCACATATGATAAGGCAAAGCGCCTGGCTGTGACAGCCCTCTGCTGGTGAGTGTTTGGGTTGCACTTCCAAAGTGTTCGGGCTCCAAGAATGTCTGTTTCTTTAAGCCCGGGGAAGTATGAAATGACAATCCCACGTTACCATAGAGAACAGTCCAGGCATGGAAGTATGTGTTGGATGCTTGTCTTTGTGCAAATGCAGCCTTCCACCTAGTAAAATAATGCAAATGAAGGAGAACAAATGAGGGTCGTTAGTATCTCACTCTCAGCCTATTTTAACTTCTTCCCTGGAGTAATGCCCTTTGTTTAATTCTTTTAAAACCTTAATAAGAGATTGAAGCTTCAAGATCTGTCTTTTAGTACAGTCTCTAATGGCCAGTTACTGATGAATATTGTTGGCTCAGTTGTTAAGGGACGGGGATGAGGGATGAGGGGGGTGGGGGGAGAGGAGGGAGGGAAGGGGGGAAAGAGGGGAGAAGAGAAAGGAGCAAGCATTTATTAAGCACCCACTGTGTACCATGGAGTGTTCTGAGTGGCTTACAAATATTATCTCATTTCAACCTCACAAAAATCTTGAAGGAAAGTACTTTTATGATCATATTTTACAATTGAGGAAACTGAGGCAGACAGAAATAAAATCATTTGCTCAGGGTCACCCAGATAGTAGATGACTGAAGTCAGATTTGATCTTAGTGATGTCTTCCAGACACCAAGCTTGTTACTGTATCCACTGTGCCATCTGAAGCATCAGGCCACTCCTTGTCATAGAATATTCAGATTAGAAGGGACTTAGCAGTATAGGTATAGAGGTAAAGTAACTGAGACCTAGAGAGATGAGTAAGCTTGTCCAAGATCATATGGGTATTTCATGTAGACCCTAGAACTATAGTCTTCAAACTCCCAGTCCTGGCCTTTTTCTGCTGCAGCAGCATACACTCACTCACTAGCTTCTGATACCCAATTCCACCCACAAAAGCTAGAGTTAGGAAGGTTTTCTAAGACAAGAAAACACTGATGTTATGAATAAAAGAAACTAGAAAGTCAGTTTCCAGAGGGCCATAGAGCTTTTTAATCATTAGTGAAAAAGGACTAGGCACAGACATCTAGCAATATTTGAAGTGCCTTGCATTTTTGCAGCAAACGATAAAGACATGATTTGCAATCATTTACCTGGAAAATAGGGAGGAGAGGAAATGAGACACAATTGGTCCAAGAGAATGGAACACAGGGGTGGAAGGAAAAAAAATTCAAGTGAATGGTTGTATCCTAATGATTTTGGAAACACACCAGGGTATTGGGTGGCTGATTTGGGGCAAGGGTAGGGTATAGGTGAAGTCAGATTAAGCATGGTCCAGGGCAAGCAGGGGCACCAAAAATCAAGAAGAATAACTTTTAATTTAGGGCACCTAGAGTCAGAAGCTTTGGGTCAAAGATGGGATGGACTGAAACTTTTTAGTACCTTGGATAGCTCTTTGGGAAAAAATTGTCAGAATCTGAGGTCTGACTGGGGGCTTTTATGTTCACAGGCTCAGGGCTGTTCAGTTGGTTTGGTCCTCTGGATGAAATTTTCTAGTTGTCAACAGTACCTTTACTTAGCTAGAGCAGGCTCAGATCTTCTGTTATAGAGAATATTGCATATACTCCCAAGTAATTTCAACATTGGTATCCAGTGAAAGGGCATTATCTTCTTAACTGATGTGGGACTCTTAATAGGCATCAATGGGGTGGGGAAGGAGAATGTCCTCAGTAGCTATATAACAAGCTGGTGAGAAGTAGCTTTTATGGGATAGTTCATCCTCTGACGACCCTATTAGTCAGGGCTAAGGATAAGGACTTAGTCTATGGTTATGGCTTCAATAAATGAGAATAGGAGTCAAAGTAGTAGTCCTGTCTTATTGCCCTTTAACAACCCTATGAACATATTAGTGTCTTCAGATGTTCAGGCGTTTTTGGGGTATACAAGGCTTAGTCATCCATAGAATGGGGAGAGAATCAGACATTTTTTTCTGTTCTGTCTTTAGACTCCTAATGCCTTCTGATTCAAGTGGCAGCATCTTGGCTATTTTCAGCTCCAGATTTGAATATTTCACTTAGGGCAAAACTTTGAACATAAGATGTAAGTTCAGAGACTAGGAAGAAGCATGAAATATGTAAATTTAGAGACTCACTTAAGATTCATTACGAAGGAGGGGAAGTAAAAGCTATTTGAATCTTCAAAAAGGAGAAATAATTTCCACTCAGATTGTAAGAGTTTAGAAAGTACTCTCTTCAATCTACCCCAATTCACAACCTGGCTTGGTGTTGCATAGTGTGTTTTCTCAGATAGCTATTGACCTACAGGGTAAGTTGACTCCTTGGTTTCTAGGTTCCATTCAAATAAAAAGGAAGCCCTGAAGGGTAAGTAAAGTTGATTTTTCATTGAAAATGGTTAGTACTTGGCAGTTTTCTACTGACTTTATTTCTACCCAGAGACCTCTGTCAGTTATTAGCTCACATTTATATACTGCTTTAAAGTTTAATTTCCTCACCACAACCCTATATAGTGTTATTCCCATTTTAGAGGACATTGAGGTTCAGAAAAATAAAATGACTTACTTTTAATATTTTATTCCATTACTGAACAACATTTACTTAAATGCATTCTCCCCTGTTTATTTTATGTTTAATCAATTTTTCGACAAAATGTAAATCTAAACACACATACAGTATCAATAGCAACTTATCAATAATTCTAAAACACTTATACTTTTGTGACCATATTTCACATACATTTACATGCATACATACTTTATATGGTTTGTCAGTATGTATATAGTATTACTATCTACATTTTACTTTATGTAATTTAATGTAATTTAATTATATGTAATATAAATAGTTCCATTTTTGTGGTTTCCATTATTTGTGGCAATATAATATTACAGTGGATTTATATAATATAGCATGCTTTGCCATACCCCCAACTACTAAGCCTTTATATTGTTTCTAGTTTTTTGCTTTTATATATAATACTGCTATAAATTCACAATGCTGCACAGACATGTACAAATAAGTTTCCTTTTCTTTTTTTCTTGAGATTTTTCTCCAGTGATAGAGTTAATGGGTCAAAGGGCTTGTATGGTTTGATGACACTTAATAGTCAAATCTACAAAGATAGCCCTGACTTTCAACTCTACCAGCACTGTCCCCAAGCACATTTTTGGATCTCACTAGTCCCCACAACTCTGCCAACATTGTTTAAACTACTTTTCTTTATTTTTCTGCCAAATTAAGAAATATGAAGTTCTGGTACTTGGATGTACTTTTTAAAAATTATTAGTGAAGTTGAACATTTTTTTTTTTTTTGTGAATAGCCTTTCATTAGTTGCCCTCTAGAGCCTGAGTATTTTCCTTATAAATTTGGATCAGTTTTACTTAGGAACAGGATTTAATCACTTAAGTTCTTAATACAATTCCATTTTTTAAATGGCTCTGACTTTTGTCCTTTTATATTACATCTTTTTACAGGAATCCAAAATATAAGGATCTGTTTGCGGTGGGACATGGCTCTTGTAAGTTACAATTTATCTTTACGTTTAAAGCACCCCAGTTAAACTACCCTAAGATTCCCAGCTTCCTTTGATTGGTTAGCCCAGACCTATTTTCACCCCTATTCTCTAGTCTGTACAGTAATCTTTGTCAACCCCTCACTTTCTGACAGCAGTCTTTTTTTTTGCATTTTAAAATTTTTGATAATAGCTTTTTATTTTAAAGATAGTTTTCAACACTGACCTTTTTAAAACCTTATGGTTCAAATTTTTATCCCTCTCTTCCCCTTACTCCTCTCCCCTATATAGCAAGTAATTCAAGATAAGTTAAATATATGCAATTCTTCTAAGCATATTTCCACAAGAAAAATCAGATCAAAAAGGAAAAAATTGAGAGAGGGGAAAAAAGCAAGCAAACAACAACAAAAAGGTAAAAATACTAAATTGTAATGCACATTCAGTCCCCATAGTCCTCTTTCTGGATGCAGATGGCTCTCTCCATCTTGAGTCACCTCATTGTTGAAAAGAACCAAGTCCATCACAGGTGATCATCACATAATCTTCTGGTTGTTGTGTACAATGTTCTCTTGGTTCTACTTACTTCACTTAGCATTAGTTCATGTACGTCTCTCCAAGGCTTTTTGACAGCAGTCTTGAACATGAGATGGTACTTGTCAATTTTCACTTGGCCTTTGAACTCTAAAAATGAACACCACAAACTAGAGAATATTTCTTTTATTAATAGATTCTTCTCTCACCTTCTTGTATACAAAAGTAAAACCAAAATGCTGATAAATTCTGTAGTCAGATGAAAGCTCACCCTTGACAATCTCTTTTTCTTTTACCTAACATTATACTGGGCATATTTTTGTCAAAGTTAAAGTTCCCAACTTTTATAATTCTTCTTTTGGAGACAATTTTCCTCTCATTACCAGTCCAGTATCTGCCTTGCTGAAAAAGATGTCTTTTGCTTTAGGATTGAGGCAATAGCTATAACTTGCTTTTATTCATGATTTAATCCGGTAATAATGTAGTATAGCCTCTATTCTATAACTACACGAGGCTAGATTTAAGATGACTTAGTGGGTAAGAGCCATAGCTGAATTGAGAAACCTAGTGTTCAGGATCAAGGATAATCGATTCTTATTTCAAACCACATATGGAATATCATGTTTAGATTTGGATATCCAGTTTTAGGAAGGATATAAAAAAATTGGAGAATATTGAAAGGAGGGTGATGAAAGACCTTGAAATTATGCCATATAAGAATCAGTTAGGGACAGCTAGATGGCTCAATGGATAAAGTGCTATCCCTGGAGTCAGGAAGTGCCAAATTCAAATTTGACTTCACACACTTAATAGATGTATGATTCTAGGCAAATCACTCAATCTCAATTACCAAAAAAAAAAAAAATTAAGGAACTGGGAATGTTTTCCTTGGAGAAGAATTTAGGGAGAACATGGTAGTCATATTCATGTAGATATGATAGTTGTCAAGTGAAGAAGAATTAGTCTTGTTCTTTTTGGCCCTGCAATTTAGGCTTCATATAAAGAGAAACTTCCTAACAATTAGATTAATCCATAAGTGGAATATGTTATCTGGATTACTCTCAGAAGTTTTCTCTACCCAGACTTCCCTAAATCTGTGTGTATTTGATTTCATGTAAGCCCCAGCAACAGCTTTTTGATCACTGCATTGTATAATAAAAGCATATGTTTTGATGTAGATGAGAGGATGAATGAGAAGAGAGATGAGAAGAGTCTTTAAAGCAATAGCTAGATGACTACTGAAGTGTTAGATATGTCCTAAACAAAATCTTGTCTCTGAAAATTTTTCTGGCTCTAAGATTTTAAGTTTAGGGATCTTTTCTAAAGAATCCTGCATCCAGGCCAAAGTCTTTAAAGATTCAGGCCACTGCTCAGTCATTTTCCTCACTTCTCTCCATCTATAAAGGCAAGCTTCCACCCCTTTGAGCCAACGTGCTCAACTGGCTCAGATCTCCTTCCCATTTCATGTCATTTGGTCATCTCATTGAGAAATGGTTTCTGCATGAAGCACTCCCTTCCTGTATAAGAATTATTCACACTGTATGATAACATTGGTTCCAAAATGTTAATGTTTGTTTTGTTTTGTTTTCTGGAATAGAATACTAGATTCTCTGAACCGAAAAGGCTTTTTTTTTTTTTTCCTCATAAAAGGCTCAGATAGGGTACTATGGTGACCATTAAGACTCAGAAATGTGCTGCTTTGGCTCAAATTCCCCTAGGGCTTCAAGCTGTTTGAGGTCTGGTTTTTATTTTTCTCATCAATGAGAACCTGATACTTCTTGAGATCATATAGTTTCTATTATATTTGAAGAGGAGGAAATGTATTTGCTGGTCTAAGGTTGGGTCTAACTCTGTGTCCTGTATTTTACCTCAAACAATTGTCCAGGTTTGATCAAATGACAAATTCTAGGGACAATTCTCTGCAAAGTCTAAAGTCATGTGCATTTCTCAAAGTAAATTAGGATGATAATATTCATTATTATCATCACAGCTATGATTATGGTCCAATGTAGTTATTATCTACAACTTCTCTTCTTTTAAAAAACAAAATAATATTTTATTGTGGACTTTAAGACCAACACAAAAAGAAATAAAACCTAAATGGAAGCACCCATAGTACCATAAAATCTAGGCTACCTTCACTTTGTTAAAAGGAATATTACATGTAAATACAAAGCCTTCTACAAAATAATCTTATTTGATTTTGTGTATACTTCTAAGAACTTTTCTATATACTTATATTATTTGCTAGGTTATTTTTATGCAATGTGTATGCTATTCTGATTCTACTTTCTCAGCATTTGTATGCTGTCCTACATTTCTTTGTTTTCCTCATTTTGTCATTTTTATGATATAGTAATATTCCATTACATTGATAGATTATAATTTATCACATCCCTAATTCTTCAACGGTTGGACAGATATACTACTTTCATTTTTTCCTTATTACACAAAAAGCTGTTGAGAATATTTGTGTTGTAGCTTTAGTTGTATCATAATATATTTAAGTAGAGTAAGGTGGGATCATCCAGATTAAAGGATATAGGTTTTCATAGATTTGCCCAACAGAAAGTTGGAATAGACCTCAACCATTTAGTTCAATTCATTCTTTAAAAGGAATCTCTATTATAACAGTGTCAAATGACAAATAGTCATCTGTCTTCTGCTTGAAGACCTCCAGTGTGTAGAAATGTGTTGCTAAGGCGGCCTGTTCTCTCTGGAGACAGTCCTATTAGGAAGCTTTTCCTGATACTAAGCCTAAATTTGCTTCTTTGTAACGTCTGACTTTAGCCCCTACTTATGCTCTCTGGGACCAAATAGAAAAAGTCTTAGCCCACTCTCCACTTGAGAACTCTTCAAGTTCTCAAACAGAGCTATAACATACCCTCTGAGTCTTTTTTCTCCAATCTAAATATACCCAATATCTTTAATTGACTATCACATATGAATTTAAGGCCCCTTGCTATCCTGGTTTCTGTTATCTGGATACTCCAGATAAGCAATGACCTTCCTAAATTTTGGTACTATACTCTAGATACACTTTGACAAGAATAGAGTATGAAGGGACCATCACTTTATTCCTTAAAGATGCATCTCTTTTAATGCATCCCAAGATCACATTAGCCTTTTTACTTGCCACATCATACTACTGCTTCTTTCTTTGAACTTGCGACATACTAAACCCTCTAATCTTTTTTTCAGATAAACGGTCATTTAAACATGTTCTCCCTACCTTGTACTTGAGAAGATGATTATTTTAACCCAAGTGTAAGACTACATTTATTCCTTTTGAATTTCATCTGATTAAACCTAGTAGAATATTCTTACTTGTCATGATCTTTTTAGATCCTGTATCATCGAGTGAGTGAGCTACTGTTTCCAGCTTTGAGGCATCTTCAGTTTTGATAAGTGTGCCATCATGCCTTTATGTAACTCATTGATAAAAATGTTAAATAGCACAAAACCTGAAACACTCTATTAGATACGTCCTTCCAAACTGACATTGAACTCTTTGTGATCATTCTGAGTCCAGCTATTCAACCAATTCTGAATCTATTTGTTGTATTATCCATATATATCCATAGCATTCCTATCTTTTCCATAAGAATAAAATGAGATACTTTCCCAAATAACTTTGCTAAAATCTAACCAAATTTATCTACAACCTTTCCTGATCTTGCCAAATTGCTACCCCAAAAAGATTTTAATACATCACAGTTTCAGTTGTGTAATAAGATATCTGTTTTCATGATATTTGAACACCACTAAATTTTGTTATTTTTAATTATATCAATTTGTTGTCTACAAGATTATATCTCACCATTTTCTTAGTATATATTTCTAAGATTATTAGACATTCGAACAATTTTCAAATGATAATTAGCAAACTCTATTTCTTCTTTCCATACCTGTTTGTATCATTAACTACTTATCTATTGAATGATAATGCCCAGACAAAAGTAATGGATGAAATTTAGATGAACAATTATCTGAAAAAGAACAATATATGCTCTATTAAATATGTGTGTGTAATATATGTGAATATACACACATATATATGTACATACGTATATTTATATTTATATGTAATGCTTTAAAATTTGGGAAGCAGTCAAGAATAATTAACTGTGTGCCTACTTTGTGCCAAGCATTGTGCAGCAGGGATATAAATAGGACAAATGAAATAATCTCTACTCTCCCAGAACTTACATTCTTGTGGAGACCATAAGTACATATATGTCTTTTCAGAATAAATATAATAGTAGTTATGAGTAGTGGAATCATTCTCTAGTTATAGAGAATAAATACAAAATAATTAAATACAAAATATTTTGAGAGGGAGAGTTGTTGGCATACAAGAGCCACCTGACAGTGGCTGCTGGAAATCCAACCCAGACCTGCAGAATGGATCTCCTCTTGTGAGAGGATGCTACAAGGAGACTGAGAGGCTGTTGCTGTTCTCTGACCTCTCTCCTCTTCCCACTGCCTCCAGTTTATCTCATTCCCAATCCGCAACACCTGTCAGCAAAGGCTGCTGGGCAGCTCCTTTAGGTGTTATGATCCACAGCAGTGGAGGCTCTCAGAGAATTGACTTGTCTCTTAACAGAGAGTAATAACTAAACCCATTGAAGCTCATGAAGTTGCCAGTAGAGTATAAGCAGGTAAAGATCTAGGACAGAGCCTTAGGGAAAAGCCACCATTTAAGAGTGTGATATGGATGATAAAGCAGCAACGAAGACTGAAAAGTGATCAGACAAGTAGAAAAAGAACCAGGAGAGAGAAGAAACACAAACTGAGAGCAGGGAGACTATCTAGGGGAAAGGGTGCAACACAGCAAACAGAACAAGAAGAACGAGAACTAGGCAAATAAATTATCAGATTGGGCAGTTAAAAAGAGTATGGGTAACTTTGGAGGAAACAGTTTCAGTTGCAGGAAGAGGTTGGAAGCTAGATTTCAAAGAACTGAGAAGTGTTTACTTCTTTTTCTCTCATTATAACCTGTTGGGATAAGTTCTGTTATTTCCAGTTTATAAATGAGAAAGAAAAGAAGAGACTGAAGATATTGTGACTTGTCCACCATCACACAACTAGGAAATGGTAGAGATGGGATTTGAACACATGTTTGGCCTGATTTCAAGTATAGGACACTTTCTCTTGTACCCTGTCTCTCCATAATGGATATTACCCTTGCAAATTTCTTTCAATTCTTATAGATTCATTAGATAGATTTGTTCCAGTCTTTTCCATTTTCCTTTTGGAACACCACATTTTATCTTGTAAACTTTTAATATAACAAACCCATCTATTTTGTCCCCAATGATTTTTCTCTCACTTATTTAATACTTCAACAATCCAATATTTGAATAACCCCATGATCTCATTAAAATGCCACTTATTCCAGTGGTACAGATTGCAACCCATCCACACTTTGAGTACTACCCACTTCTGGTGATTCATATGAGTATGGATGACACTTCCAGAAGGAACCTAGAAATCATTGCCAAAGATTACAAATCCTTGGGCAATAAACTGAAGACCACAGGGACACAGTGGTGTTTTCATCACTGCTATCCACTGAGCATAAGGAATACAAAAGAGAAATTTTTTCAGAAGGGAACAGCTGGTGAAGAAAATGGTGTCTGAAAATGGGATTTGGATTTCTGGTCCATAACTTAAAATATACACATGACAAACTGTTGGCCAGGAATGATTTGCATTTAACAAGGGCTGGTAAGAAAGTATTTGCCTGGAGTCTTATAAATGTAATGAAAAGAACTTTCAGCTGAATGGAAAGAAAGGAGGAAATTTCCTACACATATTCAACAAGCTATATACTACAGAAAGATAGGCACAAAGTAGGAAGAATAGTGTCAATGGAAACACTATGAAGCTCAATAGAGACAACGTTCAAGAAAAAGAAGATGGTAGTCAAACCTATAGCCATAAACATCTCTATGTCAATGCATAATAAACAGGAGGAACTAAAGGTCCTAATGCCAGGAGGGAAATTTGACATCATCAACATGAGTGGAGCTTGATGAGTGGAATGACTTGGGTCTTGGCAGATGTGTTCTGTTCAAAAGAAGTAAGTCAGGCAAAGAGTAGGGATTGCATTATATTTTAAGAAGATAAGCTTTTATGAGGAAATCTAGGAACCAAAAGAGAAAAGGCAAAATGGAAAGCATTTGGATGAATTGGAGTAAAAGAGAAATGATTTTTATCATTGTCACTTAGAGAAAATGGATGAGTTCAGGAATCATATCACATAGATATGATATGGTAGTGGTGAGTTCTTCATTTATCCAGACATCTGCTGAAACTTTCTCTGCCAGACACAAAATAACTAATAATTATTGTCTTACCTTAATGAGCTCATCCCCCTTTTTTTCTCAGCAACAGGAAGGAATTGGCTTCTAGGATGAAAATTAAGGGAACTTTGAGGGAAAATGGTCACTCCTTTTATTATGAAAGAGAGGAAAGCTAGATCACACTCTACATTTTAGGAGAGTAGTAAGTCAAATAATATTTATTAAAAACTATGTGCCAGGCACTGCTAGATATGAGGAAGGGTACAAAAAGAATAAAAACAATCCTTATCCTTATCCTCAAAGATAGTCTAATGGGAGTGTCAGAGAAGACAACATGTATATAAAAATAGATAGAAATTAATTTTAGAGAAGGTTCAGTAATGATGAACCAGGAAAGGTCTTCTATAGATGGGTTCAAAGAAAGGATAAATCAGATCCCATGGACTAAAATCAACTAAGGAGATAGCCAGATAGACAGACAGACAAAGAAAGAGAAAAAGGAAGGAAGGAAGGACATTAAGTGCTTACTATGTGTTACTTGAAGAAACTGAGGCAGACAGTGGTTAAATGATTTGCCCAAGTTCACACAGCTGGGAAGTATATGATGCTGGATGAGAAGAAAGGTCTTCCTGACTCCAGGCCAGTACTCTGTGGACTATGGCTGCCCCTTTTGTCTTGGGAAGAGATTCAAAATGGAACTAAAGCAGTTGCTCATAGTATATAGGACAATGATAGTTGAGAGGGAAGGTAGAACTGATTAATTCCTATTTAGCTTCTGTTTTCTCTGCTAAGGAGAATGACTTTTGGCAAGAAAGAACAGAGTAAGAGCTCACCTAGCCCATTCAGGTCACCCAGCCCTGGCTAATAACAAACTTGTGACCTAAAAGAGTAGATGGAGATGATTTCTAACTCATCATCAATGGTATGTGAAAGGTGATGGAGGACAAATGAGGTCTTTTATTTTCTGGAGAACAAATTATTTCCGCATTTTCAAAATAGAAAAGAGAAAGAAACTCTTCAAACTGTAGGTCAGGGAACTTTTATTGGATTCTTAGAAACATTTTAACTTTGGGGCCTGTAAGCTTGTCTTTTTATATTTTTTAAAACTATTTCAGAGGGCAGCTAGGTGGCGCAGTGGATAGAGGGCCAGTCGTGCAGTCAGGAGTACCTGAATTCAAATCTAACTTTAGTCACTTAACACTTCTTAGCTGTGTGACCCTGGGCAAGTCACTTAACCCCAATTGCCTCAGCAAAAAAGCAAACAAATAAACAAAAAAAATCCTATTTCAGCATACTTTAGTTTCCTTTATAATCATGTGTATTTTATTTTATGCAAAAATATATGTATATATGTATATATATATATATATATGTGTATATACACACACACACACACACAACACACACACACATATATATATATATATATATATATATATATATATATATATATATATATATATATATATATATATATATATATATATATGTATGCTGTATCTTGAAAATAGGCTTCGCCAGACTGCCAAAAAGGCAAGTGACACAAAAAAGTTAAGAACTACTATATATTTTTAAAAGGCATGGTTAAATGAACATCTAGAGAATTGATCACAAAGAATTATCCCAGTTTCAAAAAGAATAACAAGTTAATCTCATTTCCTTTTTTGACATGGTTAATAAACCAGAAGATTTAACTAAAGTTTACATAAAGTATTCCTAGATTTTAGCAAAGTATTTGATAGTTTATTTTGTTCTTGTGGGGGGGGGGGAGGAAATGGGTAGTGTAATTAGATAGATGCAGTACTCATTAGACAATTGAACCCCAAAACTAGCCATTGGTAATTTGACATCAATTTGGAAGAAGGTCTCCAGGGGATCTGTGCTTGGTCCCATACTGGGAAGCATTTTTATCAGTTACTTAAAGGCAAAGTATCATCCTCCTTATCAAATTTGCAGGTGACACAAAGCTAAAGGGACAACTAGAACACTAGATGACATATATTCAGAAATATATTCTGAAAGCTATGCCATTGGGCTGAAGATGAAATTTATAGGGACAATTAATATTCTATGCTTTGGTCCAGAAAATCAACTTCACAATTACATGTTGGCAGAGGCATAGTTAAAAATTCATCTGAAAAGGATCTAGGGGCTTTGGCATACAAGTCACTCAAGAAATGACTGATCAATGTGCTATTGGCAGCCAGAGTACCCAGTGTGATCTTGGGCTGTGCTGAGAGTCAGAATGTTCAGAAATCTGAAATGAGAATCTTGCTATATTATAAGCCTTATCAAATGACCTTTGGGGTAGTGGGTTTAGCTCTAAGCACCACATTTTAGGAAGACATTGACCATTTACAAAACACCCAATTGAAGAAGGGCAGTCAGGATGGTGAAGGGCCTCAAGCTTGTATCATATGAGAATATTTTGAAGCAACTGGAATGCTTAGTCTGGTGAAAAAAAGACTTAGGAGAAACATGATAACTATATTCAAGTATTGAAGGGCTGCCTATCATATGGAAGAACAATTAAATTTATTCTGTTTGTTCCTAAAAGTTAGTAATTAGGAGCAATAGATCAAAGTTACTGAGAGGCAGATTTAGGCTGATAATCCATTTTCTTTTTGGCTTTGTTCCATTTTCATAGCACAGTCATAAGCAATGAAGGAAACTCTTGAGTGAGAAAGGGGGTGGCAATCAGAAGACTAATGTAGAAGAAACTTGGAAAGGGCAGAGAGAATAGAATAGGGAGGAAAAGGGAATGAAAAAAGAGGAGTATAGCCGAGAGAGAGAGAGAGAGAGAGAGAGAGAGAGAGAGAGAGAGAGAGAGAGAGAGAGAGAGAGAGAGAGAGAGAGAGAAGAGGGAAGAGGGAAAGGGAAAGGGAAAGGGAAGAAAGAAAGAAAGAAAGAAAGAAAGAAAGAAAGAAAGAAAGAAAGAAAGAAAGAAAGAAAGAAAGAAAGAAAGAAAGAAAGAAAGAAAGAAAGAAAGAAAGAAAGAAAGAAAGAAAGAAAGAAAGAAAGAAAGAAAGAAAGAAAGAAAGAAAGAAAGAAAGAAAGAAAGAAAGAAAGAAAGAAAGAAAGAAAGAAAGAAAGAAAGAAAGAAAGAAAGAAAGAAAGAAACCTAACTTAGTAGATAAAGAATGAGAAAGAGAAAATGAAATCATGGAATTTTTCTCTCAAAAGACATTAAGAAAGCAACCAGACTTAAAGATGTCCTAGAGGAAGAATCAGATTGACTTGAGTTTTTCCTGTGAATTGAATATGTGAAAAAAATGAGCAGCCTATTTTTGGGCCCCATTATCCCTCTGGTTGTTGTTTTAGTGCTCAATGAATAATCCAGAGCTTAAAGGCTCCCTGTTCCGGGGGCCTACTTCTCATGGAGCTGACACCTTCTTGGCAGGTTCTGCAAAGGCATGGGTTCCCACTGGCATTGCCATGGCGAGTCCCTCACTCCCCCCCCTACTTTTGGGTGGGAGAAGGGGGCCTTGGGAGAGGGAGAAATGAAACAAGAATTTCCATGGGAGAGGACTATGTTCATCTTTGTTTCATTAGAATGAAAGCTCTCTATGTACTGAAGGCTTCTGGTCGTCATGCCTTCTGGGCACTTTGGCTCAATCCATCAACAAGCCCTTATGTTTAAGGTATCTCTTTTGTGCCAGACACTGTGCTAGGTGCTGAAGATGCAAATCTCCAAATGAATGAGTCATTCCCTACTCTCAAGAAGGTTGTATTCTGTAGGAAGAGGCAAGCTGAACCTATATAAGTACAAATTAGAAATCAGGAAACATGGGTTAGAATCTGAGCTCTGCCATTTACTGATAGGAAGACCTTAGTCAAGTCACTTCCCCTCTCTTCATGGAAATTTCCTTCTATGTAAAATTAGAGGGGGGGGAGGAGGCAGCATTACATTAGTATTTACAAATTACTAATTGTAGTACATTTTCCCCAGTCTTTTACAACATAGGTTGGGTGGTGCACTGGAAGAGTGGTGGTTCTTGATGAATGGAATGGTAGCATCTCACCAAGTCAGAAGCTTTTGGTTCAGATTTCATCTCTGACCCTCCTTGGGTGGTCTTGGAGAAGTTATTCCCTAGGCTTCATTTTTCTCATCTGTCAAATGAGAAAGTTGAATTAGATGGCCTCTGAAGCCCCTTTCAGTTCTACCAACAATGATTTTTAACCCTTAAAACCTGTAAACTTAAATACCTGGTTCTTTCTTCCCATTTTTCCTGTGTCCTGTACCTCCAGGTCCCTGGACAAACCTGATTGCTGCCCTGCTGAGATCACAAGATGGTGTAGTCTACAGTAGAACATATAAAGATCTTTACCAGTCTCCTTCACAATTTGGGCGGGAAAATAATGAAATAGATGCTCCTTAGAATGCTTCCAGATCAGATATTCCCATGGCTCTAGTACAATAGTATAAAAGGAGGTCACATATGAATCAGATTGCAGGGGTATAAAGTTTCTATATGGGCCAAGTCTCAATACAATTGAGTTTGGCATCTTAAGGCACAGGTTCCCACTGTTTTAGGCAAGATTAAATGTAAAACCTCTTAGGGAGCTAAGCATATAATCTCTGAGTGACCATGGACTTTCCAAAAGCAAGAGTTCACCCCCCCAACTCCAAGCCCAAGTGCCACCCCCCCCCTTTACCAAAGGTTTTAACCTCCAGATCACTGGGAAAGTCTTCTAATAACCACAGCCTGTGAGAACAGAGCAGAGACTCATAAGACAGCACAGAGGTTACTGCTGTCCATTGTCCACCATCTTCTCCTCCTCTGGAGAATTAAGCATTTGGAAAGATTTAAATCTTTCCCAATGATTTGTCAGCTTCACTAATTAAGTAATGTTAATTACATTTACTGAAAATGAAAATTAATCCACCTCATTGCATCCTGCCTTCCCTATGCAAAGTATATCATTCACTGAGTTGCAGGCCGTGTAAAATTTACAGTACTAATTATGTTGTCAGATCTATTAGTAAATACAGTCCATAAAGTGCAATGTACTAACTTGATTGGAGGGCAGGTTCATTCTAGTTGTTGGTTTAATTACTGTTTAGTCATTTAAGTTCTCAAATGTTTGCTTCATTTTCCCTAAATCAAATTAAATACATACAAATATGTATTCTGTCTCCAAGGGGCATGCTGTTGTTTCCAATATTATTTAAAATCAGATGCCTAATTGAATTGGTACATGCAGGCCCAGCAGCATAGCAGTAACTAAGGATCAGGACCTAATACTCTGACAACTTTATGGTGACTTTCTCAAATGCCAGCAGACTATTTCCAATCAGAAGTGCCCTTTCACCCCCAGTCTTAGTACGGCTGATCAGTGGCACAGAAAAATATACGGCAAAGTACTCGGTCTCTGGAGACAATGCCTGTTCTCAGTGACTCGGCAGTCTGGGAGAGGGATTCTGCCTGCAGGGGCTGTGGAAGCCAGGTCTGACATCACATGTCAAGCAAGATAACTCCATTCCATAGCTTCTGCCTCTAGGGCTTGTGGAAATCCGGGCATGACACCATGCGTCAAGCAGGAAGGCGCCATTCCATCCCCTCCGCTTCCAGGGGTTGGGGAGATCCAGGCCTAATACCGTGTCTCAAGCCACATGGCACTATTCTACTCCACAAGCCAATGTGGACGGCAGTTCTATTACAGCGACTGAAGGCCAGGAGCTTGGATAGCTAAAGAAGTGATTGCTAGAATTCTCCCAACCCAGGGTCACTGACTCTGCGCCTGCCTTAGGCAAGTTTGCTTCCAAACCCATCTGGCAGCACAATAGCCCCAGGGAAGGAAGGCTCCGGAGTCTCCCAGACTTAAATTTATTACACAGTTTCTCAATCCCAACAACCGGAAAGTTTTTCCTATGGTCTGATGTGACTAGGGGTGAAGAAAGCCTCAGCCAAACTAGGACTTCATCACTTAACTGCACTTGTCGATCTACCTGGCTGTGATTTGTTCCAAAGCTTTTAGTGAATCACTGGAAAAGGGATTTAAGCTAATTGCAAAGAGCACCTTTCCCTCTTCGGGCTATGACCACTGAATACAGCTAGATGTACGCGCCGCATGTAGTTTGTCAAGCTCCTCTCAGACAGCTGAGGGGACCACCTCCCATGCTTCCCCCTGTGGGTTCTGTGGGCCTTGTGGTGAGCGAAGGATCTCTTTAAGTGAAAGAACTCCTCTGAGAGCATTTCAAAATAAATTTTTATCCACACGGTATGTATACGCTTGCCTGGCTAGCCCCCAGACCAACTAAAACTTGAATCAACTTTCCACCCATGTTGGTGAAATGTTCAAAAATAATTTCACCGACCTACAGCACTCTAAGGTTCACACAGCCTTCACACCCCTCCTGTGAGTTAAGCAGTGTGCATAATAACTCCCTTTTGGAGAAGAGGAAACTGAGACATAGTCACATTCAAGATCACATAGTGGAGTCAAGATTTGAATCCAGGCCTCCTGGCTGAGTCCAGTATTCTTTCCAGCATCTCCCTCTGAGGCTTCTTTCCCCCTTCCTCATTTGGAGAGCCTGAGAGAGATAAAGCTAAGAGAGATACGGCATTTACATAAGGGCTGAAAGTTGTGCAGCCATCCAGTCAACCTGTGCCTGGCCAAGGTCGCCTTCCACCACATCTCCAACCATTCACTAGCTCCTGGGGCAGCCCTTCATACTTTTTGGACGTTCTATTAGGAATTTCTTCCTCCACCCCAAGCCAACATCTGCTTCACTGTTACTTCCAATCACTATTCCTAAGGTGTCCTTTGAGACCAAGAACAAATACAATCCCTGTCCCACCCAGAGAAAGTCTTCATGTCCTAGTGGAAGGAGCATTGGATTTGGAGTCAGCATCTGGGTTCCAATCCTGGTTCTGTCCCTAACTGTGTGATCTTGGGCAAATCACTTACTTAAATCTCAAGTTTTAGTTTCATCATTGATAAAATGAAAACAATTCTACTCAGTGACTTAAAGGCCTGTGTTTGAATCCTGACGTCACTTAGTAAATGACCTCTTAAGGTGACTTTCAGTTCTGGTTCAGTATTCTTTATCCTCTTTAAGTCTTCTCTTCAGTTTCCCCCATTCCTTTAAATGATCACCCTGTGTCAGGATCTTGGGACTTACTGCCATTCTGGTTGTCCCCCATCTAGCCCATGTCTTTTCTAAAATGCAGTGCTTGGAACTGAATGCAGCATTCCAGACATGTCCTGACCAAGGAATGTCAGCTAACCCATTATCTCCCTCATTGCCTCTCAAGACAATCTAGAATCATTTTCTGTCTCTTGCTTGCAGTTCACTAAGATATCATAATCTACTCATCTAGTCAGACCTCTGTTAAAGGTAATTTTCTGAAATAAAAAGAAAACTGAGGACAAAATAACAGAGCTATCTGTAATTTAATTTGCAAATCTAGTATTTGCATATCAGGTCAAATCACCTGACTCTTTAGATATCAGAAACCCTGAGTGATTTACAGAACTGATTTTTATAACAGAGAAGGGGAATTAAAAAAAAAAAAAAAAAAAAAATATATATATATATATATATATATATATATATATATGACAGAAACTTATTTTAAACATAATTCAATCCAACCAAGCAGGTCCCCTGAGTAGTTAGCTTCTCCTAGGCTTTCTTAATCCTTCCCCAGAAGTCTTTGCCTTCCAGGTGGTAGGATACCTTTTGTATCCAGAAAGCATACTGGGAAAGAAGACCTTGTAGTCTGTAGTTAGCAGTCACATTGCATCTTCCTTAGAAAATTCCATTAATCAACTTAGACTCTAGCTGAAGACAAAAAAGGAGGCTTATCCACTCAGGCTGGATAGAGGAGTTTAACCTCTGGCTAGCCTTTGTCCAGCTGTCAGAAAGGGGAACAGCCTTTGGTCAGCTCCTCCCCCCTTTCTGTTAGAAATGAAAACAGTCTTTTTTTTTTTTAAGTTTATAATCTTGTGATTTTTTTATTCTTCTGAATTATTACTACTAAATGATAAAATATAGGTACAAATCTATTCACTAAATCTCTAATAAACTAGATGAGACTATGTTATTATTCTGGCTTAGCTGTTAGAGCTAGTTTTTCCTAAAGAAATGAGTTTACTCCTATGATTAAACAAAAAATAAATCAAAGTAATCAAAACTAATTGATTTCCTTTTCACCTCCCTCATCATTTAATTAAAGAAGTTGACTTCCATTTATCTTTATCCAGAAAGAAAGGGATAGGCCAAAATTGGACAGGATGATAAATAGTAGTAGTAGTAGTAATAATTGGCATTTATATAGTATAAATTTATATATATACATATATATATATATATTTAGTAGATCTGTAAAGCACTTTACATGTATTATTTCATTTAATACTCATAACAACCCTGTAACTCTATAGTATAAACTATTCACTAGAGATAGGGGTAAACACTATCTCTGTAGGCAGTTAGGTGACACAGTATATAGAGTACAGGACTTGGAACTAGAAAAGATCTGAATTCAAATCTTTCCTTAAAACATTTGCTAGCTCTGTAAAATGTAGCAAGTCACTTAGCTGTTTTAAGCTTCAGTTTCCTTATCTGTAAAATGGGGATAAAAGACTTGTTATGAGGATAAAATGAAATAAAGCTCATAAAGTACTTTGTAAACCTTAAAGTACTATATAAATGTTCACTATTATTATCATCAAAGTTTTCATCCTCTTTAATTTGGCCCATTATTTTAACTTATCCAGATTTTTTTAGAGCACAACTCTGTCATGTAATATATTAGCTATGCCTCCAAGCTCATCTAAAAATTTGTCAAGCATGGTCTGACAAAAAGGGAAATGAGGTTAGTCTGGCATGACCTATTCTTGATGAAGCTCAACTGGCTTGTAGTGATTACTGCTTCCCCAAATGCTCACACATCATCCCCCTTAATAATGTATTCTGGGATTTTGCTGAGAACTGGAGTCAAATCTTCTTTCATAGACTCTGTAGGCTCCAAACTATTCCCTTGCTGGAAAATCAGGACATTTTCCCCTCTCCAGTCCCACAACACCTATCTCATTCTGTGAGATCATTAGAAGGTCATGGACATCAGTGCTGCAATCACATCTGCCAATCCTTTCAGTTCTCTGGGATAGAGTTCATCCAGATCTGGTAATGGAGGGCAGACATATACTGACTCCCCTATTCCCTCCACAAGAGGCTCAAGGAAACCAGTTTATAGACTAGAGTGAAAACGGCACGTTGAGCTTGATTTTGCACATGCTGTCTAGGCTTTTTGTTCATTTAAATAGTCACCTGATGTCTTTCAGGCCCTTAAGCTGTGGGACTGGTACTTATTCCCAGTTGCAGGAGACTTAATTTAATACACTTGCAAAAAACACAGATCGGCCATTTATGACTATCAGGTTAAAAAGACCAGTCCAGCACTTGGAGGAAAACCAAAACCAGGAATCTTCTATCTGAGCCTGACGAGGATGTCAGTTTTATACTGATGGTGACTACCCTGTCAGCAGCTGTGAGATGTGATGAGCTGCCAACTGTGAAAATGTTGCCCTCTAAGACCTGAGCCAGTTGCACCTTGGAAAACTAGTCTTTTGTAATTGCATCTAAAATATGACAGGTTTCTTGTCTAAGGCAGGTTCTGACTTGTTTTCAAGGTCTCTTGGCCTCTGGGGCATCGTGTCTGCTTGCTGGATTTTCCACTGTTTTAGCCAAATTTCTGGTTTCTGTGTACTCTTCATATTGAAACATCTCATCAGTAAATTCTTATTATCATTCCCTAGCCCTTATCTTAAATCTTCTGGTCCCAAACTCCTACCCTAGTCTGCTTAGGCCAGTATTACCTATGATAGATACAATGTTAAGTTAGCCAATAATGTACCCATCTACTTTTAGGAAACTGGTTCTGCTGAGGATGAATTCATATCCAGGACCTTGAGGTCACCATGTATTGTTTTCCAAGTGTATGAAGAAAGTTTTGGTTTCTATTATAGTGGACACAAGGGACCCAATTACAGAATGGTCAGCTTAAGTCATAATCAGTCAAGAAACAGTCAAGAATCATTTAACCTCAATCTCCAGCCACTTCTAGGAGTACCAGATCCCAGAGAGAAGTCACCAATTAAGCTTTCTCCAGTCCCTTGGAGGAAAAGAGGAGCTAACAACATTTTAAAAGCATTAGTAAAAGGTTTGACACTTGAGGAAATACAAAATTAGCATGAAAGGTAAATAAGTATTCATTTTAGTATTTCAATAATTTCTTTTACCCTCCCCTCCTGGATTTGGCTCAGGAGGGAGTTCAGCTAGTATGAAAGTTGAACAAGATTGTTTTCCATGTCTCATTATCCTACAGGGATTACTGTCTTTTGTTTGTTTGTTTGTTTATTTAATTTTTATTTTATTTTATAATTATAACTTTTTTTTTTGACAGTACATATGCATGGGTAATTTTTTACAACATTATCCCTTGCACTTACTTCTATTCAGATTTTTTTCCCTTCCTCCCCCAACCCCCTCCCCCAGATAGCAGGCAGTCTTATACATGTTAAATATATTACAGTATATTCTAGATATAATATATGTGTGTAGAACCGAATTTCTTGTTGCACAGGAAGAATTGGATTCAGAAGGTAAAAATAACAGTTTACACTCATTTCCCAGTGTTCCTTTTCTGGATGTAGCTGATTCTGTCCATCATTAATCAATTGGAATTGGATTAGCTCTTCTCCATGTTGAAGATATTCACTTCCATCAGCATACAAGGGATAACTGTCTTAAAGGGTGTCCTGCTGAAACTAGTGCCAGCACTGTGATCAGCACATGTTCTTACTAGAAATATGGAAGGGGGAATTGAGAGGATGTTTATGACTGTGCAACTGTCATTGCTTATATTTTAGAAAAAGAGGAAAAGAATTCAGTAATAGAATTCAAGGGGATCTTGTTAAATTATACTGATAGTATATTCAAAACAGAATTAAGTTCAGAAGGGAAGAATGAAGGATGACTTATTAAATGCCAAAAATTTAACTATTCAAATGATATTTTTAAAATCGGTATGTTGCTGAAGAGCTCTGAAAATTGTCTTTGACTACAGGCATGTCCTGCACAATTTTGCTTCAACCAGCAAATGGAGTATAACACAATTTCAAGTTTCAAATGCCCATTTTAATTACCATTTGGCTAACTAGCCATCTGTAACATACTTCCATTGGAATTAACTGCCACCTATAACATAATTCCAAGTAATATGATTCAGAGAATTAATGAACAATGTTGGGCATGTCTATATTTTTTGAGAGCAACTATATTTGGAAGCAGTGCTCATCATGAACTGTCACAAAATGTGTCAAAGAAATAGGCCTTTGACTTTGTAATGGTTTAAATTTATTTGTTTTCCTGTCCTTTTGGAATATGATACAGGCTACTGGGAAAAGCCTTTGTGTGAATTTTAAAGAGAAATGAAGTATGCAATTGAGTAAAAAGGAAATTTAATGATAAGCTAGTCTGAATCCTTCCAACCTCTTCATCTTTTTACAGATTAGAAATTTGAGCTCCCAGAAGTTAAAATTATTTTTTACATTTGTTTTATTGATACCTTTTGCTTTTATACCAGTCATTTCTCTTTAACCCCTTCCCCTGATATGCCATCCCATCTCCATTGAGCCCTGTTTTATGTCAAAGAAAAATCAACCAACAGAGTGATTATGCCTCAAAGTCTGTTCCACATCTGTAGTCCCTTACTTCTCTATGGAGAGTAGACAGAGCTATTTTATCATCAACTTGCTGATGCTGTTTCATTTATGTTATTGTAGTCTGTGTGTATATTATGCTCTCAGCTCTCCTTTCTTAATTCCAATCATTCATAGAAATCATCCTGTATTTTTCTGAATCTTCATAGTTGTCATTTCTTACAATGTAATAATATTCCATTATATTCCCACACCCACAAGCCAGGCCTAATCTTAAATACCCAGTGCTTTGACATCTCAGAAAGCAGAATCAGCAAATGCTATGAAATTAGAGCAGATTGTCTAGACCTAAGAAAGAGATGGAGAAAATGTTAACAGTGCAGGTTAAACTAAAAAATGTACTATAAATATGTGTTTTCCCCTTTTTGGAGAGTTGTCCAGAACATATACTAGCACACTATTGCATGCATCACAGTTTGTTCAGCCATTCCCCCATTTATGGGTCCCCAATTCATTTCCATTTTCTATTACTATAAAAATAATTTTAAAAGGTTCTAAAAATGATGGGAGTATCTATTGTTGTTTCAGTGTGTCTAACTCTTCATGACCCAGCTGGGGTTTTCTTGGCAAAGATACTGGAGTAGTTTGCCATTTCCTTCTCCAGCTCATTTTATAGATGCTGTTTTAGTTGTTTACTTTTTTAGTTGTTAGTCTAAGTTTTATAGTTGTTATTTTGCTACCATAAGGAGTGCTGCTATGAATTTTTTTTGTTATGTAGAGGATCTTTCTTTACGGCATTAATCCCTTTGGAGTCTATACTCAGTAGTAAGTTATGAGGTGAAGTGACATGAAGTTTAAGGATTTTTCTTAATGGGATTCCAAGTTGTTTTCCAGAATAGTTGGACCAATTCCTTATCTGTCAATAAGTTTGTGCTAAGTTCACGGGGTAGAGAGATATAAAAGAAGCAGGCCTTGCCTTTAAGGAGCTAACATTCTAGTGGGAGAGACGATCTGAAGCTATATAAGTATATACATGTGACAAAATGAACACTCTTCTTTTTTTTTTTTAAATTTATTTTTTTATTTTTTTATTCATTTTTCCAAATTATCCCCTCCCTCCCTCTACTCCCTCCCCCCGATGGCAGGTAATCCCATACATTCTACATGTGTTACAATATAACCTAAATACAATATATGTGTATAAATACCATTTTCTTGTTACACATTAATTATTAGCTTCCGAAGGTATAAGTAACCTGGGTAGATAGACAGTAGTGCTAACAATTTACATTCGCTTCCCAGTGTTCCTTCTCTGGGTAAACAATCTTCTTTGTTGAAGGAAAGCGGCAGTATCAGGAAGGATCAGAAAAGGTTTCATGTAAAAGATGGTACTTGAGATGAGACTTGAAGGGACTCAGAGATCCCTTGAAACAGAGACAAGAAAGAAATGTATTCTAGACATGTGAGACAACCTTCATGAAGTCGACAAGGCAAGAGATATAATGTCAACCATGGAGATCACTAGAACTGGATCACAAAGTACAAGGAAGAGAGTAATGTGGAAAAGGGGAAGTTAAGTGCTGCAGTGGACTGAGCACCTGGCCTAAAACAAGAAGAGTCATCTTCCTGAGTTCAAATCTGGCCTCAGACTATCAGTTGTGTGACCCTGACCAAGTGACTTAATCCTGTTTTACCTCAGTTTCCTCATCTATAAAATGAGCTGGAGAAGCAAATGGCAAACCACTCCAGGATCTTTAACAAGAAAACCCTAAATGGAGTCACAAAGGGTCAGACATGACTGAAAAAATGACTGAATAACAGTAACACATATGTGAAAATACTGAAAAGATAGGAAAAATCCAGGTTGTAAATAGATTTAAATGTCAAGAGAGTTTCTGTTTTATCCTAAATGTACTAGGGAGCCCCTGAAGTTTGTTGAAAAGGGGTGTGACATGATCACATCTGTGCTTTAAGAAAATCACTTTGGCAGCTGTGAATCAGGATGTGCAATTTTTTTTTAATTTTGCTTATGCAATCACTTTAAAAGTTTATGTCATCACAATTTTCTGATTTATCTTTTTAATCTTTTCTGTCTCTTGCTTGGCTAACAATATTCCTCTTAAGTATAGGTCTAAAAGGCACTGCATTCTGTGATCAATTTTTGTATGTGACCTTTTATATTTGGGTAAAGTGACTTTCCCAGGATTACAGGGCTGCTAAGTGGTACCAGGGCTCCTGACTTCTAGTTGATCCTATCTAGTTGATGATAAAATCACATCCTATTTCTTCTGAATCTGATCCAAGACAATGATGAACAGGGACAGAGAAAGGGAGAAGGGATAAAAAGAAGAGAAATTTGAGGTCCGTGATGTAGATGTGGGACAAAGGGTACAAGAAAGATGGGGAGGACTTAAGCTGTGCTTGAGCAGAAAGAATGAAGTTGGGACCACAAGCCTCCCAGGCCAGACACTAATGAGCAGACAGTTACCTCCCAGTTAGCAGATGTGAATTTCAAAACACTAATTTAGTTAAATTCAACAAACAAATGTTTGAACACCTACATATGTAAGCTTCTGTGCTGGCACCATAGGGAATACAAAGATGAATAAGAAATAGCCTCTCTCAGATCGTCTCAATTTCCTGACTTCAATGGACTGGATTATAGTGAAATTTTGTGTGTGGTAAACACTTCATAATACTGTTAGACAGGAGATTTGCCACTCACAGCTTCCACTAAAGGATGAGAAGCCACAGGAATGACTTCCAATTTTAAATTATTTTTTTTGGTGTGTGTTTCTCCTCCTACCTCTACAAGGATGAGGCATAGGGAATAGGAATGGGATTCGCTCTGGTTTGAGGCTAGGAGCCCTCCATGATGCTTCTTAAAGTCTCTCTGGGACAAGAAGTTTAAAAAAAGCCACAGGTTTTTGCACAGATAAATGCTGGTAGAAGCACTGGATGGGTCAAGTAAATAACTAACATTCATAACTGTAAGTACAGAGTCCTGAGTTGAAGGGTCAGAAAGCAATGACTAGGAATTGGTACCAGGATGATGGTTCAAGGAGTGAGAAAAAAAAAGATTCAAAGGTCAGGCAGAACTGATACTAGGACCCAGAGTTTGATACCAGTGTGCTAATAAGGGTCCAAGACCCACAATTCAACTTCCTGTATAGTGCTTGAATTGTTTGGTTTTTGCCTGGACTAATGAAGTCAATCCAACCTTTCAGCTTCCCTAAAATTGTTAGCAGCTGGATACCTGGTAGCATTAATCTCTAAGGAAACTGTTATTCCTAAGCACAGGGGAACATGATGAGCTGTTAAGAAAATGGTTTGGCTCTTGAGGATCTTAGTGGACCAGGTTCTTTGCATACAGCAGGTACTTAGAAGTGGAGTGGAAGGACTATTCACATCTCTCTATCCAAATTCATAGTCCAGAACAACTTCTTATTTATGTATCGGGAGGCATGAAGTTTAGTAAATGCAAATCACTAATGTTACATTCTCCTGAGCTCTTTTAAAGCTCATCTCTGATTATGAATAGTTTTGCCCCCTGTTAGCAGATTTTAGACAGCTAAAAGAGAGTGGGGATGTTTTGGTTACTTTCTCCACTTACAAGACCAGACCTGGCTGAATGTCTAACAATGTGGGGAGCTATCCTCTGACTTTCCACACATTTTATTATCCTTTCTCACCCTTCCTTTCCCCTGTGGTTTTAAGCTGACCACTTTTCCTAAGGAAAAACATGTCTTTCACCTACAGTTATTAAGAGTACACAGGGTTCCGGGCCTGAGCACCAGGACTCCAGTTCAAGTACTGGATTCAGCTGCTTTGTGTCACCTTTTCTGACTTGACACCTCGGGTCCAGACTGCCTGTCACAAAGACAATTATATTGCAGTCCGGCAGACACAAGGGATTCAGGTGTTCTTTTTGGTAATAACTGTCCTGGAAAGTCTCTGGAGCAGTCGAAGCCTAAACTACATATTATCACCCTACACACCCTACTCTTTGTCGGTTTCCTAGCATACCCTGGTCTTCTCTAACCTTCCTGCCTTCAACATGTTGAGTTTTTTTTTCCTCATCTCCTCATTCATCCTATTGATGGAAAGACAAAAAAGCAAAAAACCCTCCTTTCCCATATCTGTTAAAATCCCAGAGCTCTGCCTTCCATCTCCACTCTCCTTTGCCTTCTCTACCTCACTCTAACCCCAGGCCCACAAAATGCTCCGCTGTGGACAAGTAGAGTAGCCAAGTCCCGCTCCCAAACCACATCTGAGAATCCTGGGGCTTAGGAAAAAAAGCTCACTGAATCCCCCCAGTAGGCAGTCCACTCTCCCACTGTATTCTGGGCCTCAGGGAGATGGACAGGGTAGACTGGAGCAGCAAGGGTTAAGAGAAAACCACTGCCCAGCAGCCACAGAAACCACTATCCCTAGGAGGTGTAGGAGAAGGACCTATGGCTGGAGTCTTTTAGCCAAAGGACAGATGCTGTTCATTCAGGGTTGCAGCTGCTGATTTCTAGTTGGCCTAGCTATATTCATAGAAACAGGACCAAACCTATGCAAAAAAAAAATAAAATGAAATGTTTCATACACACACACATACACATATACGTGCGTCTAGAGCAGGGATAACATCTTCTTGGAGCACCAAGCCAAGGCCCGGTCCCAGAGTAGCTTGTTGGCCTGATGTGCTCTCTCACCACCTCCCAAACCTTACCCCAGGCTGTCCTCAGGCTGCTGGAGTTTCTCAGGACCCAGGCAGATTTAGAATCCAGCCAGGAATCCCAGGACAGCAAAGCTAACTTGGCAGCATTCACCCAGTACATGGCTTTCCCTTCTGGCAAGGACAGGTGTAACATTTCCTTGTCTGATCCGTATTTCCTGAGTGCTTAGCCAACATTCTTGTAATTCTCTTGTATAGTGCCCATATAGAACAGATATGAATTCCTCTATGATTGCATGGTAGCTGAACACACACTTCTTAAGCCAACTTTGGCAAACCAAATAATACACTATTTGTTCTCAGCAGGAGGTTCCCAGAAGAAACTCACTCCCCTTTCTCACCACGGCCTATTGTGGAGATGTTCCTGGGAAAGGAGAACTGATATGTTCTTTCCAGCCACTAACGGCCAGTGTTTCATAAGTTTACCAATTGCTTGGATCCAGTTGTCTGCAAAGTGATCTGCCTTCTGCAGACTAATCACAGTGTCAATGGGGAAAGGGGGGAAGGAGAAAGAGAGAGGGAAGAAAGGGAGAATATGTCTGTATCTGTGTGTTCATAACAGCTCCTTTCTTAGCAGTGATCTGGAGATTTAGAAACAGAGGAGGCAGCAGAGTTCTATTTTCTGAACACTTTTTGAGAAAATCAGAGATTTCAACAGGCTTCTAAACAGGACTTAGTGACAGTGTGCATAACAAATGGGAGGAAGAAGACAGAGGTCAAGGCGACCCCAAGAAGAGATCCTCCCTCTTCTTTATTCCTTGTCTCATCTTTATTACAATGCCCTCCATCCTTCTGGGTGGAACAGAAACTGCCAGTTCAGTATCAGAAAAAAAGCCTTCTAGATTAGAGGGCTCTGGTTTTTCTTTATTGTTTATATGAGACAAGAATATTGGAAAATGTAAATTCTGTGGGAAAAAATATGTGCCACACAGATGACCAAGGTAGGATGCCAGGAGTTGCTAAGGACAGCCAGAAAGAGAAACCTTGCCACATGGAGCAATTGTCCATTTCCTGAATGAAACCAGCTTTCCTCCCAATTACCTTCTGATGGCGAAGGTATTGGTTGCTGATAGATAGTAAGGGGCATTGATAACCCTTAGCTCACCTCTCCAAGCCACAGTCACCTCCACCCTGAGCATGCCGGAGCTCAGATAGGAGGAAGCCAGAGCTTTCAAGCATCTACAGAAGAGCCTCCTGTCATGGAGTTTGGCAGGATGGGTTTATAGTGAGGTGAATTGTGATAACAGGTCCCAGGAGGAAAGGGCTAGAGCATCTGTCACCTGGACTCCTGACCTTGTCATGATTAGTGTCATTACTGCACCCAAACACTAGGGGCACACTGACACCATGCTTGTTTTTTTTCTACCCCATCCGATCTCATTAGAGGGGATCTACCATCTTCAGTTTCACTTACCCAGCTCCCACGGTGAATTCATCTTCACTTCCAGACTCTCTGGCATAGCATCAGCTTTCTGCATCATCTAGTGAAAGTCTACAGTGAGAGTTTTTCATTAATAAAATGGTCTAAAAAACTGAGAGAACACTTACATGACAACAAAATTGGCAAAGGATTGTAATCTGATCCAACCTCAAGTCTTGCCAGAGATTAACTTGGCTGACAATTTGAGAGGTGGGGGACTTGTTAATGGTTCCTTTCCTTAATCAGTAGCCCTGTGTGCTCGGCATTATTCCATATCCCTTGCCTTTGATCAGTCTAGTACCTCTACCCAAAGGAGTCGATGTGCTCATCTACATCACTGTCCCAAGCTATTATTGAAACTCTTTTCCTCAAAGGCCTCCTAAGGGCCTCTGTGACTTCCACGGGGAATGCCATCTTTACTTACAGTCTCACTAGTAGACATTAGCTTCTTTCATCAGCCAAAGCAGCCTTTCTTTTCTTTCTGTTTGAAAACGCCACACTCTCTTTAGAATTGCTTCCTAACTTCCATTTCTAATTTGAGTGATGCCTCTGGCTCTCAGTTCATCCACACAGCAGAAATTCTCCTAGAATTGCAAAACTGAGAAGGACCTAAAATTTAATTTAATCTGACCCCCTCATTTATCACATGAAGCAACCAAGGCCCAAAGAACTTAAGTGATTTGCTAAATATCACAAGAGTAGCCACAGAGCCCAGGTCCCCTAACTCCCAGACCATTGTTCTTTCCACTATGGCAAGGTTACTTATGACTGATTTATGAGTGAAATGAGTGAACAAGCCTACCGGTTCATATCACCAATTCCATCCTCTACCATAAGATTGGCTGAGTAATATGGTCCCCCTCCCATGTTTCATTACTAGCCACTCCATAGGATAGTATCATTTCACAGAAAAGACAAAAGGAAGAAGAGTCATAAGAGTCTTCTAGGATAAGAAGGAAGTTTCTTGAAGAAAACTGCCTGAAAAATATGTAATACATCTGGTATTTCCTCTGAAGTACAGTTAAATCTTCAGTACTTTGGGTATCCAGAAACTCTGAAATCTCAACTCTCTGTGATTTTGTCCTTTCCAAAACAGTCTATTGCAAAGGAAAATGGAGAAAAGAACAGGGAGCAGAGCATAGGATGTTGTCTTCCACTTTAAAAAGAAAGGAAGGAAAGGAAGGGAAAAGGAAGAGAAGGGGAAGGGGAAAAGGAAGGAGAAAAGCAGAGAGAAAAAGAGAAGAGAAGAAAGGAGAGGAGAGGGAAAAGGAAAAGGAAAGGAAAGGAGAAAGGAGAGGAAAAGGACAGGGAAACTCTGAATCCCAGCCTTGGAAGGAGATGTATAGTTAGTGGAGGTGGGTAGAATTCATAAGGACCCAGAAAAAAAAGGAAAGCCGATAAAAACCAGTGCTGGGCTCTGTTTACATTTTAACGGAGGAAAGAGGCCTTCCACTGACACTTTTAAGACTTCTGGAATTTCTGCAATCATTCCCTTATTTGTTATTTTTAATGTGTTTTCAATTGTCGCTAGCAGAAAGGGACTAGATGACTTGTGAATTGCATTCTAACTCATATTTCATGAAAAGCCTTAGAATACCTCACAAAGCTGCAGCTGATTCAAGGAGAAAAGGAGAGAGAGGAAATGGCAGGAGAAGCTGGGTAAGGTGGTTAATGTCCTACAGGGGTCCAAAGAGAGAAACTGTTTGGAAGCAGCAAATACTGGCAGTAAAACGTGCATAAGGTAGACCAGTCTCTGGGGCCCAAGAAAGAAAAGGGTAATGGAGGTACCTGACTTACACCATAGCATTCTGGGAGACCTCTCCACCAAGGAACTCCCATAGCATTTGAAAGTCTTTGGGAGGAGAGAATTCTAAGCTTCGCAGGCCTATTGATCAGGGAGCAGTCAGCCAGGAAAGGAGTTGGTGTTTATCATAGAACATGATCTGCACACGGGTAATGGTTGAGTGTCCTCCCCACCCCCGTTCGGCCAAGACACAATGTCAAGGAATGTCAGTTGTCTGAGATGGCCCTCTTGTTGAGAATACAAATGTAAAGGTAGAAACAGATATGTTAGTCCTTGTGAAAAACAGAGCTGACTTTTGCCCCTTCTGAGTTGGGACAAGAGGTCACCTACAGCTGAAGAGGCTGTCAACCCCCTCGTTTTATGGATGAGGCAACTGAGGGCCTTAACAGAAGTTAAGTTCAAGATCAGACAGGTAGTAAAGTTGTAAGCATCGGAGGCAAGGTTTGATCCCAGGTACTCAGACTTTAGGGCCAGTACTATTTCTATAGTATCATGCTGCTTCCCATGCTTGAATGTTAAATCTCTAAACTTGGTGTCAGATACTGCTTCCTAATAATATGAAGCACTTTGGAGTCCTCCTACTTCTCTGGTTCATGCTCTCACCTAGTAGTAGGACATGGAAATGGAAATATTTGGCACTTTCCCAAGGATAGCCAACAGCTTCTTTTATATTCAAGACCATTTTATTTTTAATTTAATAAAAAATCCCTAGAGCAGGGATTCTAAACTCTTTTATGTTGTGGACCCTTTGGGCACCCTGGTAATACTATGGGCCCCATAGTAGAACAATATTTTAAATGTATAAAATACAAATTAAAATGAAATCATTATATTAAATGTAAGTATGACTTTTTCCTGTCTGAGTCACCCAATCCCAAACTCTATCCATGAACCCAGAGGCTAAAAGTGTCTACTTAAAAAATGCCTAAGAAAATCAAGAGCCTTAAACTGTAATGTCCAGGCTAGCTCTCTGGAGGGCCTCAAGATCAGTCAGAGTCAGGATCAAAGTCCTTGGTCTTTAGGCGGAGAAGTGAAGGAGGCAGACAAGCTGCCACCGGGCTTGTCTAAGATGGAACCTGGACTCTGGAGTCTAGAGCCTGAAGTCTTTCCTGCTGAGCATATTGCAGCAGAGAGACTCTGACTCTCTCCCTCAGCCTCCAATCCCTCCCTATGATTACTTCACCACATTTGTGAGGAGAGCCATTACATCACCATATCATCTAAGTATATGTTTATAGAACCATTATCTCACATTGGATAGGTATTTAGCTTTAAGTGCTCTGCTGTTCTGGATTCAAATACACCTTTTCAGAGTTCCAGCTCTCTACAGCAAACCATAGTGGGACCACCTCCTAGAGAGGTATACAGTCTTCATGATTGAAAATGCTACTCTGGACAGAGCCTCAGCAAGGGACAGAGCCACAATTCTTCTTTTGTCTCGCTTCTATTAGTTCCTAGTACTCTTATCTTTGTCCTCTATGCTCAGCTTCATGGACCTCAGTACCTGATACCACTGGAATTAATAGTTCAAGATGCCATAGGCAGTCACTGCCTCTCAAAATTTAGCATGTAGCATTGCTTTTTGCTATCTTTTTTCTGATTTCTGCAATTCTGCCCTCCCTAGCATCTGAAATTCTCAATGGTATATTCAGGCAATACTGTACTACTCTCCTAAATAAATGTTCTATTATGTGCTTGTGGGAATTCCTCCTTCTTAGATCACTTAAGTCTGTTTTCCATTTTGTGCATAGTAAGTCAGTCCCATTTGCCTCCTTCTTTCCCCAGTACCTGAGAAGTATTCCTCCTCTGCAATTAATACTTCTCATTGAATCCTGGTAATTGGAGATGCACTCTTGCTCTCTCTTCATTTGCCTTTCCATCTGCCATCTTCCTCAGAGGCAGTTGGTCTGTGTTATGTAAATTACCCTGGGCTACTTCTCAAAAAAATCTCCAAAAGAGAGGTAAGAGCCATGGAGTTGGCTTCAGGCAAAAGAATAAAAACTTTGTAATCTTTTAGCAAATGTTTGAAGTATTGAGACACTCTTCTTGAAAACCAGCCACAGACAGAAAATAAGAAGTCCAGATAGAAAGATGGCAATGTGGTGGCGCTTTGTCCAACTGAACAACAGGGAAACTCTCCCTCTCTGGCCCTGGATTAAGCCTTAGTAAAGTAGAGACTATCATCAGGTTATGCTGATAAGCAGCAGGAAAATTCGAACTTTGGGCTTCTGAGATATTAAATAAATTAGAAATAGGGGCATAGCCCACATGAGAACTAGTATGATCCATAAAACCTCTGATAACCTCAGATATCATCCGAACTCATAACATCTTATTGTACTATCATACTTATTATATTATTATAGTTATCTGTCACACTATACTCTATTTTTGTTATTTATGTGCATATTATATTGCCTCTGTTCTGGGTCAGACATAACTGATCTTTCTGGTGTCAGTGACTCATTGAAACAAGACATATATATATATATATATATATATATCACAATGGTGTCAAACTCACAAGAAATAGGGACTCCTAAGCCATACAATGAGCATTCCTATAGGCTTGCCTATTACTTAGAAAGCTACATATATTTAAATATTTCTTTTTAAAATTAATATATCAGAGAGAGCCATATGTATCCAGAGAGAGGATTATGGGGACTGAACAACATGTATTTTCACCCTTTTTGTTGTTTGCTTGGTTGTTTTTTTCTTTCTCATTTTTTTCCATTTTGACCTGATTTTTCTTGTGCAGCATGATAAATATGGAAATATGTTTAGGTAAACTGCACATGTTTTATCTATTAGATTATTTTGCTGTCTGGGGAAATGGGGAAGTGGGGAGGGAGGGAGAAAAATTTGGAACATAAGGTTTTACAAGGGTAAGTGTTGAAAACTATCTTTGTATTTTAAAAATGAAATGCTATTATTAAATAAATAAAATTAATGTATCAACATGTTAAAATTATGTAAGAATTACATTGTAATCTAGTTCAGGAGGCATTTAGTAGTTTTGTGGGCCACATATTTGGCAGTCCTGTTGTAGACTATCTAACATTTACTAAAAGATTTGGTTAATGGCATGGAAAGGGTATTTAAATATACAGCATTGATTCAGTTTTTCATAGTTCCTCTGAATATGCCATAGTGGTATGCCTGAATAAAAAAGCATGAAGCATGGAAAACCCTGGATAACTAAGGACATATACTTGAGCAAACAGGATGCCATATCAATGATGTGAATCTTCTCCTGGATCAAGGAAGTCTCAGCAATAGTTTAAGGGAAAACTAATATAGCCTATGTGGCAAGGGTCTAGTAGATGTCTCTTCTACAAAGCGTTCTTACTAATATCCTTCCCATACCTTGCACGGTGCCTTACACACAGAAACTACTAAATAAATGTTTGTCAAAGGAATGAATGAATGCTACAAACAGATAACAGCTGGACCAACAATTGAAAAAAAGGGAAGGTAGGGCTAGATTGCTTTGGGGGAATTGGAAAACACTTTTACTGATTTCAGGCTGCTAAAAGCCCATCTGTTTGACACCATTATTTTCTCTGTGTTGCTGTATGGCAGTTAGTCATGGAATATCATAACCTCAAAAGAATCACAATTTCAGATGACCTAAAGGGCAATGGGAAAACACATTATTAAGCCCCCAAAATATCCACTGGGTAATATGCTTCTTCTGTCTTTTTCTCTCTGGAGAATATGGGTGATATTTCATTTGCTGGAAATGCCCAAGGAGGACAAGTGTACAAATAAAAGCCCTTAAGGATCCCCATGAGCCAGCTGGAAGAATTATGGCTGGAACTTCTTGCAGACTTATATTGTTCATCTTCTTTCTACTAAAGAGGCTTTGGCCAGCTTCCTAATGCCTGTTCCATTCAGGACAGAAAGCATTGATACTTACCATCCTGTTTGAGGATGGCTTGTTTTCCTGTTTGTACACTCTTATTTACATTCCTCAAACCATCTGACATGGCATCTCCCTCCACACCTTACAAGTGATCTCCTATCCCTAGAATACATTCACTTTTAAACCCACCTGTCAGACTCCTTCTCTTCCTTTAAGACTTAATTCATTTGCCACCACCTCCATGAAAACTTTGTCTCCCAGCTGAAATTGTTCTCTCTCCTATAAAGTTTTCTTAGATCACTTTATGGTTCTTTGTTGGCTCCATAACCCCTAACCTTACCTTAAATTACCTCTCTCTGCATGCATTGTATCCTTCTCCCATCTCCCACTTCCAATAAAATGTAAGATTCTTGACTGCAGAATCTAACATTGAATATATATATATATATATATATATATATATATATATATTTATATGTATATATAAATATATATATATATATATATATATATATATATACACACACACACACACATACTCTAGAACATTGCCTTGAACATAATAAATACCTGATGAATTAAATGAAGGGAACTTTGGGTCATCAAGTTCAATCCTTTTCATTGTAGAGATGAAATGAAGACTTTGATAAATTACGTGATTTGTTGAATGTCACATATACAGCAGAGATGAAATTCAAACCTAAGTCCCTTCATCTCTAAAGGTCCATCTTATTTACCCCCCTAAATATCCACAGGGTGTTGTGCTTCTTGTCATTTCCTTTCTGGAAAATGTGGGTAATATTTCATTTTTTCTGGCACTGCTTAAAAACTCTAGCTTAAAGCTGGTGTTCTTTTCACTATAACATATGACACTGCATCTTCATTACTGTGAGTGAAAACAAAATTCCTTAGTCTGTGTAGGGAGGAGCTCAGGGTATCTGGAGGGAGATGGGGTGTGGTGGTGGTGCTGATGGCTTCATCAGGCCAGCCTAGAATTGAGAGAGGTGGAAAACAAAAAGGAAGAGAGGCTCAGCTAAAAACACTACAGCCTTTCCTAACATGGGCTTTCTGCCATACAATCTCTCTCCCCCATGTCCTCTCTAAAGATTGCACTATTTTCAAGTGCCCTGAGCATGATCAGTGGCTCAGTGTCCAGATTCCCTGGATTGGCAAATGATTTGCTATTGCTCTCATGAATGAGGAGAAGTTCTCTGTTTTCTAGGAATGATCTTCCATTTATACCTGCTTGTCACAGAACCCTAGATTTATAGTTAAAAGGCACCTTAGAGATCAATTAGGGTAACTTCCTCAATTTATAGATGATGCAAGTGAGGTCCAGGGAGGCCAAATGCCCCAATAGCCCTCTGGAAATGTCCTCAAAGACTCTTCCCTCAGGTCACTGAAGGCAAGGTTCACTGCCTTTGGCAGTCTGCTATGGACTCCTCAGAATAGTGATTTTAAGTGCATGAAATAAAATACATAAGGTTACAAAGTAAACTGATGATATTAAAATTCAGTGATTAAAATATCTATCTTTGTATACATGTATGCATATATATATGCATACATACATATATGTGCTCACACTATGTATAGTTGTATTTGTAAACAAGCTCATGGACTCCAGGTCAAAAAATCTCTGCCTTAAGGATTTATACAGAATCAAGAAAAAGAGAAAAAAAGGGAAAGAGGGAGAGAATGAAAAGAAGGAGAAAATATTATTCCTGAAATGTTTATGGGAAAAGCCTCTGCTGAGAACTAAACAGCTACTGAGCAAATTATTATATAATACACTAGTTGGAGACACATCTTTAATGGTTATATATGACTTTGATTCGGAACTATTGATAGATGGAGATAAGGAAGTAGGGAATGACAGGAATCAGAAGAAAGTAGGGCAATAGGGAGAATGGCAGAGATATTAATTATATTTAGGTAGATAAGTGCAAAGAATTTTATTTGTATTTGTATTTACTTACCAATTTAAATACAGGAAACATAAAACCTGGAAACTGATAAACTATGAAATTCTTGGTGAAAACACTTATTGTAGGAAGGGAAATACCTGTCTCATGAGAAGCTTAATAGGTAGGAAAATTAATTAGGAAATATTGAGCATCTGGGAGAGGTATGAGTGGAAAGGATCCTTGACCCAAGAACTATTTCTTCTCTGAGATTGGAGGTCTCAGTTGACCTGTGATCTGACCAGCAAACATGCATTCACATTCTTCCTCAGTCATACTTCCCTATATCTACCACATCTAGAAGCAGAAAATGAAAAGATATTTGGGGTAGAAGAACAAGTTCAAGCAGATATAATCATGAATAAGTAGAGGGAAACATCAGAAAACCTTTCTATTTCTAATCATAATTGTAAATTGTTAGTTGAAGGAGCCTAATTACCTGGAAACTTCAATTAGTCCCTTATGACAGAATTGCTTGCCCACAGGTCACAAACCTCAGTTTTCTTTCAGTCTTCAATACAGCATAGTTTTCTCCTCTCCTGTGTAGCCAAGGAATTTATCATTTTCCTTACTACTATCCACCAAGACTAGCCAATAGAGATTACATTGTCTTACCCTAATTGCCATATTGAGATTCTGCCTTAACGTTATCATATGATTCCGAGCTGAAAAGCACCTTGGAGATCATGTTGTCCTTTCTTTGTTTCACGGATCCCATAGATGATCTACTGAACCCTATGAACTCTGCCGAATTTATATATATATATATATATATATATATATATATATATATAATATATGTATATATATACATAAGGAAAGTGTATATATATATATATATACATAAGGAAAGTATGTGATATACATTTATATATATATATATATACATACATAAGGAAAGGAGATATATATATATATATATATATATATGTATATATATATATATATATATATATATATATATATATATATATATATATACACATAAGGAAAGTATGTGATATAAAATAAAAGTAAAACCAGTAACAATTTTTTTTAAGTTTACAGACTCCATGTTAAGAAGTCTTGATTTAGCCCAAACCCCATATATTGCAAATAAAGAAATTGAGGTTCTAAGAAAATAATTAATTGTCCCGGTTTATGAATGCCCAAGTTAGGATTTAGCTCCTCATTTTTCAAATTCTTTAGTCAGACCCTAAGTACTCTAGTCTCCAGCTTCTTAAACGATGGTTCACAATTGGATATGGGATCTCATAACTGAATTTGGGAGTCACATAATTATGATTTATTATCAGTAAGTGCTTAATTTGTATACCTATTTTATATTCCTATTTACCATAGGTCACATGAAAATTTCTTAGGTGAAAGGGATAGTGAGTGGGAAAAATACTCTGACAAGAATTTTAAATTGGTTCTCCTTTTCAAGTGAAATGGAGGCTTCTTGTCCTCTTTTCTAACCTAGGATTTAGGACCTATTTTCCAAGCTTCAATGAGAGACAAACTGGAGAGTCTTTGCACGATTTTGAAAGAATGTTTCTGTACGCCATGTGGCTAGATGTGATGCTCTTGGTTTTTCTAATGAGATAAAGCATTTATAGTAGGCATTGACTGTTTAGGATCATGCGACTCATTGAGACTAAAAGAACATGTTGCAGTTTCCAGACCAGAGCAGACCTGTTTCACATCACTTTGGCACCCCCTCCCCAACTCAGCCAAGTACTCCAGCCAGTTATTTTTTCACATGTCCAGAGACACCATGAGCAGCAGTGGGCTGGCAGCTGTCCAGAGTGCTGACTTGGCTGAGACCCCAGGGGTTTTGATGTGTGACAAGTTAACAAAGTACTCCAATATCATAAGTATTGTTAGTTGTGAGAGGTGGAGGCTATTACATACTGTATGGTCTATAGGATACAATGAGGGAGAACTACCCATTTTCTGGTTATAAGTGACATCAAATCCGCCCTCAGCCAGCTGAAGGTTTTCTTCTTAAGTCTGAGAGAGTTGCAAATGACCCATGGCATTATAGGACCTAGCCTGCTGATGAACCTTGTCCCTGAAGTGGTTAGTGGTTGGCCCCTGCATGTTTGCAGGTATCCCCTTTAAGCAGGATTAAAGCCACTGGTATAGAGTAGGCTTATGTTATATTGGTAATGTATTATAATGGTTTTAGAGATGGAAGTGACCTTAGTGATCATCCAGTTTCTTCCATGTAACTAGGAGAGTAAAATTCTCTAGGTCTCTATTAATCTGTGTGCATCAGTGAGGGACTCTAGTAAATAATTACTGGTCCTTGGTCAGTTGAGGCCCCATTGCTGAGTATGAAAATCGACTCACCCCAGTTCTTCTGCACATTGTCATTTGAATTATAGTGTTTTGAAGCTCAAATCTTACCCATCAATAGAGGGAGTAAAACAGAGAAGAGGAAGCAGCTGTCACAGAGTAATCTGCAGTATTACACATCCAGGGGCCCTGTAAGGTCATGTAGGGGACTCTTACAAATGATTAATATAGCATAACACAGATGATTAACATTGCACTCTACTTTTCATGGTATTAAAAACACAATATTTTCATCCTTTTCTTTGGGTCTCAGAAATAACCATTCTCCCTTCTCTCCCATCTCCCTTCTTGACATGAATCACTGACAACCACACCCTTTTGAGCCAGGTGTCCTGATACAACACAATCTTTTTCTGGCATGGGTATGGATGAGGCACAGGCTCAATCCAAGTGGTGTCATAGGGTACTATGAAGGAGACAAAATCCAGCTGTGTCCAGTTCAGAGACCCCTCATGTCCGGTGGCTGCTGTCCAGTTCCCAAGGCTGGATGGTTCTTAGCCCTGAGCCTCTTCTCCCAACTTCCCAGAGAAGTCTGGATTATCTCTTTCTTCCAACTCCCTTGCTCGATCCAGATCATGCTTTCCCTAAGGTTCCCCAGACTCTCAAGAAACAGTCACTTGTTTAATCTCTCAAGCCCTGTTCCCAGCACAGGTTGAGTTCCCCCTATGGGCTGGGGGCCCAATTCTCTAAGGAACTAAGCTCCTACTTAAAGATTGCTTTTATGTCTTAATGTGGCCTCTGACTTGCTACCTGGCTTCTCTCTCTTTCTGCATATTCCTGTTTTAATTAACTAGCTATCTTTATTATAGCCCTATTCTCATCCTATTGCATTTTTGGACTCAGACCACCTCTATTTATGCCTCAGACTAGCCCATCTGGCTTTGTCAGATTAATCTCTTTTTCCTTCCTCATTAAGCTGAATCTCCTGGTCCTTGATTTGGGTATTTTCTCTTCCTCTCTATTCTTCCTGCCACAACTGAACTCAATTGACTCATGAGCTACCCCTGACCAATATCTATGCTCTCTTCTGGGATTCCTATGATAGCACTGTATCCTTGGTTACCCTTGTGGGACTCTGTAAGTACTGTTGGACTGAAGTTGACTGGACTGATTGGTTATTTTATAGAACTTATAGAAGCCTTGCACTTTAGACCATTTAAGACAAGTGAGAATGCATTCAGAAGAAAACAACTAGGATATGGAAACAGTTCTACGAATAACTGCTGGGGAACTGGGCTTGTTTAGCTTAGAGAAAAGAAGACTAAGAAGAAACATTAAAGCTATTTTCAAACATCTTAGACTATCATAAGTAGAGGAAATAGACTGTGTATATATTCAGAGAAAAGAACTATGATGATACTGAGGCAAATACTAGTTCACTATTAGGAAGAACTTCCTACTAATTAGAACTGCCCAACAATGAAATGAATTTTCTTTTCTGGAAATATTTGAATTTATTTAAAGTTGTATGGCCATCTACCTGTGAAAAATTTTAATAATAATAAATAGCTTTTTATTTTCAAAATACATGCAAACATAATTTTCAATATTCACCCTTACAAAACCTTGTGTTCCAAATTTTCCTCCCTCCCTTCCACCAACTCCTCCCCTAGGCAACAAGTAATCCAATATAGGTTAAACATGTATAGTTCTACTAAACATATGTGAAAGAATGTTTAAAGCTAGCCTTTATATAAGATTTTAAGATTTGCAAAGCACTTTACAAATATAATCTCATTTAACCCTCACAACAATCCTGAGAGGTGGGTGTTATTGTTACACATATTTTACACATGAGGAAACTAAGGATCAGAAAGGTTAAGTGACTTGCTCAATGTCACAGAGTTAGTAGGTATCTGAGGCTAGATTTGAACTATTCACTGTGCTGCCCAGCAATTGTTATGAAGAAGGTTCTTGTATTAGGGAAAATGACCTAGGTAACTTCTAAAGTCTATGAATTCTAGATTCTATAAGATTTAGGAATTTGAGGAGTTAATTCCCTAAAGAAACTTGATTCAAACAATTCTTAATTAGTTCAAGAGGTCATAAAAAATTGAAATCTGATAATAGTCCAAAACCATAATTTAGTCAGTGATTGCAACTTTCTTCATGAAATCTCTGCCAAAGTTACAATTAGCAAGATGGATTGGGTTTTTAAATTTTCCCTTTATCCTACTCCCCTTGTGCTTATTCATTTCTCCCCCATTACACACACACACACACACACACACACACACACACACACACACACACACACACACACCCCATACCCATAATGCTCCAAGACTCAATCCCTAGAAAACTGCAAATTGGCTCTTCTGAGAACCTTGTATTTGGAGTCAGTTTTTTGGTGTTTGTGTTGATGTGGCAATTGAGAACTGAGAAGTTTTTACTGAGAAACAAGAGCTAGTAAATAAAAGTACCAGAAAGCAGGAAATGTTAAGCAAGAAATGTGACTTTATCGTAAAGCAATTGGCATTAACTAGCAGCAAACACATTAGTCACAGATGGAAAAATATCACGTTCTGTCTAATCTCCTGTCCCGTCTTTCAGGGCAGTCAAATGTACAGGCACTGCCTTATGCTGAGGCAACACTAATATGACAGATTCCAACCCCACCCCCCATCTCCATCACCCCCAGGGCATCCAGCTGTGTAGCAATGAACAGCTTCCCTTCTTAGCATCTTCCCCTAGCCAGACAAGGGGAAGCCCTCTCTCCTAGTCTAGTTATATGCTGACAGGGGCGTTGGTTAGAAAGTGTGTATGGGACATCCCAAGCCTTTTCCACTTCTAGTAACTAACTGACAGCCTAAAAGGCCACCCAGATATTAATGTTAACACCACCATCTGTTGCCTTGAGAAGCCCCAGCATGGGCCAGTAAACTGGGAACTGGAAAGAAGGGATGGATGGGTCTTCTTTCCATAAGATGATTAGGTTTCTTGGTGAGGATTCAGGCAGAGCAGAAAGTTGGAGGTGGAACAGAAATGGAAAGATCAGAGGATCTGAGAATTTCATACACTGTCAGTCGGCTTCCATTGTTTTAAGAAAAACAAGAGTGTATGAATAGCATAGTTCAGGATAGATCATAGTGTATTGTAAGAGCTAGCAGGGACCTGGGAAGTCATCCAGCCCTACCAATCTATTTATCATACAGAGGGAAACACTGAAGTCCACAAAATCACAAATGAAGTAATTTTACAACACACTGTAAGTTAATGGCTAAATTCAGGGAATTAAAATTGGAAGTAGATAGATCCTGGTCCCGAAGATATAAGCCCTCTGAAACCCAGGAGTTGGCCTTAGCTGTGAGCATCCTCATGGTGAGCTGGGTTCTTTGTTTTTAGTGTCTGGCACTGCTTTACCATCTTCTTGGGTGCAGCTTTTTCATTCGTTCAGCAAGCAAGCATTTGCTGATCTCAAGGCCCTGTGCTGGGTTCAATGGTGTATACAGCACAGAATGAATAAAACAGAATTCCTGCCTGCAAGAAATGTCCAGTTTAGTAGGAGAAAGAAGATGCATAAAAAGTTACTATATCAGAGAAGCTGGAAGTCCCGTAGAAGTTCAGTAGCTTCTGTGTTAGGCTTTGAAAAGCCCTTACTATTTCCACTGAAAGACTTGGGACTTGGAGGGTGTATCTCATTAACCACTCTATTTACTTTCTCGTTGATTAGGACCAAAGGAACGTAGTTAAGGAGAGGATTTATAGTTAAAGGTGGGAGGAGGCTGGTATTATAGCAATCGCTGTGAAAATGACTAGTCTTTACAATGTGCTGTTGTTTTCTCCACTTATTAAGTGTCTGTTTTTGAGTACTTCCATGAAACTAGGAGGCACTGTAGTGAATGCTGGACTCGGAGTCACGGAGAGTCCAAAGCTGGTCTCAAACACTTAGCTGTGGGGCCCTGCACAAGTCACTTAACTCTGCCTTAGTTTCTTCTGCCTGTAAAATGAGCTCGAAAGGAAACTGCCAATCAGAGCAGTATCTTTGCCAAGAAAACCCCGAATGGGATCAGGAAGAGTCAGACACAGCTGAAAGTATCTGTATAACAAATGAATACTTATGTTTCCCAAAGCCCAACCCACTATTCCCTGGAAGTACTTTCCCACTGTCGCTCCCTTGGTCCGGCTCTCCTACAGAAGGACTGTTTATCCCTAGCCCTATAGCATATTTTAAGGTAATCCTTACTGTATGGGAATTTTTATTCCACTGGGAATAAAAATATGGGAGTGGGGAGAGAAAGACAATTCTTGCCCTCCAGAAATTTGCAGTTCAATGGAGGAAGACGACAAACAGAAGGAAGCTGAAAAGAGTTCAGGTATTGGACATAGGGGCATGGTTAAAAAAAAAAAAAAAAAGGCAGAGAAATCCCAACCTAGTATAATCAAGTGAAAAATGAGACAATGATCTGACCTGAGCTCTTTCCTTAAGTGGAGGTTTTGGGGTTTGTGGCTTCACTGTCCAATCAGAGGTACAAAAGGGTGGGGATGAGGTGGAGTACCTGGGCTAATAAGAGCTTTCTAGCTCATGAGATTCTTCCAATAATGAGCGTGGTGGAGAAGTCTGAGAAGTCCCAGAGATGCCCAATTTCCTTTCTTCTCCATTTCCTAGAGACTTTAATTTGCTCCCAGGTCGTGCTCTTGCTCCCAGGAAGAACCACATGTACTGTCTTGGATTTGGGTCGGACCCTTATTTAATAGCAATTACCTTCAGTTAGGCTTGATGAGGATGGATTTTGTTGATAAGAAAGTACTGAATTCCATTGTATTGTTCCCTCTAGCCTAACCAAAAATCCGCTGTACAGATTAGTGGCTTTTATAAGATTTATATCTGTACTGAACTTCCCCGTGTGTTAATCCTTATTCTGGGATTCCCTATTTAGAGGAAACAAAAAAAGGAGACATGAATGAGGAGCTCACATTCTTGTTAGGTAGACAAGTCTATTAAGAATCTTTCCCTCTCCCTATCTTTCAAATAGTGCTTTTCATACAAAAGGTGCTTAATGTTTATTTAACTAAATCAGATACACAAAGAAGATAAAGAACTATACAGGGGCAGAGTAGAAAAGTCTAAGTCTGGGATGGTGAATGATCCAATCCTAAAAGAATATTATTAAAGTGAATCCTCTTAAGTAGGTGTTTAGATGAGTAGAGAGGTGAGTAGGGTTGGAGTAGCTATGAAAGGCTATTTGCATAGTAGTTCCCACTTACTGATTCAATCTATGTTAATGATCCCAGGAGTTTGCACACGCACACAAAATTAATGCTGCCTTATGTAGTAAATAATTGTGAAGAATAGTATGAATAATATTTAAATTTCCCTGGGGATTCACAACATATTTTGGGGCTTTATAGAATCAAAATCTGGGACCATTGAAGATGATTGCTTATTCTACCTTCTTAGAAGCCTGGCCTTGCATTTAGACTACTTATTGCCCTGGGGCAGAATTCAGGCCAAAACTATCCTTGAGAAAAACTTCTAGAGTTGACTAAAAATGTGCTGAGCGAAAAATTCTGCTCTATCACATTAGAAGATAGTAGATTAATCCTCTAGATAGTTAAAGCTTCCAGAGGCCAAAACATGAAGGAAAAAACCCTGAAACAACATTTCTTTCAACCAAAGATTAGGAAGCAATGTGCCCTGTCTTTCTAATGGAATGTTTTGTTAGTTTTTAGTAAAGGCAACATTAAAATCTCCTCATTTTTTCTGTTTTTGACTAAAAAAAGCATTTCATAGATATTTCCTTGACCAAGGCCTGGATTTTACTTTTAGATTTTGTATTTTGTATTGCTTTCAAATACAAGATTGTCGATAGTGGCCATCCCTAAATACTGACCTTTAAACTAGATTTGGTTTATTGGTCCCAACTTCTGTGCCCTCTATAGGTCAGGGTGATCAGGTCACAGTGAAACTGGAGTTGAGGAGTACCAAAAATAGGTGAAATTTCTCTGCTTTCTTACTCTCAATTCCAGAGTATAATTTCTGCTTTTAATCTCATATGCCTATGTAGGTTTATGGGATTGCAAGGAAAGAAAAAAAAAAAAAAAAGGTTGCCAAATATTCCCCTTGAATTACAGATTAAAAAAATAAACATGTCTCTCTTTCTTTTACTTATTAGAGAGATTAAGATCTGTTCTGGCTTGAGGACTATGAAGGGTCTGTTTGTGAATGTTAGAAATCTAGATAACAGTAATTCAGTGCAGGCCTTGGTTTTTAAAAGGCCATCACGTATGGTACATTTGGAAAGTTTATCTGGTATAAGTACTTTAATGTCAGTGTACTGGCTGGCAGTTGCTATATTTTGCCAGTCCCTCTGCCAGGTCAGAGCTTAGTGGTCAGACAAGGACTTTAAGCTGAAGATAAACCTTCCCCACTTGGTGGCAGTGTGGAAAGCTCTTTGTTGTTTAGGTAGATTTGAAAGTAAATTAACTTTTAACTTCTTTCCTAGCTTAGCTTTTGTTCAATGCAGGTAGAACTGCCATCCCAGTTGTGAGACTGTATATTCTAAGAAATCGGCAAATTAGCTGTGGGGCATTTAGAGAAATGAGCTGTCTTGGAAGGTGAGTCAGGAGCTGAGAAGGACCACTCTATGTTCATCAGAAAGAAAAGAAGATTCAATATAATAGTAAAACATTTTTTCAATCATAATAGCTCCTGTAAATCCCAACACCATTAACTAAGTCCTATCCATAGACCACAGCAAGAGTTTGCAGATGAGACCTCTTAAGATATTTAAGAGCCAAAGAAGGATCTGATGTTTGAAGTGGCAAGTGAAGTCCCCAGAATTTTTGTGATTCTGAATTCAGAGCTCTGTCAGCCACTCATGCTCCTTCATTCATTGCCTCTTTGGAAACCAGACTTTGATTTGCAAATAATGGAAACCACTCAGTTGGTGAAAAGGACACTAGGTTAGGGTTCAGGCGATTTGGATTCTACTTTCAGCTGTCCCACTAAAGAGTGATATGACTGGGCAAATAAATCACTTAGCCTTCCTAGACATCACCTTCCTCATCTTTGAATGGGAATAATACTACTTGCATTATTTACCTGACAGGATTATTCTGAAAAAGTGCTTTGTAAAGCATATATTTACTCTCAGAATTCAGGATTTCATCAGTTTGACCCATTCTCTACTGACACAGATTCTCTTAGTAATCTGTTTTTATGAGTTGTTATGGACAGATACACACAAAAAAGAAGGAATGAATGAATGAAAAAGAAATTCAACATCTTGTGACTAACCTTCTGGTGATGTGCTTTCTCAAACTTACCTGCATTAGTTCTTTCATTTAATTGCCAGAATATATTCAAAGGCTATATAACTTGGTAAGATCTGACTGATTAGCAATATATCCTGTGGGAATTTAGTATCCTACCCTCCCATACAATGATGAGGTGCTGAAATAAATAGGACTTCAATGGAAGGTAAAACATTAATGTGAATATTTATAAAATATATGTATAATAAATGATACAAATATATTTTATACTTCTAAATAACACATTTATAAACATAAATATACAAAAATATTTATTTGTCTAGTGCCTAGTACAGCAACTATAACCTAGCAGGTCCTTAATGAATGTTTATTTGATTTATTGACCAATTGAAATGGGAACTGTTATCATAATTAATTATAGCTGCTATCATTAACAGCAACAATAAATGTGTAGCAAATTAACATTGATTCAGAGTAGTTAACAGTTATCGAAATCTATACTCTAATTCCCCAAGAATCACAAATACTTGTAAAGTAGATTGTATAAGAATACGTAACTATGTATATACATATATGCATGCACATATATCAACAAGTGCATTATATTTTTGGAAATATTAGAGGAGAATTCTGGGTTGTATTTTCAGCAATGGAAAATGGACTATAAAAAGCCATGTACCACTCACTGGTACCTGAACCTCAACATGACTGTAGCAGAACTCATTATCTTCTCCCCAAAACCTTACTTTCATCCCAAATTTCCCATTACTATACCATAGAGAACATGCCATTTTCCAGGTTCCCAAGTTTCCAATGTAAATGGAAACTCAGCTCTTCACATGCACTCTCTATCCAGTCTACTATCATCTTCGGCCTTCATGACATTCCTCAAGTATACCCTCTTCTTCCTGCTTATATAGCCTCTGCCCTGGGACAAGCCCTCATCACTTCACTTCTGGACTATTATGATAATCTGGTTAATCTCCCTTTTATTTCTACCTCCTGTATACAAAGAGTATAGAGTATAGAGAGGTGAAGAGGGGACCCCCAAAATTATCTAGTCCAACCTCCCAGTTTTATAGCTGAAGTCCCAGAGAATAAGGGACATAACCAGAATCACATAGTCAAGCCCCCAATCGACTCAGCATTCCTGGCTCCAGATTCGGGGCTCTTTCTACCACCTTTTCATTGCCAAGCCTGGGTGTGGTATTCATCTTGTACTTGCTGTAGGGTCCATCTGGTAGCATTGTTTCTTTGATTATAAAAATTATACTTTTGGAAGGAGCTTCTTCAGAGCAAGACAATAGTAATGCATCCCACTTGTGTAGGATTGTGTAAAGCACTAAAGTAAATTAATACTCATTGTAAATTGGGATTATCACTATAGGTTATGGTTATTACCCTGTCTTGTCTACTGTTCCACAACCTCTCTCCCAAATGTTTATTTTCTCATAATCAGCTTTGTGTAAGGGCTGTAGTGGTGGGAGTAGGAGAAGGTAGGTGAATGCTGAACTCTAGACAGAATTGAAAAGAAAAGGGTAATAGGAAGGGGGAGCAAAAATGTAAAGAACATTTGCCCTGCCATGCCATTCCTAGGGCTCAACAACACCACTAGGAACCTCTTGTTTATTTGACTCTGAACCTATTTAGGATCCCCCATGAGAGCTCCTCAATTTCGCCTAAATTCGCGCCTATATAGGTTAGCCTTCTCGGTTGCTTCTCCTCCCCATGTCACTCCCATCCCCTCCTTCAGCCTCCCATGGGAAATCCATCCCCATAGGGTAGTAGATAGAGTGCTGATCTGGGAGCTAGAAAGACCTGGAGTCTCTTTTGCCTCTGACATATGCATGTGGGACTCTGGGCAAATTACCTAAGCTCTGGATAACAGAGGGTCAGACCAAAAGACCTTAAAGGCCCTCTTTATGATCCCATGAGTCTCTGACTCTGTCTTGCTGTGAAAATATGGATGGCGATGCTCTCCATACATAAATTTTCATCTATGCTTCACAGCAACGCTGTGAAGAAATCAGTACGACTAGTTTTATGTCTGCTTTAAATTTGGTGAAATTGGTGTTCAGAAAGGTACAGCCATTAAATAGGAAAACTGGACTCCCCTCTACCATTGACTCATTTCACTATGCGCATGGAGGGGCTAAGGAGTCATTTGTGCTCCCACACAATATACATTTTTCACAGAGGCCTTCTGGAAAATACATTTCTCTAATCTGCAGAAATTGCTCTAATGTCAGGATTTCAAGTTAGGCAGGCACCACAGGAGGTGGGAAAGGGATTTGAAGAGGTAAGATGGAATAGAAAGAGATTTATGACCAAGAGAAGTCCCACAGTGATATCCCTCCCATTATGCATATTCTTTCCTCTCTCCCTTGGTTCTGATCTTGGCTGGCCTAGGATCTGTAGAAAACATTGGGAATGGGTAGAATTTCTGTGTACTTGGTGGGGAGGAAAATTCTTATGGAAAGAATGTAGAAGAATATCTAACCTTGCCTTTCCACTGATGTGTTTTATGACCTTGGGACAATCACAAATCTGAATTTCAATTTACCCACTTGTAAAAAAAAAAAATCAAAAAAAAAAAAAAAAGAAGAAGAAGAAGAAGAAGAAGTAAAATAGTACTTATTCTGCTCTGGGGCCTTTATGAGGAAAGCTCTTTGTAAACTTTAAGGTGTTCTGACAGGATAAGGCCTTCTTGTTTATTATTATCACCATGGTCATTGTCGATATCTTCATGAAGTTATCTGGCCAGCCTGCGACCACCTCTCTCTTTGGAACTCTAGCCAATAAACAGAGAGCTAAACATTATATTGTCTTCCAGCTAGAGGAATTGGGACCCTGAAATGGTAACTGAATGATCCTCAGGCCCCCAGAATAAGCTGGAAATAGAATTCTGGGTTTCATATCATTCTCTGGCTACTCAGCCAGATCTCCTTTGCAGCTGAGAGCTCCACTCCATCCAGAGAGAGTCCACAGGGCCCTCAGGCCTCCAGCCTGAGAAGGGGAAGCTGCAAGGCCCGGCTGAGCTGGGCTGAGCAGAGCTCCACCGTGATACATAAGCCGAAGAAAGTTTTCCTTCTTTGGCAGCCAGCTCCCTTTCCCCAGCCGGGGACAGGAACACAGGAGATTAGAAGGTATTTCCAGCCAAAAACAACCCCACCACAAAATGATTTTCTGACAGATTACACAGCCATAACAACCACTCCTGCAGCATTACAGACTTGTCACTGGCTTGAATTCATTTCCCTTTCTGTTGTGTGGCTTTGATTCTTAATTATACACAGAGATCTCACTCATAAGTGGTTCAAGGGAAGGAATTCCTGGCAAATACCTTGGAGTGGGTGGAGATTAGCTCAGTATCTTGTGTATTAAGAGCTATTTTCAGGAATGCACTGGATTACAAAAGAGTGTGTTCCTTCCCCCCATTCCTGCCCCCTAGAGTATCAAGCATTCTTTATCTCTTTATCCAACTTTATCCTCTGCCTTCTCAAAGTGACCATAGGTTCATATTTCCTAATTCCATTCTGTCTGGGTCCTGTTCTCCCGCCACCCCTGTTGGAAGAATTGGATGCTCTCTGCTCCTGGGGATCCTTGCAGTGAGGTGTTGGGACCATCTGTTGTCCTGTCTGTGAGTCCAGTGGCCTCCTCAGCTGGGTCTGGCACCAGTCGTCTGGAATCAATCATTCCTGATTGGTATTTAGCCAGGGCTCCAGGGATTTGGGGAGGGGTCCCAGAACTTAACCCTGGACTAGATATTGCCTCCATGTAGTTCAGCCTCCAGCAGGGCCACATGGGTTCCCAATGGGAGACGAGAAAAGGGAGCTGATCCCCAGTTCCCGGGAGGGCCCCTGGGGTGTCGAGGGTGAATAAGGAGGACAGGCACTGTGTAACATTTAAGGACATGGAAGCCACGTGTGCTGGCCTCTCTAAAGCTCTGGCAGTTTTCCCCTCTCCACGGCGCCCAGTGACCAAACACTTGCACAATGTTTACACGACATCTCATCCCCAGTTCCCAGCTCGCTCGGCCAGGGTCTGCTTTGCCAGCTGGGACAGAGAATTGTAGAAGGGTGTTTTTTTTTAGGGGGGGGGGTGATGAAGAATTAGGAAACCTGGGCTTTCTGATGGGCTGCTTCCTGACCCTGAATTTCAATCCCACTTCACAAGCAGTAACTCAAGGAATAAATATGTAATTCTCAGGGCCCTAGTCTCTGAATCTCATGGTATACTTACAGCCTTTCTCCTTTCCTAGGAATGTCTTTGCCATATCCCCAGACCATGTATTGTTTATATAGGATCATAGGATTTAGAACTAAAAAGTAACTTAGAGATCATCTAGTTCAACCCTGTCATCTTATAAATGTGGAAATCGAAGTTCAGAGAGGTTCGGGGATTTGCCCCAGCTGACACAGGCATGTGAGCCAGGTTTTAGAGCCAGGTTTTAGACCCAGGTTTTCTCATTCCTAGTACAGGCCTTTTTCTAATCTACTATAATGAGTCAGTTTGGGGCCTCAGTTTCCTGAGAAGATGAATTAAAATTATTTCTAAGGTTCCTTCCAATTGTAACAATTTATGATTCTATGCCCTGGAGTGTACTAGCCATCTTCAAGGAAGCATGCAACAAGAATGCTGAAGAAAAGACTGAGCAAAGACAGAATGCCTTGTGGGAGCTGCTGCCTTGGTCAGCAAGTGGCCCAGGTGCAGGGAGATGGCTTTTCCACAGATTGGCAAAGTAAGGCAGAGATTTCTGGGAGAGGGAAGAAAGCAATGTGAGAGCCAGAACCAGAACTCCGATGTAGTTTGTTTATTTATTGGTTTAGCACTAGAGCTACCCTCTCCTAGAGCTTCCTCCCTTCCTCTGAGTAGTAAGGATAAGAGGGAGAGAGAAGGGAGAAGTACCAAGAGCAAGGGTAAGATCTACCGAGAAAGGACCATCAGGAAATGACTTCATGTTTAATTAACTCAACCCCCAACTTAGTGGAAAGAGCCCTAAGGGGCAGGAAAGTCAGGGGAGGGGTCCTGGTTTCCTTCTTAGAATTTCAGTTCTCTTATCTATAAAAGAAGATGTTTGAATTAGAAGCTCTTTCTGTTAGGAAAGAAAAATTAAGTCTATACTTTCTAGACTCTTTTTCTCTCTTCCTCTCTGTCCCTTGCCCATCTGAAATGGACTAGAAAAGTGGTCAGACACAGTAGATTTCTCTGGAGTAGTCCTGATTAGGGAGAAAAGTGTCTAGCAAAAGCTGCTACTTCAGCACAAGGGCCTGTGCCACCCGGACACGGTGTCTCGGATGTCCCTGGAAAGCCGCCAGGAAGCCTGGACGTTGGAGGGTCAAGGTAGGTGGGTGCTGAGCGGCCCTGAGATTCCCCCCGGAAGTTCTCAGAGAGATGTGAGCCCCGAGATAATTTACTCAGTCACCATCCTCATTACTACAGAGGAGCAGCAAGTGGATCCATCCCTGACTGCAGCTCTCCCACTTGGATGTACCGAAAGCCAAAAGGCATCAGCTCTTGGTGGCCTCCAACACCTCCTGGCAGCGCCATTAGGCCCTGAAAGGTTTTTGGCAAGAGCAGTTCGCAGTCTAGATGCCGGAGGGAGGAAGCAGCCCAGGCTCTGCAGAGCAGGGCAGGGCCCCCCCTTCCCACAATCTCAAGCTAAGGACCTGCCACTGCTGTCCCTTTCGATTGAGCACCCATTTGTTCACATGAGGAAGCGTCAAGAAAAACAACGGTCCTGGAGCTCAAAGTCCATAAGACCCAGAGCAGTTCTTAGTCGGCCTGCGCCCAAAGGGGACGTCTGTTTCTGTGATGGAATCCTGTATTTTCCATCGGGGAGGAGTCGGGCCAGGGCTTCCTGGAACTGACCCAGAAACGGTCTTCCCAGCTGCTCCTGATTAATAATACCTCGCCTTTTAGAGCTGGGTGGGTGAAAGGCAGGGCAGCCCCAGGCCACGGAGGAAGAGAAACCATAAAGCATTTCTCTGCTCCATTTTTCAAAGTGGCCAATCAATGCTCTTGGCCCTCCGGGGCCCAGACTTTGTAATGCCAGGCTTCCGTCAAGGGAGGCTTCAAATTGTTTTGGGCCCCAGGGGGAGAAGCGGACGGTACTTTTATGCACTGCCTGGTGCAGCCTCTGGGCTGCTTAAGTAGAGCTAAGCTTCGGCTCTAAATTAACCTTCCAGCCTCCCACGGGAAGCCCTGTTGACTGTCAACTTGACCTGCCTTTGCCCTTTCTCTTCTCCCCTTCCCTCAACTTCTCCCGTTGGCTTTTACCTTCCCTCCTTCAAAATCCACTTTTCAAGGGACTCCAGCAGACTCATTTACTTTTGGGTAGAACCGTCTTTATTACGGTTCCCCAGGGGATTTGCATTTCTACTGTGCAAGTTTTTTTCTAATGGCAGAATCTAAGAACCCTGCAGAGCCATTCAGGAGAAATCTGGGGGCACAGAGCCTTCTGAGCACCTTTACCATCACAACACATAGTAGGTAGCACTCGGTCAGGCCCTGTTCTTTGGAACTGGGGATTCGCCTGTCAATCAATGAGTATTTAAGTGCCTCCAGGCGCTTCAGCTAGTAGCTGGTAGACCGGATCTCAAGATAGGGATCTTAGGTGCAGCCGTCTCTAACTTCAATACTAATTCAAGGTGTAAACCTCGGTAAACAGTCTTCATCACTTGGGGCACTCAGGCTTTAGGGGAAATCCAGATTACCCCTATAGACCAGCACCTTTGTCTAATAATAGATCCCAAGCAGAACGAAATTCATCCATTCCAGCTTAAGGCCATAAGGCCCTTTTTTCTGCCTTCAAAGAACTTACACTTTAATAGGGGGAAGAGGAAGGAGAGGAAGAGAAGATAACAACATAGACTCAATAGTATAGTACAAAGTAATAAGTGATATGTATCATATGAGTGTTACAAAGTAGATTCCAGGGGAGAACATGGAAAAGAGAACTGACTTCTGCCTAGAGGGGCCTGGGAAAGCTTCAAATAGAGCATGGCATTTGAGCCAGGATAGAAAAACAAAACCTTGAACTTCAGAGGACTTTTATGTTCAGAGAAAGGGAAGAAATTGAAAAACAGGAACAATTAAAAGAGTCTGACAGTGGGGATAGAGATGGGGCTGGAGAGAGAGGAAGATAGGAATGGCTTCCTTTTTTGTGGTCCATCCTACTCCCTGGATTGTCCATTTCATTTTGTAATCCTGCCTGAAATTCCAAAAGCTAGGAGATAATTTGGGACAACAAGGTTTTCTCTTTGAAAAAATGTAACTAGTTCTAATAAGTTAGGTCTTATCAGTCAGTGCTTCTCACATTAGTGTAAATCAGTTCTATCGTACTGCCTTCTAATAGGCTACTAAAACAACACTGAAGGAATGGGAGATCTGATTGGATGACAGAAGTCGTGGGGAATTTAATGTTTGGTTTTAAAGGGAAGGCTGATCTGGGTAAGAAGCTTAGAGATAGCATTGAAGGCACTGGTTACCTGTGGGAAAAGGTAGCAGGATGTAGGAGAAAAACAGTATGCAGAAAAGGAGGTGGATCTGATGTAAAGGAAATACTCAGACTATTCCCCATTTGAATTTTTTTATGTGTCAGTTGTGCATCCAGAAAGTGGCTTTTCCAGATACCTTCCCCCATCCACCCCCAAGAGTTAATTCAGGCTAACGTCATCAGAGCCATAGCCAGCAATTCTAGCACCTGAGACAAGCAGAGAGGATAGCTTATTTCATAAAGCTCTACTGGGGAAAAAGATCCCTGACTGAGGGAGCAAAGGCAGCCTCGCCACAGAGACAGGCTAGGATCCCAGGCCTGGAAGGGCGGCGATCTGGATGTGAGAGGAGAGGCATATTCCCCCTAGAAACCCAGCACTCTTTGTCAAAGCACCATTCTCCCACTCTGGCTGCAGCTCTGAGTGGGATTAATGCCATAATTCAGCTACATTATGGGTTAAATGGACCTTTCTAAGATAGCTTGGAAATGTAAGCATCGTTTAAAACATTGTTTCTATGGGAAAATACATTCGAGGTTCCAAGCAATGGATTTACAAATTAGCTTTTGGAACGCGGCCTGTTTGTGAGTTGGGGGTGGCCCATACTGGTTGACTTGGCTTGGCTTGGCCCGCCTGGCCTCGCCTTGCCTCGACTCTGCTACGGCTGCCAAGAGGCATAATTCACGGAGGCCTCCCTTTTCTGATTGTACGTTTTTGATGCCAGGCATTAGGTCATGTAAAATCAGCAGTGCCCCCAAGTTGGACCCTGCTACTAAATAGACAGGGCTGGAGGAGGGAGAGATTAGGACAAATCACCAACAGACGCGAGCTAGAACTTTCACTGAGATTTACTAAGAGTCTGGCTTCCCATCAGTTTTAATATACACCTACACACATCCAGGGCCGACCCCCCCCCCCCCATGCTCATGCACACACACTCACTCACACACAGTCGTTATGCTCGCATTCATACGTTTATACTCAGTGCAGAGTTACCAGATGGGTGGCCTCTCACAGGGGAAGCCAAACCCTTCTGCTCCACAGGGAAACAGAAGAATTGCAAAGCACACAGCAGCTTCTGTTGCAATTACGGTAGAATCCTTCAAAAACCTCATTTCCAGGAATCCTTTTCTCCACACACACAGCAGCTAAATATTACAATGAGTGAGGCTGAAATCAGGAAGCCCTGAGTTCAAATTTTATCTCAGACATTTATCATCAGGATGACCTTGAGGAAATCATGTAACTTGTTTGCCTCAATTTCCTCATCTGTAAAATGGGAGTGATAATAGCACCTATCTCCCTGGGTGGTTATGAGGATCAAATAAGATTTTATGGGTTAAATGTTTTGCTATATAACTGCTACCCAATATTATTATTTTTTAAATATCCTGACTAGTTTTTCTTTACATCTCCTTGTTTTCTTTTAGAGATGTTCCAATTATTCATCAGCAATCAACCCCCTCTAGAACTTCTATCCTTTCTGGCATTTCAAGCTTTTGATTGGTCTGGAGAGAGGAAATCTTGAACTCAATGGTGGCTTTTAATTGTCCCAGATCATCTTTTGTCCCAAGTTGGAAAGGGTCTTCACTGGACGTGGATGTCTCCGTTGGTGCATTCTTCAGCCTTTATTTCTTGACATCTGAGGCTTTTCATAGACAATTTTTAAACAGATGTAAAGGATGTATTCATATGGACCTAGTATTCTGGCTCACTTCAGAAAAAAGAATTTTAATCTCCTTCCGCAGTTACTTGTTTGTTTCATTAGTATCATAAGCTATCCTTGTTCTGCTGTTCTCTGCCTGTATGATCTTGGACAAGTCCCTTCAGCTCTTTGCAAAGACCTCATTAAACTCAGCTCCAAAATGAGGAACTTGGATAATTTCTAACATTCTAGGATCCCATGATGCTCTTTCAGTTACATAAGACAGAAATGCCTTATTAATTCATTAATTTGACAATGGTTTTTAATTCACTATTACAATTATTATATGAGTAATTACTATATTTGTCTGAATATAATTTACACTTTTATAAAGAGACTCTTTGAAAGGAAAAAAACACGTGTGTATACACACACACTCATCCAATTATAGGACACCCTCAGGTTTTATACAAACCAGATTTTTGCCTAGTGGGATAGCACCCCTTAAGTGGAATATAGCCAATACTTTGACCAATATGACTACAGCAGTTATTAATCTATGACCCACCACAGTCACTTAAAAAGAGTAGCTGGTTTCATACCAGGAATATTCATACATTGTATTTCTAAAAGGTACTTTGTAAATCTTTAAGGTCTAGGGTAAAACCCTGCTTCTGGCTCTCTTGAAACTCCTCCTGAAAAGGTGTGTACCTTCACCCAATTCCTTGCCTTGAGTCTCAGTCCAAGGGTCTTCTCATCCAGACTCCAATGCTTTTCTTAGGCTCTCAGGAAACCTACCTGAGCTCATTGCTGGGGCCAGAACCACTTTGCAGAACTCTGCATTCGTGTATTTATAATCTGCCATTGACCTCCAGCTCATTTCTGGACAATGTCTTTAAAAGCCAAATTCACCTTGCCCTCTCTAGGGAGTCTTCAAAGAGAAAAAACATCTTGGAGCAGTCAGCCTGTCGACTCACTTGCAGTCTGTCAATCATCTCGGATTTCACCCCCTTGCATCAAAATGCCCACTGCTGGTGTCCACCATGTTGACTTACCCCAAACCTTGCTGCTGCTTTATCTTTCCCAAACCTGTGCAAGTCTCGAGTTGAACTTTGCTTTAAGATATCTGCTTCATTTGGTGGGCTGCCAGCCTTGTGATACCCCCACCTGAGCATACCCCACCTGTCTGTCTACACACCTGCTGGTTGTTAGCATAGCTGTAGAGCCACCTGCTGTCTCAGGTTTGCCCTACTTGGAGAACTTGAACTTAGCTGCTCAAGGCAGAAATCCTCCACTAACGAATCCAAGATTTGAAATTTCTAATACTCAGAATGCCCTCTGACAACCCTCCTGTGTCTGTTTGCCTCTATTCCCTAATGCTGCTCAAGTTTCCTTTTTATTTTTCCATTGTCCTGATGAGTTCCCTGTTGGGGGAATATTTTCCTTATTAAAAGGGAGATTAGCAGGTGCTAAAAACAGGATTCTTATCTAATGTTTTCACGGCATAGTTAGCAGAAGAATTAAAAGACTATTTTACTCTTTGATCCAGAGATTCCAGTACTAAGATTATGCCTAAAGGGGGTCAATGATAAAAAAGAAAGTTTTTATACACACCAAGGTATCTGTAGCAACATTTTTTGTCATGTGGCAATTAGAAATTAGAAATTAGAAATAAAGTATTAGAAATAAAGTGGATCCCAACTGGGGAATAGCTAAACATAATGTAGGTGTCATGGAATATTATTGTGCTATAAGAAATGACAAATGTGAGGAATATAGAAAAGTATGGAAATATTTATACAACCTGATGCAAAGGAGAACTGAGAAATTATTATATACAATAACTACAAAATGTAAATGGAATGACCACAATAGCTAATGTTACAAAATTTCAAAGAACAAGCGTGATTCCAAGAAAAGATATGAGTATACTTTGTTAAAGATATGAGAAGATTCGTTTGTAGATTAGGAGGTCCATGGGTATGATGCATTACATATGTTTTCAGGGTTTTTTAATTTATTGATCAGTTATACTGATTTTTTCTTTATCTTTTTCTTTAAAAATATTGTCATTGAGATGGCTTTCTTGGAAGGAAGAAAAAAGGATTATGGGGAAATTTTAGTCATAAAAATTGTGGGGATATAAAAAAGATATCAATCAAATTTATTTTTAAAAAGAAAGCATTTCAAAGGAGTATTTTGGAAAGAAATATTGGTAGCTTTCTGAATCATTTTTTGTCAGAAGAAGAATGCTTGTAGATTTTTTTATTCTAAAGGAGTATCTAGAATTCATCATGTGAGTGGGGAGGTTACCCTATATAATAGTCAATTCTACTATATAACTCTATTCATCTGTTCTCCATTTCTAATTCTGCTACCTTTGTTCAGGCTCTCTCTATCTTTTACCTGTAGTATTGCAATAATCTCTAAACTGATCTTACCATTTCCCAGTGTCTCCCCCTTTCAATCTATTCCATGTACTGCTGCCAGATTAATCTTCTGAAAGCAAAGTTTTGATTCCATCATCTCCCTATTTAAAAACAAACAAGCAAACCTTCAGCAGGCCCCATTGCCAATGAATAAAATCCAAACTAAGTAGCTTGTCATTGAAGGTCATTTTTAGCTGTATTCTACTGCTTTTTTTTCCTTGGCCAGCCTATAAATTCAAAAATCATACTCATTCTATTCTGAGCTTCATTTTCTTATACATAAGCATGTAATTTGTCCCTTCCCCAAACACATACACACACACATACATACATGCACATACATATACACTCCAAATCCAATTAAAGACATAATATTATGTCTCTAATATGCTCTGAAACAATGATTTGGTGTGTCTTAGCTCAAGTTATATTGGACTTCTCACTGTTTCCCAAATATATGCCATGCTTTCCTGCATCTATATTTATATTTGTGTTCTCTGTGCCTGAAAGGCCTTTTCCATTATATGTAAAAATAATAATAGATGATAACATTAATTATATAACACTTTAGGTTTTCTAGAGTGCCTTGCAGATATTGTCTCATCCTCACAAAAACCCTTGGAGGTAGGTACTATTTTACAGATGAGAAAACTGAGGTAAACAGAGTTTAAATGGTTTGGTTAGGGTTACACAGTAAGTGTCTGAAAGTGTATTTGAACCCCTCTCGACCCGGGCTCCAGATCCAATGTTCTACTATACCACTCAGCTGTCTGAATTCATATTCACCTGCCTAATCCCACCCATTATTAAAGACCTAGCCCTCAGTAGAGTCTTCTTTGATTCTAGCCCAATCTTTCCCCACTTCCTACCCTCAACAGATGCCATTATTCCTGCTTCAGTCCTCATGAAACACTTTGTCCCTCTTGTGTATCACTTATTACATTCTGCTTTGTGTTGTGGTTATTTGTATACATGTCCATTCCCCTCAACTAGATTAGAAACTCTCTAAAATTGGGCGGGTGCCACATGTGTCTGCTGAGGACAAAAAGACGACTTGAGTTAAGACTTTCTGCTTTTGATTCTAAGCTGGCCCAGACTTGGTGGCTCTCCTTAGCTGGATATATCTTTAGAGTACTGAGGACTTATAAGAAGAGGAAACACAATTACAGATCAAGTCTTTGTCTGAAAGAAATATTATTTCTTGTTTAGTGCATTTACTAATATCTTAAAAAAAACAAGTAAAAGAAATGGGAGTAAATATCCTATCCCAAAAATAATTTAAAGCCAGGGGCTCCTGGGCCTATTGGGTTAGTAAAGTCAGTGTAACTCCAGGGGTATAAATCCTACAATCTGCTTTCACTAGCTAAAAGCATAAGAATAGAAGCTATACACATACACACAGAGGTACCCTCACAATTTCTCCAAACCCAGAGTTCTGTATCTGGCAATCTCTGTGCAGTGCTTGGGAAGGGTTAAAGATGACCCTCAAATATGCATAATCCCTGCCACCACCACCTTAATAATTACCTCTTCTAGGTAATTGTTGTTGTTATTAGTTAGTCATTTCAGGGGTGTCAGACTCTTCATGATCCCATTTGGAGTGGTTGGCCACTTCCTTCTCCAGCTCACTTTAGAGATGAGGAAACTGAGGCTCACAGGGTTTATGACTTGCCCAGTCATGCAGCCAATAAGTGTCTGAGGTCAGATTTGAACTCATGAAGATGAGTCTTCCTGACTCCTGGCCTGGCAATCTATCCCTTGTACCACCTAGCTAGGAGTAGGCATCTTTATCTTCTCAGGGCATTTTCATTTCCAATATCTTATTCAAGCCCTAGGAGATGGGGGGGGGGCAATGGCATCTCCTTTTGAAAGCTGGTCATACTGTGGTCTAGAAAAAGGTCACAGCTCAAGGCTTAGCAAAAGCAGAACTAGCCCTCGCCTCCTGACTCCCTAGTTCAGGGCTCTCTGCCCTGCTATCTCTCCCTTCCTCTGGAGAAACCTTTTCTTTCCATCAGTTTCTAAATCCTGCTTTCTTGGCCTAGATGACTTCATGAAGCAAAACCGGGGCATGCTGCTCCTGTACACCCTGAAGAACCCCAGCTTCCCAGAGTATATCTTCAGCAGCGAGTGTGGTATCATGTGCCTGGACATGCACGTGGAACACCCTTATCTGGTGGTCGTGGGCTACTATGATGGCAACGTGGCCATCTACAATCTGAAGAAGCCCCATTCACAGCCCTCCTACAAGAGCTCAGCCGCCTTAGGAAAACACTCAGAGCCTGTGTGGCAGGTAAGCTTTCAGAGACTTAAGTAGAAGGGTAGCTGGAGGGAGGGAGCACAAACTAGGTCCAGTCAGGATCAGGCAAACGGCAGATTTGAGCAGGGGAACGCTCGGGCACCTGTCTTTGTAGCTCTCTCACTTTTCCCCACTGCCCACCAATGGTAGGTGAGCCATTGAGAAAAGACTCAAGAGAGTTATCTGGATCATAATAGCTGTGCAGCAGCTGACCTGTTGATAAAATTCAGTGCAAAGTATTCCTTCCTCTCCATTTGGTTTTAATGACTTTTGTCCAGAGGAACCAATTTCCCAAGTCTTCAGTGTGAGCTAACGACCTCAGCATTCTTTGTAGATTTTCTCTTGACAGTTTCTTCAGAACCCTGATGGGGAAACCCCTGGTTGTGTCCACAGAGGCAAGCCCCATAGATTCCTAGTAACCTCTGTTTTTGTTTTGACCTGGTCTGGGCTCTTTTGTCAGGAATGACAAGTGACAAAAGCAAGTGCATTCATGGCTCCCTCAACTAACTGGTCCAGAATAAGGGTTGTATTCACAGCACCTCCCAGCTGGGATATTCCCTTAATTTACTTATTCTCATACACGGGAGTTGGGTTCCCAGGGAGTGACTGCCACTCTGGGTGCAAGGGTAGCTTATATGTGGCTACTGCCACATAACTCATGAAGACACGATTAGCTCTTAGCAAAAGGATTTATTAAAACAGGGGAAAACATTACAGACCATCTCTCTCAAATCAGAAGTGACTCCCCCATATGTACACTCAGCATTTATGTGAAAAGTGAGATCTAAAGTAGAGCTTAGTAGTACTGAGCCATAGATACACATGTAGCAAAGGCAGCTCTCAACTTCTGGTACTGCAGGATCTAGAAATCTCTCTCTGTATATCATCCTCCCACTTTTCCCATTGGATGTGATGTCTCTGCTCTATGAATGCTCATCTGGACTCCCAGGAGATAGTCCACAATTCAACTCATAATTTCCAGGGCTAGCTCTCTCTCTTAAATACATATCAGCTCTCTTCTGTGCTGCCAGGGGTCCTATGGGAGTGTGTAGTCATCTCCCTTAAACGTTCCTTGGACTCACTCAAACCATAAACTTTAACACTCCTGAATGAGTTGTCTTTCTCTGAGCAAGTGCTAGACCTGGTGTAGAGCAGGGGGTAAAGAAATCTTTCTCCCCAGTTGCCCTTCCTTCTAGGTCTTATTCCCTAAATTCATTCTGGGTTGGAATTCCCTGGAACTATTCAGGGTTTAGTTATTTAAAACACTCAAAGGAGTGGCTAATTTATTTGCTCAATCTCTTTGTTCCCTTCTTAGCCTCAACCAGAGAGGTGTTTGCACCTCATAAAGGTGTTAACACCTCATTACCTCTTCTGTGTGACTATATCAACTGAGTTGGGTCAGAGAAATCACATCCTTCCTCCCTTACACATATCTCGTAGAGCAATATTTCATCATCTCACGGTCATCAAACTGAAAAGAATTTAATATCTTAACATAACCTCTCATGCAAAACCTTTAGAGAAACATTAGCTAAATTAACCTTATCTAGTGACTTATGTAATAAGGAATACTTTCCAGTAGCAGATGCAGTTTTTCTTCATTTTGTCCAGACCCTCAAGGCACTCCAGCTGGGCCTTTGCTTTCTCAGGGGCTGCCAAAGAAGCAGAGGGCAGTGGATATTCCTGTTATGGGATAGAAGGAGGTAAAATAGGGTTTTAAAAACCTGGTCTCTCCTTCAAAGGACTGTCCTCACTGGACAAGAAACCATGGGAAATGGAATGGAAGGGGAAGGGAAGGAAGGAACAAGAGTGATGTTTGGGAAAAACAACTAAATTTGGAATCAAGGGATGTGGATTTGAACATTGGCTCTGTGGTTTGCTATTTGTGTGATTTTTTAGGATTAATACTGAGGTTACTTTCATTATTTGAGTCATTTCTATGTTTATGCTAAGCTACAAATTTCCCCCTTAGTCCATGTTTTTGATAGTTCTCATAAAATAATCCCTTTAAAACAGTTTGCTTACTTAGTGGAGTTCAGCCTGCCAATAACTCCTTTAGCTGGAGCACCAGATTCAGAGGTCAAGGACCAGTTTAAATCCCAACTCTGCCAACTATGGACAAATCCTCACCTCTCTGAACCTCATTTTCTTTATCCATAAATGAAAAGTGTGAACCAAGAAGTCTCTGCAGTTCTTTATAGTTCTATATCTTATTAGAAAAGAATAAAATAGGCTACAGGTAAGTACCAGAGAAAGGAATTGGAACAGGACTCCTGACTCCTGGTCCAACTGTGAGCAAAGGACTTGGGAACCAGTAGACCTGTCAAAGCAGAGGTATATCAATTATACTACTATTCCCCCTCTTCTTGGGTATGTCTTCAAGTAGCTCTGAATGAAGAGGGAATGAATCTGAGTATGACCTCTGTATGTCTGAGACAGATGGGGAAATCAGTGAAGGGAATGACCTAAGCAGAAGGAGAGAAGAGTGCTGGGATTTTAAGGAAGCTCAGATTACAAAGTTCAGCCTTTTTCTCTCAGATGAATGCTTATTTTATCTGTCTTTGGCCATTGTAGAAATATCAGGACTCCCTACCTTATCTCCCCCTGCCCATTCTCTATTTTTTTTTTTTTTACTTTTCCAGTATCTAGATTCTCTTTTTAGGAATTAAATACAGATATATGACAAATCATAGCAGTATCATTACAAAAAAAAATAAACCTCAAATGGGGTCATGAAGAGTTAGACACAACTAATCAACAAAACAAATAAAACAAATTAAGGATTATAAAGCACTTTCCTCACAACTCTCTGAGGTAGAAAGTGCAGATGTAAGTAACTTTACAGATCAGGAAATTATGAGTCTTTCAAAGTTCACTAACTTGCCTATGATCAGTTAGCCATTACTTGGCTAAGGCAGAATTCAAGTCTCCTGACCCCAGCAATCTATCTCTTACCAAAGAAAGACCTGCTCTCAACTTGTTACAAAAACAGCTCAATTTTGCCTTTACATTTTCACATTCTAACGCTTTCCAGTATGAACACAGATTCATTGGAGCTCCAGTGTATTGAAGGGCAGACCTTACTCATTTTAAACCAGGTAGCATAGTAGCAGAGGGAGCACAAGAAGACATTTGCTCACTGTGATCTTGGGCAAGGCAAGTTACTTTACCTCTTGTACTTCAGTTTCCTTATCTGTAAAATGAGAATAATAATAATAGTGCCTACTTCTCAGAATTGCTATGAGGCTAAAATGAGAGAATGTGTATAATGCTCTTTGTACTCCTTAAAGCACCACATAAATGTTAGCTGTTATTATTAGCTATTAAATGTTATGCTTTATAAAGCATTTTCCCCACAGCAGTTCTGTGATTTAGGTAGTACACATAGTATTATCCCCATTTTACAGATTTGGGAAATGAGAAGTTAAGTGACTTGCCTAAATTAAGTGACAAAGCTAATGATTCAGGATTATATCCCAGGTCCTTCTGTCCCTAACTATAGAGGCATATAATCTTTCCACTACATGAAACATGTCCAGAGGAAAGTGGCCAGGCTGGTGAAGGATAAAATGAGATAATATATGTGGATTGCTTTACAAACTTTAATGTACTATGTAAATGTTAGCTGTATATTATTAGGCCTTTAAAAAGCATTTTTAAACTCTTATCATCTTACAAGGCTGGGTTAATAGAATTAGAAATTTGAGCCTGAAAGAGAAAATTTGTTAGGGAAGAATTAGGTTAGGGTAGGAATAGAAAGGATATGATCATCTTCTTCAAATAGCTGAAGGCCTTTTCCTAGAAGATGAATTAAATTTGCTGGATTTAGGGAGGATGCTCTAATAATTAGAGCTATCCAACAATGGAAGGAGCTGCCTTATAAATTACTGAGCTCCTTGTCATAGCACCATCTGCCAGGAATGTTGTAGAAAGGATCCTGGCATTAATAATCAGCAAGTATTCATTAAGCACCTATCATGTGTCAGGCCTTATATAAAGCACCTGGGATACAAAAAGAGCAAAATATGAGCCCTGCCCTGAAGGAGCCTATAATCTAATGGGTGAGACAACATGCAAACAAATAAATACAAAGCAAGCTATATGTAGGAAATAATTAACACAGGGAAGACACTGCCTCTAGAGGATTTGGAGAAGTCTTCCTATACAAGGAGGGATTTTTCTTGGGACTCCTTGGCGCCTCGTACCCTTTTCCACTCTCAGATTCTGTGCTCCTATGCTCCTACCTGTTCTACTGTCCTCACAAGAATTCTGGAAGAATCCGAAGCACTCTCAGATCTGAGGTGGTTTGTTGAATGAAAATGTTGTAATTACTGGCATACACTGCTAGGTTAGGGAGCTCTTGCCCTGGAGACCCTTTCTCAGGTCCATCCCAGTAACACAGAATTTTATCATTTATACTGTTAAAAACATTTAATTGGTTTAGAATGTAGGGCTGTTCCTTTGATATGGCAAGATTGGCTCGAAGGTAGCTGTGGCTAATGAAGGGGCTCTACATAGCATCCTCTCGCTTTCCCCACTGAATCCTAAGGGACCTCCTGGCAGATCTATAGCATTAATGAGCCTTCCTTCCATGCTGTCTGCTCACTTATCCCATAGAGTGGACCACAGGAAGTTAGACCACACTCATTCTATCCCATACAAATTGGAAAATAATGACCTGACTTCCACCTTTCATTCATGCCTTTATTTTTCCCTATCAATCTCATTCTCTTTCTTTCCTTCCCATGACCAGCCATCCTATGAAGTAAGGGATGCAGACTTTTAAAAGTCAAAGCTACTGCTTCCAATCATGCTGAGAACAGTCTGACAGAATGAAATGTCGTGTCCTATTGGCCTTTTTTGTCCCTGGATCTCTGTGCTGATGGAAGCCGAAGAGTCTACTCCTGGGGGCTTACATTGGCTTTCTATGGTAGAGAGCATCTCTGCTATTTCAGGTTTACAAGGCAGGACAGAAAGCTTGGGGCTTTGCCCTAAACCATTTCCAGTTTCTGACTTCCTTCAGGTACTAAGAAAGTAAAAGCAAGAGAAATCCAAGGTACCATCCCTTCAAATCTAACTCTCTAAGTCTTCACTCAATCTCCTGGCACATTGATCCCTGTGCTGGGCAGGACTTTGGGGAAGCCGGAGGAGAAGCTGGGATCCCAAACCTTGGAGGCTTTCATAGTCTCAATAGAGAAAAAAGGCACACATGCAGTGCAGAACAGTGAGATTCTGTCTGTCAACTGCCAGTGAGAGACTCAAACATGGAGCGCTGTTGGAGTTTGGAGGGAAGAGAGGCAGAGTCTGCTATAATAGTCAGCCTTCCTGAGGCTTATGAGACTGGAGAAAGGCCTTGAAGGATTGGCAAGACAGGAGAGAGGAGAGCGGGAAAGAGTTTTCCTGGTTGGGAAATCATCCTTCTTTCCCACAGGTTAAAAGAGATTATATGATATCTCCAGGTACATCAAGGGCTGAACTGGGAAGTTGTGTCTCCCAGGTATCTCACAGCACTGGTGGCTGAATTTCCTTTTCAAAGTGCTTTCATGATCTTACTTGATAGTCAAAATAGCCTATGGGGTAGGTCAGGGAAATGGGACTGTATCCATTTTACAGTTAGGAAAAATAAGACTCTTGGGAGAGAGAGAATTATGATTTAAATAAGAAGCTCACCATCATTTGAAGGATTCAAGGAGGGATTCAATGGCATCTGCTGGGAATATTATAGTGGTGATTTTTGTCTGCATGGGTAGGAAAGTGAAGTAAACTTGTAAGGTCCTTTTCAATTCTATTCTTTGACTGAATATAAATAAGAAAACTCAACATTTCTCATGTTTAAAGTTTGCAAAGCTCATTTCATTTGATTTGATGAGGTAAATTCTATTCTTATACCCATTTTACGGAAATTAAGGACAAAAGTTGTTATGACTTTCCCAGTGTCACAAAACTAAGGGGTGTCAGAGTTGGAAACTTTTCTCTAAACTTCCTGCCAACATTTATTTCATTAGATCCCACTGACTCCAGAGCAACTAAGAAGCTAGAACTTGGTCTGGGATCTACAATCCTCATAGAATGTCACCCACAAACTCCCCAGCATCTCAACCCCAGGAACTACCTGCAGGGGTGAGGGGTGGAAGATGTCATAAAGCAGATTTAGGCTTGATATCGGGGAAAACTTCCTTCTTATCTTAAAACTAGAGCAGCCCAAAAGTGGAGTGGGCAGCCTTTGAAGGCAACAGAATTCTTCCCCGTGAAAGTCTTCCAAATAAAACTTCAATTCTTTTGGAGTATGGGTTGGACTGCATGGACACCCATTGTGATCCCTTCAAATGCTGAGATTCTGACTTGAGCTCACCACTTACACTTCGTAGGGAGAAAGCTGTTGTCAAAGCCAGAAAGAACCAGGTTCCATTCCTGCTTCTAACACATCCTGGCTCTGTGACTCTAAATAAGTCAACCTCTCAGTGTTCTAGGCAACTCCTAAAACCCACTAGCAGACAGAGATGGTAGCTACCTGCATTGGTAGAGGGAATTTCCAGTGAAATCAGAGGCCCAACCCATCTCACTATCCTGGCTCAAGTTCCATGAAGCTTTCTGCCTGATCATTTGGCTCCTGAACAAGATCCAGAATTAAAAACTATTGAGAGGTCTGGGTCTAGCACGGGCATTGAACCAAGGTGCTCTTTTTAATTAATGGAAACTGGAGCAAATTGCCTTCTAGCCGTATAAAACAACCCACCGCCTTTTCTACCCTTACTATGGAGAGCAAACCCCATGTGGCTCCATCCTGAAAGCAGGGCCCCTGAGGACCCCTTCCTTAACTGGGAGGGTGATTCCCCAGAAGTGAGATAGGAGCTACAAAATACCTTAAAAGCCCAGGGGAGACTCCAGAACAAATGGTCCCGAGGTAAGAGGGTCTTATCGCCCACACTGCAGGCCCCTTTCCCAAGCCTGTTGGCTCTGCTCCAGAAAGGCACAGGCAGGAGGGACTGAGAACGGGAGAGGGCCTGCCATGCGGGACTTCAGGGCTGGGCAATTTGGGAGGAGGACCGGTGCCAGCATCCCTGGGCAGCAGCTGAGGGGGGAAAGACTCAGGGACTTCTAAGGAATCTAAGTCCATGCCTCCTCTTTCCCAGTGAGGCCCCAAAGATCCCAAGTGACTGTCACAGGGCTGGAACCCAAGTCCACGACACACTGCTGCCAGAGCCAGTCACATCACAGCAGAGGCAGCCTGGCTGGAAAGGGTTGGGATCATCCATCATCCCTCCCTGGATTCCAGTCTGTGTGTATCCCATTAGCTTCTTGTTTTCCAAATCTGGTAGAGAGCATCGAATGACAGATCACCAAGGCGAAGAAATCCGACGTGGAGAAGACATAACAAGTTTACTTGGCTTTCCCCCAGGACTCAGGCCAGGATGCGGGCTAGTTCAGGCTGAAAGTGCCGGAGAGAGAAAGTTCCCTCTGTTTTCCCAGGGAGACAGACCCCTCCCAAAGGAGAGGGCTAACTGCATTGTGGCATTTAGAGACAAGCATTGTCTCCCCTTCAGAGCCGTCTCTGGCACCCTGCCTCGGACTGTCCCCACTGGGTGTCCCCTACCCCCCCCACACCCGGCGCCAACACACCCGTGCATCTGTGTCCCATCCTCCAGTACTGACTTTCCTTTCACCTGGCTGTCAAACTAATCCCTGCCAGGGGATTAATAGCTGATAATAGCAAATGAAGTTCTCCCTCCCCATGGCCTCTGCCTTTTAATGGGGGGAGGCCCCCCCCCCTGGAAGATGAAAAAGAATCGGATACTCCAGTTGGATCAGCAAACAGTAATGAGGCCTACTGTGTACAGGGCACTACAGTGAAAAGGAGCGTCCCCTTCTTGCTAGTGACCCATCACACTGGGTGGGCTCTTAGCAAACCCCCTGAGGCTAAGTGTCATTATCATGATTTCTTTTTAGTGACACAGGGTCTGTGGGAGGGAAGCCATATATCCTTCTTCTCAGGTTACTCCAAAGAAGTAAATTACTGGTCAAGGTCCCATGTTACCTTACCAAGAGTTTGGGCCTACAAAAGCAGCGAGATCGTGAAGTGGATAGACGAGTGGCTTTGAAATCGAGAATATCCTGGTTCAGATCCTGCTTCACATTTACTAGCTTTGTGACTTGAGCTATGTCCCTTAACTTCTATCAGTCTCAACTTCCCATCTGAAAAATAGTGACATCTACCTCACAGGGTTAAGTGAGGATAAATGAGATTCCAAGTGCTTTGTAAACCTTAAAGTATTATGTAAATGTTACCTCTTCTTCTTCTTAATTATTATGACACTGCCCAGATTCACTCGTTGCCTCTGCCAGAACGGAGCAATTCTCCCGTTTCCCCACACTGACCTTTTCTCTCCTTACCAATTTATATTTAGACTCCAAAATGAAGCCAGAAAACATACTTAGTCTTTGTTTAAAGTCTTAGCTTTGGGTCCTGGCCTTGCCTTCTTCACACATCAAACTTTTGAGTTGTGTCTAGGGAGCACCCCTACTTGTTCCACTGGTAGAGACCTTAGTTCATTCAGTACTACCTTTGTCATTCACTCTTAGTCACTTAGAGAACTGAATCTGTTTTGCGGCTTAAGACATTTTCTTTCTCAAAACATGTCCCAAAGGCATAAACTTATTAGGGTTCCCACTCACATCCTAGGATCCCTTGACAAGAGCATATTGTTGCTAATTTTTCAGAGTTTGATATTCTGTGCTTCCTATGGATTCATTCTCAGGCTTGAATCCCTAGGATTCACGTATCTAACCTTCTTCACTTGACACATTATGATTGAGCCTTTATTGGCTCCCAAAATGCATAGTCAGGAGTCCCAACCATAGAGGTGACCTTGTCCACTGTAGAACGCTGATCTTTTGCCAAAAGAAGGTCTAGAGGAGAGAGGAAGCCCTCAAATCAGCTCTCTAGCACCCACTTTGATAGACCTTGGCCACTGGAATATTTTTCTGCCAAAGAATCACGGTTTAGGTCACCTCAAGAACTTTTAACCTGTGTCTACTACCCAGTAGAGTTGTGTATCATTTCCAGTTCAAAGGAATTTGGAAAATAAGTCTAACTCAGGCTATGATGGCATCAGTAAATAGGTCTTAGGAATCCCTTTATGCCTTCATCCCTATCTTTTGCCCCTTCACAGCCCCACTTCTACCCTCCACAATGTCCTTAATTTTCTTAATGTTCCCTCCCTCCTGTCAAGAAAGTCCTTGAAAGACCTTGGCTGGGACCTCAAACGCATGACGCTGCTTTTACTCCTTCCAAATTGCTTTTCTCTCACTCCTCTCAGAGCCCATTCCAAACATTTTCTTCTCTCCTCAGATCTAGCATGGTACCAGCTCCCCCAATTTTTTCAGTGGAGGAACCTGCTGGTTCATACTCTACTGAGAAAATAGAGACCATTCATTTGTGAGCTTGACATTATCCCCCATTCACTCTATCTTTACACAAATTTTTGACGAAAAGGTGACCCTTCTCAACCAAGCCGACTCCTCTACGTGTATCCTTGATTTCATTCTAACTTCCCCAGCAGAATGCTCCCACAATCATCTCTAATTTCTCTAATATCTCTAATATTAGATTATGTCTAATCTCATTTCTGTACTCCTTCAGTCTAGTGATTCGTTCCTTCCTTGCTATATTCAAGAACATCAAAGCATCCTCCTTGCTCAAGTAACCCTCAAGTACCGTGAGGGAACTTTGAAAGATCCTTTAAAAAACCTGCAAGCAACAAAAAGCAAAGATTACACATTATACCTTTTGCATAATGATTTAACTAGTCAAATTGGACAAAAAGAATTAAAGCCCGACTTCCCGAAATTAAGTGAGCTATTGTAGCCTACTATACTGCCATACAGTCATCTCTCCTCTCAATGGATCTGTGACTTGATTAGAAGAGGAAGCTCCTGAGTGAATGAATCCCTTCTTTCAGAGCAGGGTGTCACACACCTTCACATCTTCTCCTGCTTGTCTGACCTCTCAGTTATCTTTGCTGTTTTATCATCCCTGTCAGTCCCCTTAATTATTGAGTGCCCCGTTCTCCCTTTCATCTGATGATCTAGACAGATCCCACTGGGTTTCATCATTATATCTTTCCAGATGATCTCAGATCTATACATCCAGACCTAGCCTTTCTTCTGAGCTCCAAGATGGGTGCCTTTTGGATATTTCAAACAGATGTTCTAAAGATATCTCAAACTCTGAACGTTTGGGACAAGCAATTCTCTCTCCTTTTGACCTCCTTCCTTTCTGTTGAGAGGGCCATCATTCTACTCACCCAGGTTATAAATCTTAGAATTATCCTCAACCCTACTATCCCTCATCCCTCAAAACCAATCAGTTGCCAAATCTTGTCATTTCTACTTCCATAACATCTCCTTATTCACACAAACACCACTTAAATTCAGGCCCCAATCACCCACCTGCCTGGAAAACTGCAGTGGCATCCTAATTGGCATCTGTGTCTCAAGTCTGTTCTCTTTCTAACTTGTCTTCCACAAAGCTGCTTGGGAAAATAGAAGAGAAAGTAAGACCATAGCACTCCCCTAGCCCATAAATTCAACTATAAATTCTTCTATTTGGCTTCTCAAGCCCTTCACAAACTGGATCCTACCTTCCCTTCCCTTGTTATGTATCACTCCCCTTCCTGAAAAATTACCTTCTTGCTTGTAGCTCACATACTGCTACATCTCCCACTCTTTGTTCTGGATGTGTCCTGTGCCTTCAATGTATTCTTCATTCTGCCTCTTCGAGTTCCTTACTTGCTTCAAGACAGCTCAGGAACCACCTTGTACATGAAGCATTTCCTAATCCCCAAATGCTAAGCCCTTCTTCCTTCAAAATTAATTTATTTGGTCTTATATACATTATATTTTACAAATACCTATTTATCTACATGTTGTCTTCCCTTTTTGAATGTAAGCTTCTTAAAGGCAGGGTTGTATCGATTTTGTCTTTGTAAACCCAGTACCTGGCACATGAAGTGCTTAATAAATGTTCTTTGAGTGTTTAATTTGTTCACTGATAAATTCATATACAGGTATTAAGAACTGGTTGATTTTTCCCTTCCCAGAATGTCAGTAGGATTTACATCCTAAAAGAGACAGAAAAGTATAATGAATAACCCCAAAAAATGAAACTCTAATGGTAGACTTTCAGGTACTTTCTCCGACAAAAGTACTCCCCATTTCCTATCATATACTAAAAGTGATCACCTTTCAGGCAGAGTCAGATCTGAATTGCTATCTTTCTAAATCACACCACAAGATGTGGGGAATCTATTCTTGGTATTCTCAGGGGTGAGATCATATGACATAGATATTAACTTAACAGATTCCTTCTCTCCCCCTACAGGTGTCTTCCTCAGACCTTCCTCTTCTTTCTCTAGGATGAGTGAGGGACAGGACCTAAGACTAACTGCCTAGAAGCAAGAAGCTTTCTTTGACACCCCATGTTATTAGTAGGTTCAGAATGTGAAGGGACAAGACCTGGTGTTGTGTGATGAAAAGGAAAACTCTGCTAAGGAGGGCCCCCAAACTGTCTCCTCTCTCTTTTTCCATACTCCTCCTTCACACAAGTTTCTGGCATCTGTTTCCAAGAATGTTGGATTGGCTCTGAATGAACTCTGAATTATCTGAAATGCGTTTTTCCTCATATATTATAGTGCAGAGAATGCGGCTGCAGTCCCAGTCCTGAGTCCTCACTGTCACTTAGATATGAAGTCTTTGTTCCTATATTGAGAAAGTTTCCTGATACATAAAGTACAAATACCCTTATTAATGCATTTTTCATGATGATTGATTGATTCCTTGAACTTGGCCTTTAAAGGAGAGAACAGAAACAGGGAGCTATTGGAAAAAAAGCCAGGACTACACATGGAGATCCCTGAGAGTGGAGAGAAAGCCTGCGTATCCAGGCAGGGCCTTACCTCCATAAGCTCTTGGGAGGTTATGGGAATGGTGACAAGAACAAAGTACCTGCTGGCAAAGAAACCTCCAGGGCACGGGGTCCTGGACCACGCTTCCCAGAGGGAAGAGGAGCAGTTCCTGGACGATGCTGTGTTGGACCACTGCAGAACAAAGAAGAAGCTGGAGCCAAGACACTAGACCACAGTATGCACAAACAAACCTGAACTTTTGCTTTTTACTCTCTGGGTGTAAATTTATCAAACCTGAATTCATTCCTCTCTTTAGGGGAGCTGCAACCAAATCATGAAGACTATATAGTTCCCTAGAAAAGCTGAAGGAAATGTTGCTTTTCTCTCTAGCAATATTGAGTTCATTCCCCTTTTGGAGGGGTCGGTCAGGTTTGGAGAGTCTAGAGGCGATGGTATGAATGCCAAGAACAACCAGAGCTGCTTTAGGCTGACTGTCTCGAGGCTGAAAGGACTTTTTTTCTTTATAGAATGAACCCTCACCCACAGGATAGTGTTGTGGGTCTGGAGGACTCTATAGGCTCCCATGGAAAGTAGAAACCCATTAGAAATGGAAGGAAAGTTATCTTGGCTACATATAGACTCTGGATGCAAGTGCTTCAAGTTTTAATATATTTTTGTTAGGTTATATGATCTTGTGTTTCTTGTATTGTTACACTATGCACTTTCATGAGAACCAAGGGACATTTTTTCCCCTTTTTTTTAAAGACCTAGAAAATGAGCTATAGAGATTCTGGATGGGGATATAAGCCTTCTCCACCAAAGAGAGACAAACAGAGAGACAGAGACAAAAAGAGATTCAGAGGTTGTGAGAGATTCTCCCAATATTGAAGCTGCCTTGAATAAATCTAGAGCTTAGTTTGATACCACAGGCTATAGCAAATTTAGGTGTGAAAGGCCAGGACTCCTGCAGTTTCAATTTCCTCCTAAACTTTCAGCCTCTAATTCTGGTAGCTGCTACCACATTTATGACTAGGCTTTGAAGCATTAGTCTCTTGGTCCAGACATGCTATGTTTCAGGAAAGTGCTTTTAACTAGGAGACAGAGACACACTCTTCTATCTCTTTAAATTCTGAAGAACAAAAATACAACTTTGTTAAAAACAGCTAGTCATAACAACTCAATTATTCATCCCTATACTGCAATAGATGACACAAGATCCAGTCCTTTCCTCACTAATCTTCAGTGATTTTAAACTACTGCTTAATCTAATCCTGGTTTTCCCTTCAAGATTAAGAAAGAATCCTTCAGCTTCATCCTGAGCCTTTTTAAACCAGAAGTTATTCCCTGGAGATGGAGCCTTGTCCATGGCTCTGGTACTTTTGGCCCGTTTATAATGGGAAACCTTTGCCAAGAGCTTCTTCCAGCCTTTGATTTCCCTTTCTCACAATCATACATCTATTCATTTTGCTTAAGCTGTTAAGCTAATAACAGGAGGAGGGAGGAAGGGAGGGGAAAGAGCAGGGGGGGGGGACGGGAGAAGAGAGAGGGAAAGGGGGAGAAAAGAGAAGGGATTAGAGGGAAGAAAAGAGGGAGGGAAGGACAGGGAGAAGGAGAGGGAGAGGCTTTATTTGGCCTTCTAGAACTGGACCCTGTTTCCATTCCTGTGCTATGTGATACCTTTTATTGCCATCTCATAACAAAGATAAAGGAGCATTGTAATCCAGTAATTTCATGCGCCTGTCCTGAACTTAATGTTTCTGACTGACTGCCTTTCCCTAGCCATCCAATTTCTTGCCAACCAGCTTCTGAGTTCCTTAAAGCTCCCTCCCCACCCTGAGCTCACTCCCCATCCCCAAATCAGGTATCTAGTTGCTAAGTGTTCTGTGAAATAAAATTTCCATTCTGTGTTTAAGCTTGCTCATTAAACACTTCTCTTAGCAGCTCCCCTGCAACTTAACAGCCTGGCCTCTGGCACCGCCTATCCCCTTTTAAAGAGCCTGTGTCCCATTCCATAGAATATAACTCTTTAAAAAAAAAAAAAAAAGAAAGAAAGAAAGAAAAGAAAAAGCAGATACATTTAAACAGAGCACAGCAAGGTTTTAAAATAGAGATATAAAGTGGTTTCTTCACCCCAGGTTTTAACTTCACACTCTCTGAATGTATAATACTCTCTTTTCCCAATTCTCTGTGTTACTGAGCAGACAAACTAGGGTCAAAGCTATCTTGAAATGTGTCAATCCAAATGGAAAATGCTTTTCTTTCAAGAATATCTTCCACACTTCCTTTTCTTATCTGACTGCTGACCTAAGAATATTCTAATTTGTTGTTGTTGTGTTGCAAAGTGAATACTCTTATGGGATTTAGAATTGTAAGGGACCTTAAAGATCATTCAGTCATAGAATCATAGACTCAGAGCCAGAAAAGACTTAGAAATCTATCAGGTCCAAACACTCCATTTTACAGATGAAAAAACTAAAGCAAAATTAAATGACTTACCCATGGTCATACAGCTGGTAGGTTTCAAGAGGCAAATTTTGAATTCAAATCTCCACTAGGCTCTCTCTCTGGGGTATTTCCTAGGCTGGGGTAGTTGCATGTTAACACCTAGTAGATAGCACATTCAGAAACAAAGACTGTACAAGTCTACTTGGCCATTACTATTATTTATACTCCCTTTTGGTTTATACATCTGGTCTCCTACTCTTCAACCTCTGTTTTCTCAACTTCCTTTCATTTCTCTTCCCCTTCTCTTCTTCTAACTTTGCTTTCCCTTCTTTCATTTATTTTTGCTGAACCTCTCCTAACCTTTCCCCTCTCCTACTTAATCTACCCTTCCTTCTAAAGATGATTTGGCTACTGGTATTCTGTAAGTTCTTAGAATCAAGATTCTTCCAAAAGATGTGAGAAATAAACTAGGTTTGCCTTGTTCCTTTGCATGAGTTATTGGTACCTTTAATAATCTCTTCTTCACTAAGTTTTAGATATATACATTATTCCTTCTTTCTTGGTCCACCCTCAAGCACCTCCTATTTGTGGTAGGCACTGAGGGAGGGCCCACCTAAGGATTTTTGTTATATGCCAATCAGCTCAGAACAGATAACTCTATCTTCCATGTCTCCAAACTACAAGGGGAATTGGGCCAGAGGGTGCTGAAAGTTCAGGGCAGCCCATCCCCACTACAGAGATAACATATTACGTTCTTTGTATCATGCTTTCTGTCCAGATATGTTTTAGGAGAAGCATCTTAATAATTAAGAATCTTTATGTATATCCTCCTCCTTATCAATATGGTACTTTGCACATTTCAGAATCTTCTCTTAACTATTATCTGTTCTGCTCCTCACAACAACTTTGTGATAAAAGCAGGGCAAGTATTGTTATCCCCGTTTGGTAGATTGGGAAATTTCCCAGTTACCCAGGAGAGAGCTTAGACCTAGTCTTACTAGAGAAAAAGTGGCTCATGCTTTGTTGTCCTTGAATCAGTGCAACCCTGCAAGGTGCCTGGGGAAGAAAAGCATTTCTTATCAAGGAGAAGGAGGTTTATGACCTTTCTTTAGTCCCCTTGAGAAGATATTCCAGCCATTCTTCAGGTCTAAATTTTTAAAGGATCAAGAGAAGTGGTCTCTTTAAGGTGTGATAAAGAAGTAATATTTTGCATTTTCAATGAGAGCCTACTTGACTCGAGTATAAAAGACACTTTGCTTTCTCTAGTTTCCTGCATGAATTTAGGCAATCCAGCTGGCATGTCAACTAGCTTGCCCTGTATTTAGACCAATGGTCCTGTCTTCTGAAAGCAAGTGGATCTCAGCCTAGAATACCCTCTGATGGGGAATGAAACAAAGAGGAGGGGAGGGAGACTGGCTGCTTGTAGGTTCAGGAGTTAGGAAGATTGAATAGTAAAAAAGATGTTTAAACAGTTTTTGAGTTGTTGAGAGAGGGGAGGACTCAAGAAATATTTTGGTAGAGAGGAAAGAAGGCAGGCTGGACAGAAGATTCATTTTGTCACTTTTAAATGTGGTTTGTCTAATTCCCCATTAGTCTGTTTCCGTGAACTCAGGCCCAAAATATCCAGTCACACCCCAAAAGTGACACAAGATGAAAGGGAAGGGTGACAGGAGTGAGACTGAGCAAACAATAACAAAGGAAAGAGTCGCCAAAGAGGAAAGGGGGAGAAGGTGGGGGGAACAGAAAGGAAGAGGGAGAGAATAAATGGAAAAAGAAGGAAAAAGGAAAGGCAAAGAAGGGAGAAGGAGGGAAAGAGGGAAGGAAGAAGAAGGAAAGGGGAATAAGAGAAGGAAAGATAAAATAAAGAGGGGAGGAAAAGATTTGAGAGAAGAAAGAAAGAAAAGGAGAATGGGGTAGGAAGAGAGAAGAGAGGAAGGAGAGAGTAGGGAAATTGAAATTGGAGGAGCCTAAGGAGAGTATTCATTATTCCTAATCAGTTGGGATAATTTCCTTGCACTGAGTCTTTTGTCAATAAAATAAAAAAAGAAACAAAACACTGAGTTATATAACTGGGCCAGGCTGAACAGAGCAATGAGGACAGCATCAGTATCCCGGGAGATATGGCTCAGTGCCCCCTAGGGCAGTGACTAAGGGAGCAACACCACAACACACCTAAGCTGATGGGGCTGTTCACCTGAGAAAGATCTGGCCCTCCTTGGCCCTTGAGCTAACCTTCCCCAAACCTTACTAGTGGGCTTAGAGAGAGAGCATCCAGGTAGGAGGTCCAAGGCCAACCATACCAGCCTTGTGGGTAAAAGATGCTCCTCAGAGCAGGCCTGTGTAACAGCCTGGGGATTTTTAACTGAACACATTCTCAATATAAGTCAATTCTAATGTGGCAGCCCCTCCCCCAAATGCAACCATGGTCTAAAACTAACCAAACATCTAGTGTCCCAAACTGCCTTTTGTCCTGTGCCTCAGTCAGCCCACATTTGGAATATTAGGTTCAGGTTTTAGAACATGAACAAACTGGAGTTCTCCATGCAGAAGATAGCTAGAAGATGAAAGGCCTGGAAACTATGTCTTTTGAAGGATGTTTGAGACAACTAGAGGAGCCTAGAGAACACAACCCATGTTTATGCACCAAGCCCAAGCTACAACAGAGGAGGAATAGCAGGAAAAAGAACCAAGTGTTTACAGGAGACAAATGCAAGAATAGCTACCATTTTGTTGTTCTGATGTTCACTTGTTTTCTGTGGTGCTTGACTCTTCATCACACCATTTGGGATTTTCTTGGCAGAGATACTAGCGTGGTTTGCCATTTTCTTCTCCAACTCATTTTACAGATGCAGAAACTAAGGCAAACAGGGCTAAATGCTTTGCCCAGGGTCACACAGCTAGTAAGTACCTGAGGCTGGATTTGTACTCTTGGCTCAGTGTTCAATCCATTGCACCATCTAACTGCTCAGCTATCATTTATATATTGCTTTTAGGATTGCAAAGTGTTTTGCAAATGTTGTTTTATTTGATCTTTATTCTAATCCTTAGATATAAATGATATTATCTCATTTTATAGATGAGTAAACTAAAGCACAAAGGGGTTGAACGATATGTACAAGGTCACACAGCTATTAAGTGGGATTTGAACCTAATTTTTCCTCTGGGAGATAAAACTTAAAAGAACCAGAATAGGTAAATAGGCAGAAGAAAGTGGAAAAATGTTGAATATTAAAAATGTGAAGTCATGTGCAAAAATGTGGCAGCCTTTTTTGTAATGGCGAGGAACTGGAAACTGAGTGAATCTCATCAATTGGAGAATGGTTGAATAAACTGTGGTATATGAATATTATGGAATATGATTGTTCTATAAGAAATGATGAGCAGGATGATTTCAGAAAGGCCTGGAGAGACTTACATGAACTGATGCTGAGTGAAGTGAATAGAACCAAGAGAACATTATACACAGCAACAAGATTATGTGATAATCAATTGTGATGGATGTAGCTCTTTTCAATAATAAAGTGATTTAGGCCAATTCCAATAGACTTGTGATGGTGAGAGCCAGCCACATGCAGGGAGACGACTATGGAAAATGAATGTAGATCATAGAATAGTGGTTACATCTTTGTTGTTGTTATTGCTTGTTTGTTTTTTCTTTCTCATTTTTCCCTTTTGATATTTAGAAGAATTGTACATATTTAACCTATATTGGATTGCTTGCTATCTAGGGAAAGGAAGAGGTGGGGAAGGAAGAAGAAAAATTTGGAACACAAGGTTTTGCAAGGGTAAATGTTGAAAACTATCTTCGCATGTATACTGAAAAGAAAAAAAAAGCTATTATTATTTAAAAATTTTTTTAAAATGTAAAGAAATCCACGAAGATGGGTAAGCAGGATAGAACATGGTGAAGAGTATTAGGGCAAAGATCAAATAAGGCTGAAATAGAACCAATACTGTATTAGGGTATAGATCACTGGGACAAAAAGACAAAATGGATGAGGAGGTTGTAAGAAAGATCACAAGCTCAGCATTAGAACATAACATTACATATTGTGGGGAGATACTTCAATTATCCAACTTGGATAATTGTTCTAATATGTTTCAATGGTGCTTTCTCCCTTCCAAAAGCTGATGATTGTTTGACTTGCCTTAATAATGATTTCATTCTTCAAAAGAAAGAAAAGCAATAACAAAGCAAATACTATTCCAGATCCACTTTCTATCAACTGGTGGAATGGAAATGAAAGTTTGAGCAGAAGTGACCACCCAAACTTAGAATTTGTGATGGAGGGAAGAGAAGGTTGATCAAAGTCTGACATGTCCTAAATCTGGAGAGAAAATATTTCAGGATTCAAAGGCTAGGGAGAATGCCATGTAGTAAAAATTCTAGAGGGAAATTCAGCCCAGAAGAGCATGATTAGGAGCTCTCAGGAATGGAATTCTGAAAATCCAAAGAGAAAGAGCAAGAAAAGAGGTAGTTGTTTAATCAGTCGAACAGTAAGCAAGAAATTATTAAGCACCTGCTATATTCCAGCCACAGTGCTAAGTAGTAGGGCTGTAAAGAGAAAAACCAAGCAGTGGCTATGCTCAAGGAGCTTACTTTCTAATAGGGGAAACAATATATACAAGACATGTATAATTCAAAAACAAGGAAAGAGGGAGAGGTACTAGCAGCTCCTGAACTAGATGGTACTTGAGTTGAACCTCAAAGGAAGCAAAGAATTCCAGGAAGTTAATGAATAAAAAGAAGGAGAAATGTGTACAAAGGCATGAAAAGGGGAGAAATTATTATTTATTAAGTGCTTACTATGTGCCAGACTTTGTGCTAAGCACTGGGGATACAAAAAGAGGCAAAAGATAGTTCCTGCTCTTCAAGAGCTTACAGTCTATAGTAGAGACAATTTATAAACAAAGCTATATGTTATATGCTTAGGGGCAGCTAGGTGGCATTATTGATAGAGTGCCAGACCTGGATTCAGGGAGACTCATCTTCCTGAGTTCAAACCTGACTTCAGACACTTACTAGCTATGTGATCCTAGGAAAGTCACTTAACTCTGTTTGCCTCAGTTTCCTTATCTATAAAATAAGCTGGAGAAGGAAATGGCAAACCCCTTCAGGATCTTTGCCAAGAAAATCCCAAATGAGGTCACATAGAGTTGGACATGACTGAAATAGCAGGAAAAAAAATAGTTGAATGTATGGTAAATAGGAACTAAGAGTTGCAAGTCACTGGAATTAAGAAGGGCTAGGAGAACTTTCTGTAGAAAGTGGAATTTAGTTGGGACTTAAAGTCAAACAGGTCAGTAGCTGGAATAGAGACAGGATAGCATTCCTTGCTATGCTCAGAGAACTTACTAATCAATTTAGATTTTTTTAAAAATAAGTGCAGTAGATGGAAGTAAGGGTAGACTGTAAAAGAAGAATGCAAAACTGTGGCAAGATACTTTAGGAATAATGTCAGTGGTGATAAACTCAGAACAAGAGGCTGATTCAAAAGCTAAGGAGAGCAGAAAGAATGGTTTGAGTTTGGGGAAAAGAGAAGGAAGATCAAAGAAAGATTGAGGAAGGATAGAATGATGATAATCAACAATGATAATCAACAAAAAAAAAAGAGCTTCTTAATTCTTATTTTACTTTTTTTCTCTGCCAAGGAGAATGACCTTGCAACTGTACAGGATATAACAAGTGACTAATAGGGAGTGACTAGCAATACAAGTAGGGCAATAGTAACAAAAAAAAGCTCTAGCTGCCCAGGGGGAAGCTCGAGTCACCAAGCCTAGATAAATGGCATGCTTTAGAAACTGGCAGCTATGATTGCCTAAGCCGCTGTTAGTGATCCCTGAAAGGTTGGACAAATAGGAAAGGCACCAAAAGAGTGGAGACGGGAAAATATGGTCCCAATTTTCCAAGAAAGGAAGTGAAATGGAGTCTGTAGACTCAAGGTCGCTAAGCTTGACTCCAATTCCTGGCAGAATTCTAGATTTCATTAGTAAGGGGATGCATTGTGAACATAAAAGGAAGCCTCAGCCACAAGGATCCAACCTGGCTTTATCAAGAACAAGTCTTCTTCATCCTGACTAAAGCACTTCTTCATGTAGTGCTTTAAAGGTTCAAAGTGCACGACATGCAGAATTTCATTTGATATTCACAGTAGCACTATCAGGATGATGTTACAGGGGATATCTTCATTTTGCAGATGAGGAGACTGAGGCTCAGAGGAGTTAAATGATATGTCTATGGCTACACAACTAGTAGGCGTCAGAGGTGGGGTTTAGGTCTTCCAGTCTCTGTGTTCCAGTACTCTATCCCATTTTCCATGTTGCTAGTTTTCTTTCTTCTTTCCTTCTTCTTCCCTCTTTTCTCTCCTTCCTTCCCTCTCTTCTTCCCTTCTTTCCCTCTCTTCTCCCCTTCCTTCCTTCCTTCCTTCCTTCCTTCCTTCCTTCCTTCCTTCCTTCCTTCCTTCCTTTCTTCCTTTCTTCCTTCCTTCCTTCCTTCCTTCCTTCCTTCCTTCCTTCCTTCCTTCCTTCCTTCCTTCCTTCCTTCCTTCCTTCCTTCCTTCCTTCCTTCCTTCCTTCCTTCCTTCCTTCCTTCCTTCCTTCCTTCCTTCCTTCCTTCCTTCCTTCCTTTCTTTCTTTCTTTCTTTCTTTCTTTCTTTCTTTCTTTTTCTCCCTCTTCCTCCCTCCTTCTTCCCTCCCCCTCCTTCTCTCCCTGTCCTTGCCTTTCTCTCTCCCCCCTTCTCTCTCTGTCTCTGTCTCTCCCTCTCTCTCTCTCCCCACCAAAGGGGACAAAGAAATTCTGTTAGTATAGATTACCTTTATTCTAGGAAGCATTTGACAAAGTCCTGGTATTCTTGTAGAAAAGATGGAGATAGTTAACCTACAGGATAGTACAATAGACTCAAAGAAGACTCCTTAAATAGAGGCAGCTGGCACAATGACTAGAGTACTGGCCTTGGAAGATCTGAGTTCAAATCCAGCTTCAGACACTTCTTAGCTGTATGATCCTGGCAACAAGCCACTTAACCCTATTTGCCTCAGTTTTCTCAAACATAAAATGAGGATAACAGTGCCTATCTTGAAGGATTATTGTGAAGATCAACTGAAAGAATATTTGAAAAATGCATAACACAGTACCCAAAATGCAGTTAAAACATTTAATAAATGATTGTTCCATTTCCTCTTAATGGCTCAATGGCAACTTAGAAGGAGGTCTTCAGTGAAGAATCCCCAGGAATCTGTACTTATCCTTATGTCTGCTAACATTTTTGCAATGATTTAGATAAAAGTGTAGATAACACAAATCTGTGAGGGACAGCTAGCACCTTGAAGCATAAAGTCAGGACTCATTATGATCTTGACAAGTACTTTAGAACATTGGGGACAAATCTAATAAGGGACAAATAAAACATCTTACATGTAGATTTTTAAAATTCACTTCACAAGCCTAAAATAAAGGATGAGACAATTCATATGAAAAAGATCTGGGGAATCTTAGTGGACTGCAGTGCAGATTCAATAGGAGTTAATAGCATAATAGGAAAGAAGGAGGTTGATACAATTTTAGGTTGTGTTAAGACAGTTACAGTGTCTAGCACTAGGAGGTGGTAAGTCCCATTCAACTATCCCCTGTTCAGACCACATCTGGAGCATCCTGATCAGTTCCAGTAGCCACATTTTAGGAAAAACATGAATAAGCTGGAGATCATCCAAAGGAGAACAACCCAGTTAGTGAAAAACCTTGATTTCAGGCCAGTTGAGGAAAAGTTTGCATGAAGGGAAGATTTTAAACATGAGGAAGAGAAGATAGTTGTTTACAAATATTTGAGGAGCCGTCCTTCAAGTGTTTGGGAAATTATACTCAACTCTTCTTGGTCCCAGAGGGTAGTTCACATGCAATGAGTGAAAATTGAAAATTAGGTTTTCAGGAAGGATATAAGGGGAAAAACATTAAAATTGAAAATTACAAATACCCAGAAGTGATACAAGGAACTGCTAGAAAAAGTGGAAGCAGTTTGCAATTTGGTTTTTAAAAATTTGATCACGATCTTATACCATACCTTATAAAAAATTCCCAATGGATCCTTAACTTAAATATGGAGTTAGAGAAAATGGAAGGAAGGAAGCCTCACAATCTAGATAATGTTTCAAACAAACAAAAAAAAGTGATCCCAAAAGATAAAAACAATTTTGATTACATAAAATTTAGAAATTTTAGCATGAGCAAAATCATCGGAGCTAGAATTAGAAGAAAACTATACATTGAGGGTGAAGGAATTGGCAAACAACTCCAATATCTTTGCCAAGAAAACCCCAAAAGGCTCAGACATAACTGAAAAATGATAAATAACAAGTACACTGAGGGAGAGGGAAGTCTTTGTTATCATTTATAAACCCTGATAAAAGTCTAGTAGCCAAACTATATAGGGAATGAACAAAAATCTAAGGCCAAGGGAAAATACAATGGATAAGTAGTCATAGAATATTCATTCATTTCTCAAAACTGAAAACAATTAACAGCCACATGAAAGACAATTCCAAATCATTAATGATAAATGCACATAGAAAACGATTTGGAGGTTTTGCCTTACATCAAGGATATTGACAAAGATAACAAAAGACGGAAATGTTAAGTGTTGGAAGGGCTATGAAACAGCAGTCATACTAATACACTGTAGCTTGAGTTGTGTGTTGATTTAATCACGTTGGAAAGCAATTTGCTTCTTTTAAAAAGTTACTGAAATGCCCATATTGGCCCAGAGTCCTACTGTTAGGTATTTAGTAAGAGGAGGACAAAGAAAGAATATATATATATATATATATATATATATATATATATATATATATATATATATATATGTGTGTGTGTGTGTGTGTGTGTGTATGCACACAGACATACACAATACACATACATGCACAGATACATATATACATACACATGCATATATGCACATATCCTATATATATGTGTGTGTCTGTGTGTGTGTATATATATACATATGTATGTATATATATTGCTATGCACATGTGAGTGCATGTGCATATATGAACACCACAGGGATTTATATAATGCACATGCATGCAATGCATTATATACATGTGGACAATGTACATGTGCATGCATGTGGTGCATTTATACTCTGTGTGCATGTGTTGTGTGTACATGTGTGTTCATGTATGTAAACCTATGCAACATGTCATATGTAGCTGTATATTGCATGTGTATATATACCAAATATATGTATGTGTTTATAAATGTGTATGTATAAGTATATGTGTGTGTGTATATATATATTAAAAACTATATCCATACATGTGTATTGTATGAACTCAGTCTTATGATCCCAAGTTTTTCCACTACATTATGAGGTACAATCATATTTTATTAATTCAAGTACAATTTGTCCAGCTATTCCTCCCACCTTGTTTCTGCTACTTCACTGCCATAAAAATTTGCTAGTAATTTTCATCCTGGGCAAGTTACTTAACTTCTGACTGCCTCAACATCTTCAACTTTAAACTAGGGATCCTATCAACTATCTGTCAGGATCAAATGCAATAATATTTGTAAAGCACTTAGCATAGTTAACAAAAAGATCATTCCTTTCCCTTCTCTGTTTACTTCCTCAGAGGGGTCAGGAAAACTTAATTAAAAAAAAAAACTCCTTATTTCTACCAGCAGTAAATGCTTAGGCTATTCCTAATCTCCATCAAAGAAGACCCCATGCTCCCTCTAACCGGCTTCCTCTATCCCATATGCCTTTCATGAATACACTTCATTGCCTGTGTATCCCCACCCATTCTGTGGTGGAGACCAGTGCCCAGATTCCCATTTCTGGAAAGTGCCTTCTATACAGACAGTCTGTGAATCTTCAGTGATGGGAAACTGGGGACCCTGAAGAGTGAGGAGACCAGGAAAGCAGGAGAGGGCTGAGGGTTAGAAGGCTGGTCAGGCTGTGGGTGAGACCTGACCCAGAAAGCTCTTCCTCAAGCCTCTGAAGTTAGAGATCTCTTGCAGTTCTTTGGCATCATAGAAGCAATGAAGCTCAGCACGCAGCTCCTGAGAATGTTTAGTCAGAGCAGCTGGTGCCTTTGGATATCCAGGATCTCTGCCTCCCAGATAGCTTTTTTTTTTTCATTGGAAGGTTTGGATTTGTCATTTGTCCCGATGGTCTAGCACAGTACCTGACACATAATATGCTCTTTTAAAATAGTTGTTAAATTGAACTGGACACAAAAGGCTCTCTAGCAGTTTAGAAACAGCAATCTAATAGCTTGGGTTATTTCAGCCTTTACACCCTGGCTTTATTGTCCAGTCATTTCAATTATATCTGCAGCGGAGTCATTTCTTTCTTCAGCTCATTTTACAGATGAGGAAACTGAGGCAAATAGAGTGAAGTGACTTGCCCAGAGTCACATAGCTATTAAGTGTCTGAGCCTAGATTTGAACTCAGATCCTCCTGCACTAGATCCAGAACTCTTATCTCCTTGCCTGAGGATGCCTCCCATAACACTTGCCCTGGTTGTGGTTTGTAGTACTTACTCTAAGGACAAACCTGTCTAATCACAGGAAATTAATTTCATGGTAAGATTAGAGGGCCCCTGGATGCTAGAGTCCCAGCTCATTGACCCATTCAAGACCCATTACCACATTAATTGGTATTATTTCAGGTCAGGTGGCAGAAGGACGACATGGACAATAATCTGAACTTCTTCTCAGTGTCATCTGATGGAAGGATTGTATCCTGGACTTTGGTGAAGGTAATTATCCCCCAGCCCCCCGGGGACTCCAGCCTTTGTTTATCCATCTCCAGCCCCAGTGTGGGGAGAGACAGCCAGAGCATGCTGGATGGGGCTCTAGAATTGGAATAAGGAAACTCTGGGTTCCAATATCTCTTGAGCAAATCACATAATCTCTCTGTGCCTCTCGTCCATCCAGCAAAGAAACTGAACTCTTCTTTAAGGTTTCTTTCAGCTCTCAGTCTGTGATCCTAGGAACTGAGCTGGGCCTAGACAGAATTCACTTTCCCCTGAGAATTTGGGCTTCCTTGGAATAGAACAAAAAGAAACACTTATTTGCCCTCTTTACTCCTCTCCCTGCATCCTGCCTTTCTCCTTTATCCTTCCCTCCAGGTTTTTACAGGAATGAGAGAGGTTCATGGTCATGGGTCACTGAGAACCTTGTGCCTAGAGATAGTTTGGAAGGGGGCATTACCAGAGGAGAAAGTGCTAGGGAATGGTGGAGATCAAACTGGCCAACCTTTTGGTCTTGCCATGGGCCAGGTATGCCCTAGAACATATAGAAACCTTGCTTATGTAACTATGGAGGGAGTCTTACTACAGACTCTCTACACTACAACCTAGTGTTTAGACATCAATACTGAATTTCTTAGTTTTAGTTCAGTCCCTTGGAGTTCTGCCTTCCCAAGCACTGGGAGCCAGTGGGCTAATGATTCAGCTACTCCAATCCTTGCTAATGTGTGAACTTTCTCTTCCAGAAATAATTCAATGCAATGAAATTTAACAACTACCATTTAGATCCCTCCTATGTACCAAAAGGATCCAAATATTTAATAAGACTGGCCCCCACCATCACCTTCATAACCTAGTAAAAAGATAGGATTTTATACAAAAAAAAAAACTGTACATTTTAACAGCACAAGCTGCTATTCAAGGACTGATGAAGGAAAGGTTGTTTTAAACCGTGGGAGTGAGAAACAGAGAAAGAAAGAGACAAGAGACACAGAGAGACAGTATTCACGGAGGAGGAAGCATTTGAACTGAGTTTTGAAGAATTACAACAAGGGAAATCCAGGCACCTTCCTGTGCAGCAAAGACAGTATCAGAGAGCTGATCCTTTGCTGAACAGTCTGGGTGTCCCGAGAGTCAACTTGGTTTAGGGCAACCAGCATTCTCTTGAACCCTGCTGTGTCCTGCCCCTGCACTGGGATGATGCTAGGTAGAAAGACAAGGAGAAGGGATGAATGCAGCTGGGGTGAAGGAAGAGGAGGGGCAGACCAATCTGGCTGGGGAGATAAGACTCTTGCAGAGTAACTTGAGAGAGAGGGGGTCAGAGCTAAGGAGAAGGGAGATCAACATTAGGAGGAACTTCCTAACCATTAACGCTCTCCAAAAATACTCTGAGCTGACTCATTAGGCATCAAGTTCCCTATCACTGGAGCCTGGAGGACCACTTTTTTCCAGTATATGCTAAAAAGAAATTCTTGCTAAGACACAAGTCTAACTGGGTAGCCTCTTAGGTCCTTCCATCTGAGATGCTGTGATTCTGTGATGGAATCAAGTGCCCAGATGTATTCTCAGAGCACAGACAGTATGTGTTCAGGAAACAAAGAAGTCCCTGAGTCCTGGAGATAGCAGAAAAGCCCTCCTAGAAAGGGAGAGTAAGTAAGACCCTGGTGGATGTGTGAGGTTTGATTAGAAATACCCAGTCTTGGAACATGAACTTGAGATGGGAGCCACCAACTGTACCCTTACTCCAGCTAGGATTTCTCAGTACTAGCCCTCAGCCCTGGTTTCAAACCCTAGGCCCGATCCTACCTCATCACTTCAGCCCTGTCCCCATCAGGGAGCACCCTTCTAGGCCCTACTACTACCCTGTCACCCAGGTCCTGTATATCATCCATGGTCTATGACAAAAGTAGACTCCCAGAAGTAGGGGGTTGGGGATCAGGGTGGGGATCGGAAGTGTGTCACTGTCTGGTTGTGGAGATAAGACCCACACAGAATAATTAAGAACAACATTGTGTCAGAGCTAAGTAGGAGGAGATAGATTTCTGCTCAATCTAAGTTTAGAGTTGAAACAGGCCTTTGAAATTATCTAGACTAAGGTTTGTTAACCTTTTTCGTATTCTGTTCCTCTTTGGAAGTCTAATGAAGACTATAAAGAAAATCTTAGATTTCAGTTAAAATTTAGTTAAAAAAATAAAATTGGAATTTTTACCCCGTTCCTGTTTTCAGGACCCTCCCAAAAAATCTTTTCTCAGGTTAAGAATCTCAGATCCAAACCAATTGTCTCATTTTATAAATGAACTAAGACCTAAAAAGCGTACTTGCCCAAGTTCATATTTTTAGCAAACTCTTTCTTTGCTGGGAATTAGTTAAAGTCAGTCACTCTTAATGCATTTTAAGATATTGTTAAAGAGTATGATAAAACAAGGACATTGGGTTCAAGATGGCCAATTCTCTGGGTCAGGAAGACTCAAATTAGAATCTTACCTCTGATACCAGTTACATGATTTTAGGCAAATTATGTAACTTCCAGTTCTCAGTTTCTGTCCCTAGAAAAGGCCTGTAATACCCGCCTCCAAGGTAATAAGACATAACTATGTCTTAAATGACATTATGTAAAGTTCTTGGTAAACCTTAAAGTGAGAACTAGGAAACAGCTAGTATGGTTTTTACCCAGGCACTGAGCTGAGGGTGTGTTAGTCATCTCTGAATAATAGATAAATAAGCAAAACTCCATCAAAGAGTAAAACAGGCCTTTGCAACCAGCTGGTGCATGTACCAGACTGGTGGAACAGGACAGGAAAAAGTAGGTTGGGGTCAGCATCATGGAGAACTCCAGGAGGTTAAGGGACCTGTAAGAGAAGCACCCTGGAGATGTTCCCCAGGGGAACTCTCTCCTTCAAGTGGGAGGACAGTGAAGAGCAGAAGTATTGCCTGGTCTGAAGGCAGAGGAGGGCACCCCCACAAACGGAACCAGAATACAATTTCTTGGGAAGGGGCTGAGGATGCTGCCAGGGAGGTGGTACAGGCAACAACAGATAAAGACAAAAGCTGAGTGTCCATAGATCATCCAGATCAGTTCAGAATATTATCTTACTTATGCTCCTGTCTTCTTTGGTCCTCAAATTAACATTAATTTCCCAGTAAAATTTCCCAGTTAAACTTGCTGACTTTTGACAAGTGGCTTTAAGAAGTGGTTTCACACCTCAGTTAAATAGAGTCCTTGTCTCACTGCTGGTGGCCCATTAATATAAGCAGAAGCCCAGGAATAGCTCTGGGGTTATAGAAAGGGGAGACTCATAAACATATCAAGGGAATTAATAGAAAAAATCCACAAAAGAATGGGGCCTATCAGGACCAGACATAAAACTGCATTATAAAGAGGCAGTCATCAAAGGCCTTAGCAGTCAGTTGGTGAAATACAAACATACACAAGACACAAGTCAATGACTATAGGAATCTGCTGTTAGGTAAACCTAAAGACTCTAGCTTCTTGGATAAGAAGTCACTATTTGACAAAAAGTTGGAGGGAAAACTGGAAATGAGTATGTCAGAAAGTAGCCATAGGTCAAACTTCTCATATCCTATATAATAGAGTCAAAATGAATACATGATTTAGGAGTAAGGAATGATCCCATAAGCAAATTAGGAGAGCAAGGGATAGTTTACCTGTCAGATCTTTGGAGAAGTGAAGAATTTATGACCAAACAAGAAATAGTTATGAAAGGCAAAATGTATAGTTTTGATTACATTAAAAAGGTTTTGCACAAACAGAACTGATGAGATTAGATTCAGGGAACCAAAATGATGAGATAGAGTTCCTGGTGGTCAGAGAGTTAAATGATGAGGTTAGTGCCAGGTTTGGGGTTCAGGGAACCAAATGAAGAGATTTGGCTCCCCTAAGTCCCCTTTGGATCTGATGCAGTGGTAGGGAGTTTTGGGAACCCCTTTCTGGCAGCACAGAGGTCCTTCGTAAATGAATTTATGAATCTGAAAAGATAGACTGGCAAAAAGAAATTTATTATTGGCATTGGGAAGTCAGCCTTTGCTATGCAGGAATAGAAAGACTGAATTCTTTCCCGACAGAGAAGTAAAATCCCAACAGAGAGGTATAAAGTCTCATTAGGGAAATAGGTGAGGATACCTAAAGAGAATATCATTTCAGCAGGCAGAGGTTGCTGCTATGGATGGCATGGCATGTTAGGTCCTCTACAAGGACTGAGCCCCAAGTTAGCATTTTTATAAGGAAATCTGAGACAGAAGTTTCAATTGAATGAGATTCCCTCAATGCTGTCACTGCCTCCAAGCCTAGATGAGACCACTTACTGGGAGTGGTTTTGAGCCAACAATAGGGGTCAATAGAAATCTAGATGTCCAGCTAAATGAGATTATTTCAACTAATTCCACTAGATAAACTACCAGATTAACTAAGGTAAATCACTTTATCTTGGTTCCTTGAGGGTTCAAGGAGAATTTTTCCTTGAAGGAGTTTTCAGAGAGTTTTGGAATCCCCCCTTCAGTTTCAGGCTCCCCTCATCAAAACCAATGCAACTAAGATTAGAAAGGAAGCAAAAAGCTGAGAAATAATTTTTATAGCCAGTGTTTCTGATAAAGGCCTCATTTCTCAAATATATATATATATATATATATATATATATATATATATATATATATATATATATATATATATATATATATATATATAACTGAGTCAAATTTATGAGAATACAAGCCATTCTCCAACTGATAGATGGTCAAAGGATATGAACAAACAATTTCCAGGTTCAAATTAAATCCATCTATAGTTATATGAAAAATGCTCTAAAATGATTATAGAAATACAAATCAAAACAACTCTGAGATACCTCTCACACCTACCAGATTGACTAAGATGACAGGAAAAGATGATAAATAATGGAGGAGATGTGGGAAAACTGAAACACAATGCATTATTGGTGGTATTGTGAACTTATTCAAGCATTCTGAAGAGCAATTTGGAACTATGCCCAAAGGGCTATCAAACTATGCATACCCTTTGAATCAAGCTGTGTCTCTACTAGGTCCGTATCCCAAACAGATCATAAAAAAGAAACTACATGTTCAAAAATGTTTATAGTAGCACTTTTTGTAGTGGCAAGGACTGGAAATTGAGTGAATGCTCATCGGCTGAATAAGTTAATGGTATATGAAAGTAATGGAATACTATTGTTTTATAAGAAATTATGAGCAGGCTGACTTCAGATAAACCTGGAAAAACTGATATAAAGTGATGCTAAGTGAAGTGAGAAGAACCAGGAAAACATTGTACACAGCAATAGCAAGACGTAACTCTTCTTAGCATTTCAGTTATCCAAAGCAATCCTAATAAACTTTGAGTGGAAAATGCCATCCATATCCAGAGAGAGAACTATGGAGATTGAATACAAATTGAAGCATTTTGTATTCACCCTTTTTTCCTTCCCTTGGTTTGTCCCTTTTGTTCTAATTTTTTCTCTCCCAACATGATTTTTATGGAAATCTATAAAAAATGAATGTATGTGTATAAACTTGAAAAAAAATGAAAAAGAAAAGAAAAAAGGGGGGAGACTTAGAAAGAAAAGAATGGAGGAGGGAGATAAGGAAGCTTTTCTTTGTTCTGACTACCTAGTATACCATATATGTTCTAGACTCCAGGCTTCCACCATTTAAGATTTACCCTATATAAAAATTGAAATTGTTCATGAGGCACCCTTCTTAAAGCCAATGGTTCTCAAACTATGTTCCAGGATCCTCAGGATTTAAAGGTCCCCAAGCACCTTTCCCAGAGGGTCTCCAAAGTCAAAGCTTATTTTTATTATAATACTAAGACATGTAAAATTTTCTGACACAGTAAATATTGGTAGACATAAATGCCTAATAATCTTTTTAAACATAAAGGAGTCTTGGGAATAAGAAGTTTGAGAATCATTGCTCTCAGACTGAAGTTCTTTAGAATAGCAAGCTCTTCCCTACTTCTTTAGAAGCAAGAATCCCCAGGTCCATCTTCCCTAAGCCTGCCATCATCACTATGTGTGGGAGCACTACCCACTGGAGCCCAGAATATGTAATGACACCTCCACCTTTTCTGCCCACAGAATGAGCTGATGTACACAGACATCATCAAGCTAAAAGTGGAGGGCACAACGACTGTAGGTCCAGAGGAACTGAATGTGTACACAATAGGTAAGAGCCCTGCCCAGCCACAGGCCTATGGAGTCTGCTCAAACTGCACCATCTGCTCATCTCACCCTCAGTTCATAGCTGCAGGGCCTCTACCCACACCTTGGCCTTGTCCATAAGGCCTGAGGCCATGAGGCAGCAGAGCAGTCTCAAATGAGCCTCTCTTTCCCCTGTGGCTGAGACCCTAAACCTTTATTATGTCCTGGTAGCAACTCCTTCCTGCATTCCCAATCTCCCTGGGCACCTGGAAGTCAGCAGATGTTACTAGTTTGTCCCTGTCCTCCCTCCCCCCCTATCAGGTATCAGGAGTTGGGGGCCAGAGGGAATGAATAACTCTAGGATTGGAAAACAATAAGCTCTAGAGAGGTCAAAGATCTTGACCAAGGTAAGTCATGTCCACTAAGATTTATTAAGCACCAACTATGTGCTAGGTACTGTGTTTAGTACCAGGGGAAGCAAGAAATTTTTAAACCAAAGTTTCCTTTAACTGGGAAAAATGGGTAAAAATGGATCTTTAATGCAGTTTAGAAACTAGTTAAAAACAGACTTCTTAGAAAAACCAGGACAACCTCTGCTCATGTCAGGCAATAATGTCATGAAGGAAGACAGCCAAACTGAATGAAGCCAGTAAAGATGGTCTGGTTCCAAGGTCAGGCCAAGAAGAACCCAGCTCCTGGGTCTGCGACTGATTTGTGAAGTTTGTCCCTCCATAGAAACATGGAGCCTGGGGGGCAGGCCCTACAATTGGCCTGGGAGGAGTACATGGCTGCTGGGACTGCTCATTGTGGGGAAGAGTCTCCCAAAGAGAAAACTCCTTGAGGACAGGCTCCTATTTCATTGTAGTTTTTGGTATCCTCAGGGCCATAAACATGGTAAAACATTTAATGTTCATTAAATGATTAAATGAACCATGGCTTGGTCTAATGGTGGTATAAATCAGACCCCCAGGACCTGGAGACTCTTTAGAAGTGCCCCTTAATCAGGAATAGGGCAGATAATTAGGAAAGGGTCCAGAAGCAGTCCAGAAGCAGAGGTGTGGGCAGATGGGCAGTTGGTAACAAGCCAATGACAGACAACAGGTATAGATCTTCACAGAAGAGAATGTGGTTTACAGAGGTTCATTTGCAGATAGCAGATACCCAGTCCCATGGTGAGAGCCCTTTACAACCCAATTCCAAACCACCTTTCCAACTTCCTTATACATTACTTTTTGAACCTTCATCTCAAGAAATTTAAAATCTAGTGGGGGAGGGATGAGCCCTAAACATGAATAACTATAATACAAGTTAGAAAATGATTAAATGGGCAAGATAAGTCAGACCTGAGTGATTCTTGGAGGGAGGAATAATCTCCAGCTAGGAGGATTAAAAAATTCTTTGAGTGCAGGAGTTAAAGCTAAATTTGGACCCTGAGGGAAGAAAAAGTTGTCAGTAGGAGTTTAGAGGAAATCACTGTGCAGGAGAGGGCAGGATAAGATCACAGAACAGTGCATAACCTAGTTTGGCCAGGGCATAAAATACACGAAGAGAGTCCTGAAGATGTGGCTACGGAAGGGAGCTGGAACCAGATGGCAGAGGGCTTTAAATGTCAGGCTTATGAGTCTGTACTTTATTAAGTGGCCAGTAGGGAGCTCCTGAAGGTTTTTTTGGTGTGTGGGTGTGTAGGTGTGTATGTGTGTGTGTGCGCATACATTAATATAAATACATTAATTTATACTATAGATTATATATAAATATATATCATACATTACTATACATTATAGTATATATATATTATAGACTATACATTAATATAAATATAATATACATTAGGAAAATTACTTTGGAAGTGGGATACAGTAGATGTATCAAACCCAACTAATGGCCATATTATGACCAGCAACAACTAGGGACTGATTTGATTAGATTAAAATGTAAGAGGGGAATATTTAACAAAATTAAGAAACAAAATGCAATAGAACATAAACAATGTTAATGTGAGATTTTTCTAAGTCAATATGGGTAACAGGGATCCTTATGTAAGATTTTAGTGGCCCCCTTTTCTATTTGAGTTTGATACCACTGGTATGAAGAATGGGGAAAATATGAGGGAGACAAGCCTATTATTATAATAGCCAGACGGACAGCTGATGGGGAGCTAAACTTAGTGTAAACAGAAAGGAATGTATAGAGAATAGAGATTTTTCAGAGACACAACAGAACTTAGCATTTGGTGGAATCAGAGGATCAAGGAAGAAGGAAGGCATTAAAGTTAACCGAGTTTCCCAGCCCATGTAAATGGGAGGATTTCAACAGAAATGGGGAAGTTTGGAGAGGGGGCAAGTTTGGGAGGTAAGATGATGAGTCCACTTTTGACCACATTGAGTTGGGTATCAGTGGGACACTCAAATGGAGATTGTAGAAAGGTTTAAAAGCTGGAACTGGAAATAGAAATTTGAAGTGGAGGTGGTAATTGAAGTCATGACAGTAGATAAAGAGAGGGTGTAAAGGAGAGAAAATGACTGAGACCAGAGTCTTGAGGGATAGAAAGAAAAGGAACCAGCAAAGAAGGTTGAAAAGGAGAGTCAAGAAATTAGGAAGAAAACTAGAGAAAATAGTGTTTATAAACCAGTAGATGAGAGAGTAGAATAAGCAAAAGAGTGTTCTAAATTTCCAAAGCAGCATTCACTATATATAATATAAAAAAGAGAAGCTGCCCAAATGTCCAGAGGAATGGTTATTACATTCATGTAATAGAATATTATAATGCAATTGAGATAAATGTTTGAGAAATACAAAGAAATTTTGGAAAGATATTTATAAAATAATGTAAGACAAAAAAAAAAAAAAAAAACCCAGAAAAACAGAGCACACAGTAACAACAATATAAGTGTGAAGATATGCTCTATGAAAGCACAGGACCTGTTAGAAGCATGATAATGCCATGATCTGCCAGGGAGGTACAAAGTAGCTCTGAATGAATTGTAAAGGAAATAGTGAGATAGGATGATGAATGATAGGTCATGACTCGGTGACCCAGAGAAGTCAGTTCACTGAGTTGAAGAGACAAAGAAACTCAGCTCCCAATGAGATGAATATTGGAGAAATAGCTGTAAAAAGCCATACCCATTTGAAAAAGAGTATTATATGCAGAGGCAGCCACCACAAAAAGGAGGCCAGGACTGTGGGATGAGACAGTTTGGACTGAAGGAGCAAAAGGTAACAGGGGAGAACACGTACCACTGAAACCCCGCAGGCTATATGCCCCAAGATTGTAATCCTGTACCTCCTTTCCAACCTTGAGCTTCTTTATGAGAGTCTGAAGCCTTTATTGTATGAGACTGAAAAAGGAGTCTATTTACCTGGCTTGTTTTAAATGTGTACTTTTTATAAATAGTGGTAATCACTGGCAGTTGCTAGTGGAGTATAACTATGGGGAATACAATTGGAAGAAGCAACTGAGGGAGTAACATCCCCCCAAAAAAAAGGTGAGAGATCTAGCAGAGAAGTATTTTGCCAGAAGTATTGTCTCTGCTTGGGAGCTCAGAGCTAATAGAAAGATAAAAAGAATTGCAAATCATTTGATACTATTTCCCTTTGATACTGTATACTAATAGTACACTATTAATATAGTATACTAAAATAGTTTGATACTATTTGATACAGAGTGGAGAAGGGATATTTATATCAGGTGGTTGTTTATTATTCATTTTCAAAAACCAATGGCATTATGGGATAATGACTTGCATGTGAATTGGATTTAAGTGAAGCAGAGTTGCACAGTTATCAGCCTCACTCCCTCATCTGGAGTCATTTGAAGTCCAATGACAAGACAAAAGTCAGGATGACTGCATTGGCTGGAAATGCAGCGAATATCTTGGCATCTTGGATGTCTGACCAAACTCCACAGTGGTCCACAGTGCTGCTTTCAGTCCCTTTTATGGCAGGGAGAACATTGTTCTCATGTGCCTGTTCTGCCAGGGGAAATCTCCACAAGCTCGGGGTAGACATCCACCCAACTCACTAATGAGCAGGAGGTCTGTTTTTTCCCTCAATTTTATTCAGCCCATCTGCTGGAATGGTTTACCCAGGTATGGCTGCTGCATGTACAGCTTCTTGGAGCCATAGGTGAGAGGTGGGTGACCGACTGGACAACAAAGGTGAATGAGAGGTATAGGGAGTCTTCACAAATCCTGGGGAAAACTAGTTTTCAGGAGGAAATATGAAATATGAGATAAACAAATGGAATGTATTGACAGGTATACAAGAGGGTACTATGGGAGAGATGAAAAGAGAAAAATAGCATTGGGAAGATACATGACTAAGAATAAATATTAGGGGGGTGGTATTAGGGGAAAGGAGTTTGTACCCAGAAAAGTAGTGATTTCATATGGCATCAATTAGAAGAGGAGGTTAAATTGGATGGATGCCTTTGACATAGGGAGAATATTTACTAGGCCAAAGTTAATAGAGCAAATCACCCTCAAACCCCAGGTGGGATCCATGGTTCTTGCAGCAGGCATGTACAAGTCTATATGCCTAAACATAGGCTTCCTTTTTATCCTAACCCTATCTGAACTGTCAGTCTTCTCAATCCTATGGTCATGCTGAGCATCTAACTTGAAATATGCCTTGATTAGTATTCCTTTCTGAATTACATCCCTTAGGTGGTATTAGTAGTAACATCAACTGGAGTAAGCCCAATAACTTGGGATGGGGGTGGGGGGAAGTAAAAGAAACACATAGCTCACCCCAAGCTTTCCTGTATGATGTAGAATCTCCTGAGGCATTTGCAATAACTCCGGAAGGTGAAGGCTGGGCTTTTGGAACCTGGTTCCTCTCTGTGAAATGAGTTTAACAAATTGTGAAAGCTGAGAAAGACCTCAAATAAGTCCTGGAAGTCCAAGTCAAGGATAAATTGGGACATTCCCTAAGCTGCACAGAACTAAAATCTGTGGGCCTAGTTTCTCCCCAGAATGAATTTCTTTTGGAGCTCTAATCTTTTCCAATGCACAAGGAATTGAGTGTTCCTGAAAGCAAATGGCTCAATATCCTGCCTTATCACTTTCAGCACAGGTTCTGAGAATTTCTGAGTTCCTCTTTTCACAAAGAGACCATTATAAGCTCACATAGCTCCAGGGCCAATACTGGAATTCCAGTCCTCTAGCTTCCACCTGCAGGTTCTTGCTAGGAGTCTTAGATCAATCTGCAATGTCAGTGACCATGGCTTGGTTCTTGAAATGTGATTTGAAATCTCCCTCATAAGTATAAGCTATACAGACCCAGGTACTTAGGGATGTGTCTCTTTAGACTGAAAATTCCCCCATAAAAACAAAGGTTAAGTTTGTAGCAATGCTTGAATCAGGATTGTCTAGCCTTGTGTTTGGACTTTGAAATAACCTCCCTTGGTGCAGTCCCATGTCTTAAAGGGCTTCACAGGATTACTGACTTGGAGGTAAAATCAAACTGTTCAGATTTAAATTCACTCTGGTTGTTAAGAGTACTCTTCCTCCCCTTCCTGAGAAGCTCCAAACACTCCAACCATGTCTAGAGCTTGCCATACTCAATCTAGGATCTCTCCACTCTGTTATTATTGTTCATCATTTTTGAAGAGGATGGATGAATCCCTCTAGTGAGTTCCTGAGGGCCAAGCTTTTAATCTTATCTTGGAGGATGAATATTGGGTTATCAAGCCTACACATTGTCCACCCCATACAAACTCAATTGGTTCCTTGTAAGTGGCCAAGAGCTGTCCATAGCTGAAGCTCATTCAGAAGAACTAGAGAGGATTGGAACTAGAGAATTAGACTGAAACTGTCAACAGCATTCAAAAGGAAGACATCACTATCATCACACTGAGCAAATTAGAATTGGACACCAGTCTCTCTACATAAGCTCAAACCTGTTTGGACCTCTGGTTTCCAGAACTCTTGCCAAAATGTATAACGCATTTGTTTGTTTTTAACCCCCACATCCTGACACCTGTGCCATGTGCTTCCAGATCTTGGGCACTCCTTCCTTCCTGGCTCTGACCCTGCTTGCTTGTTAGTTGCTCTGATAATGAACCTTCTTGCCTGAATAGTCTACGTTTAATTTCTAGTTTTTTACCTGTACCTACAGTTTGGGGAACTGTCTGCCTTGAACGGGGCTTCAGATTAAAATTCACCCTAGGGGAACAGAATACATGACATAACTGAGCACAGTCCCTGAATGCCTGGCACTGGGGGGAGAAGAGAAAGGAAGGAAGGAAGGAAGAAAAGAGAGAGGAATAAAGAATGACAGGAAGAAAACGGGGGAAGGAAGGAAGGAGGAAGGGAAGAAAGGAGGGAAGGAAGGAAGAAAAGGAAGGAAGGAAGGAAAGAAGGAAGATAGGAGAGGAGGGAAGGAAGGAAGGAGAAAAGGAAAAAAAGAGGGGAAAGAGGAAAGGAAGGAGGAAGGGAAGGAAAGAAAAAAGAAATCCAATCTTATCCACTAAGAGCTCATAGGTTGGAAAGACAGTACCCAGAGGTATGAAACACAATAGTATAGGACAGTATGTGATCAGGGATGCCCACACTCACTTTGTGTATGAGGAAATTGCCCAGACAGAGAGATCTATAAAGTTTTCTCAAAGAAATTATTCAGATATCAAAAATGCAATTTAAATTTAAACATTGACTTTGGTAATGCCATGTTAGAAAAATGACATGTTGCTGATAGGTTAAAGAAAACTATTCTTTCTCACTTTCGCCATTTATGAAGGCGCTATCAAAAAATATGATAACTACTGATGTAGAAATATCCTGAAAATTGAGAATAGTCAGAAGCAGATTTCAGAAAGTGAATCCTTTTCCATGGAGTAGTAGTTTTATTGGAAGCATAATAAGGACAGTGAGGACATTCAAGGCAATACCATACAAAAATTGGGAAAGGCTTTGTGCCTTAGTTGCTAGCATGATAGACTTGAAGCCTGTAGGATCTGAGTTCAAATTCTGATCTTTATATTTACTAGCTTTATGACTATTGACAAGTCACTTAACTACAAACCATTGTAAAATGGAGATAATGCCCCAAACTCCAAAACTTCATAGAATGGTTATAATGTTCACATGAGATAAGAGTCAAAGAAAGCACTGTCAAGTGAAAAGAATGAAGACAGGAGAAACCTGATAGTACTTTCAAGTACATGAAGGACTCTCATGTCAAAGAAGAATTAGATTTATTTTGCTTGGCTCCAGATAGCAAAATTAGGAGCTGTTGGTGGAAATTGAAGAGGGGCAGGTTTTGAATTGCAAATATAAGGAAAAATTTCCTAACTGGAGCTCTTCCAGAGTAAGTGAGATGTCTTGATCATTAGTGGATGTCTTCAAGAAAAAGGCTACAGGCCCACTTGATTCCTGTTCAGGTCTGGAGTGTATTAAATGGCCTTTGAGATCCCTTCCAACACTGAGACCCTTTGATTATATAAAGTTCATAGCTATTTTCCTTCCCCTTCCCATATGTCCCTCATTAGGATTTCCATAATCTCTTGATCCCAGCAAGCTCTGGGCTTTGGAGATAATATCACCAGAGCCATGATATCCAATTTAATTCCACATTTATCAAGTGCCTACTATGTACACAGCACCAGCAGTATGGCAAAGTATATATAGAGCTGGTCTCAAAGCCAGGAACACCTGGCTTAAGTCCTGCCTCTGACACATACCTGAATGTGTGGTTCTAGATGTTTCTCTAGGGTGTAGATAAGTTGTTGATGAGAATGGTATAAGTTGACTCATTTGGGAGTTCCACAGATAACACAGAGGCCAGTAAGGTACTACTGGCCTAGAGTCAGGAAGATTCCTCTTCCTGGGTTTAAATACAGCTCAGATACTTCCTAGCAGTGTGATCCTAGTCAAGTCACTTAGCCCTGTTTATCCCCATTTCCTCATCTGGCTAATGACATAGAGAAAGAAATAGTAAACCACTCCCTCCTCTTTGCCAGGATCCTCAATGGGGTCACAGAGAGAATAACAACAATACTAATATAGTCCTTTTACAGGCCCTCTCCCCAGGCCCTAACCCCCCTGTGCTAGGTGCTGAGGATACAAAGACAGTCCCTGTCCTCAAGGAGTCTTTTTATTCTTGGAGAGATATGATTCACTCCTAAATAAGTGTGGTAGAAGGTAAATTGAAGTAGGAGGAAGAACTGACACTTGGCAGGTTTGGGGAAAGCTTCATGGAGGGCATGGTACCTGAACTAAATCTGGAAGGAAGATGGGAATTCTAAGAGTCTGAGATGAGATGGTGCCTTCCAACCAGAGGAGATGATTTGTGCAACTGCTTGGCTATAAAAGATGGCGCTCATGAATAGCCAGTCATCAGGTTTGACTGGAACATCCAGTCCATGAAGGGGAGTAGCATAAAATTAAGATTTGGAAAGGTATTTGGGAGCCAGATGGTGGCAAACTTTAAGTGCCAGGCTGAAGAGCTTTTGCTTTTTCCTAGAGCCAATGAGGAACCACTGGCGGTCTTTAAGCAAAGGAGTGACATGGTCAGTCTTGTGCCTCAGGAAAATGATTCTGGCTGGTATGTGGAGGATGGATTTCGGAGTGTGGTGACTGGAATCAGAGAGAATAATTAGAAGAGGCTATTATGGTAGTCTGGACAAGAGGCAATGAGGATGACAGCTGGGAGAGTGGGGAGAAGGCAACAGATGTGAATGACGCTGTGGAGGAAGAAACCACAAGACTTGCCAAATTGGATTGGATTGGATATTGAGTGAAGGAGAGGGAGGAATCAGCAGTGACTGCAGGATTTTAAGACTGGAAGGCTAGGAGAAGGGTGGTACTCTCAATAGGAATAGGTTTAGAAGATGAATTTTAGGAGCAAAGACAATGACATCCAGTTTTGATAATACAGTTACCCTTTCCACATTGCAGAGCTTAGGGGTACAGGCCCCTGTGATCTGGAAACTACATATGAAAAATTTTGGCCCTTTCTTCATACCAAAGAAGTCTAATTTTTTTTCTTTTTCTATAATGGGGCATTCTTTCTTTCCTGGCTCCAACTCCTGCTTGCTTGTAAGTTGTTCTGATCATAAAAGTCATCCTCCTCAAGGAGCTTACATTCTATCATAGGAAAGAGCATGTGCACATATAAATTAATGCCAAATAAGTAAAGAAGAGAGGAAGGAATAATAGAAGTAGACAAAATCTAGTTTAAATACTAGGAACACCAACCTGCGAATGAGGAGATAAGGATTCTACTTCATCCTGGCTCTGTCACTAACCAGCTCCTCTGCCAGGTCCAGTTATATGGCCTTAGGTGAGCCTTTTTGAGACTCATGTTTTCAGGTTTGGGCTTCATAATCTCTAAAATCCCTGCCAGTTTTGAGATTCTATATATTCTGTCACTGAGGCAAACAGGGGTACGTGCATGGTCATGGAAATTTTGTCTGAATTGGGGAGAGAATTCAGGAAAGGAAAGGATTGTAAATGGTCTTGAAAACTAAGCTGAAGAAGTTGGGTTTATCCTGAAAAGACAAAAGGGTGTACCAGAATGGGAATTACCACATCTGCTCTCCTTGGCACTGCAGACATATGAAGTGTATGGTTACATGGACTAATGGAACTCGTGTTCCTCATGAAGTAGCCTTCCTGAATTTTGTGGTTATAGCCATTGTTCGTAGAGCCCTGTTTGTAGAACACAGTGCTCCTGGCAGAACTCAATACTGCAGAAGAAGTGGCTGCCCATGGAGCCTGTGGGTCCTGGTAGAGAGGGAGACTGCCTAGAGAGGCCACCCCAGAGCCAGGGGGCTGAGTGAGCCCACCACTGTGGGCAGAGCACCAGGGCCTTGTCCCTCGTCCCCCATGCTTTCCCTTGCTCACCAGAATTCTACCCATCTACTCTCCATGCTTTCTTTGAACACAGTTGGGGATCCATGGAAGGCCAGAGCCATCGGGGCTGAGGGCAGAGGGCTGTTCTCTTTGCTCAGGCTGACAACTGACTCAGATGATAGGATCCCAGAGTGCTGATCACTCTCATTTCCCTTCTAGGCTGTGGGACCGCTTTTGACTTCCACAAGCAGATTGACTACTTGTTTCTCGTGGGCACCGAGGAGGGTAAAATCTACAAAGTAAGACAACTCTGGACGTCAGAAGCCCTACCATGAGTGCAGGGCCAGGCCTCTAGGCCTTGTTCCCTCTGCTCAGAGCCTCCAGTCTCAGGCCCTGGAGATGAAGGGGGAGAAGGAGGGAGGGGCTGACATGTTTTGTCCTTATCTGTCCCTATTGGCCCCCTTCCATCAGCTTCTTCCTACCCTAGAAGAGATCTGGGATCAGAGGTCTTGGACAAGTCAGTTGGGTCTCCATTTCTCCCATCTGTAAAATGAGGAGGTTGCACTGATCTTAGAGATCTCTTCCAGCTCCAAATCTTATGATCCCTCCTCTCTAAGCCCCTAGCCAAAGTTAAACAGCCCCAGGCCCACCCTCAGGAAGCCATAGGCCCTAGAGAGACAGGCAAGACAGATAGAAAAATGGGCAGATCCAAGGGCTGACATAAAACAGACGCCTCCATTAATGAATTCCAGTTTGTCACAGGTTTCCCAAGGAGTGGGTGGGAGGGGCCATCCCCAGCTTCCTGAAGGGACCTGTTTAAATGGAAAGGAGAGGGTGGAAGGACTCAAGCATTTTTCCATTAGGAACCCCGGGTCCAACTTCTGGGAGCTGATTTCAGTCCAACAATGAGCCTGTATGAACAACTTTTGGGTGCCTGGCCTGATGCCAAGGAGGATGGGGGAAAGGTGGGGGTTAGTAGAGAAGTATCCCCATTCTTTAAAGAGTTGTTGGTCAGGTTTGGGGGACAAGATTCATAAATCTTGGACAGTGAATGGTCAAGGACCAATCACGTCACTGATTCGTGCAGGAAAGGGTCAGGGAGAGGGGTGCTCACTTTGGAGTGGGGGGGTGGAGATAGGGAGGGCCTCACTAAGTTCTCCCCAAAATAAACATATAAACAATGGAAAAACAATTTCGTAGAAGAAGAGAGATCAGAGCTGGGCCTTGTAGGGCCTCTACGGCTTTCTACCAATTCATTATATTTCTGAAAACATTTTATTTGGACCAGAGATTAACAACCATCCTCCTCCTTCCCTTCCCACTCCGCTACCCCCCTCCCCCGCTCCCCCCACCCCAGCAACATGGTAACTCGCTAATTTTTAGCCCAGAACAATTTTTGAAAACAGAAGAGTGCTCTGCTATTAGCATTTCTGAAGCCAAGTAAATCATTATCTTAATTACCCACAGGGCTCTCTGCATTCTTATGAAGCAGCAAGCCCAGGCCACCTCTTTGCCAGGGATCAGGGATCTGCTTGGTATGCAAGTGTGGTGGCAGGAAGAGGGGAGGGCCCTGACTGAGGAACTTGCCAAGTCCTGGCCCTTGAGGACCAAATAGCCTTATGGCGAAGCTTGAGAGAAGGCCCAGGAAAGCTAATGTACTGGCAGGACCAGAAAGCTAGCCCCATCCACCACTCACTCCAACCTGTTACAATAGTAGCTCTCATTCAATTCCCTTAGTTTTACAGATAAGGAAACTGAGGCCCAAAGAATTGAAGTGAATCTTCCAAGCATATTTGGGTATTAAGGGGGTAGAGCTGTTTCCAAACCCAAGTCAGAGACTTTAGGGGGAAGGCTGATGGCAAGACTGGCCACTGTCTTTTTTTTTTTTTTTTGCTTTCTCCCTTGCACAATGGGATCCACCCCATTATGCCTTTCCCTCTAACTAGGGACCGAAGGAGTAAGTGAACGCAGGTTATCCCATCTCCTTCCTTCTAGCACTATCCTCCACCTAAGTCCTCCCAATCTCTAACCTTGACAGGCTTGAATTCCCAGATGTCAATCCTCTTCTTTCTGTTTCCAACAACCACGTTCTCTTGTCAAAGAACTGGGGAGGGGGACAAGGGGGGGATGAGGAAGGGGGAGGTAATGTCTGAGACCCAAGATAAGAGCCCTTGGCTAACTCTTCACATGTGGACCATGGGGCTACCCCACTCACAGCTCATTTCTCCCGGTCTCTCCTGGTCTGACTGTGACCCTTTGCCACTGAGAGCACCCATGTGACCTTTGCCTGGGAGATCTGGGGCAAAGGGAAAATGGAAGCCCCAAACACATCTATCTTTGGCTCCAGGGGAAGTTGGGTTGTGGTTCTAACAGAGAGTGGATAATCCATCAGTGAGTCCGGTGAGTACACGGGGAAACACTCCCTTCCTTCTCCCTCTCCATGCTGCCCCCCAAACCATGTGCATTTTATGGGCATAAAGATTGTAGTCATGGATTTATCTTACATGGCAGCATGCTAGGAATCTGGGAAGCTCAAATCTGGCCTCACTAGCTAGCTGTGTGACCCTGAGCAAGTCATCTTTAATTCATCTTTAGCTACCTCAGTTTCTTTATCTGTGAAATGGGGACAACAATAGCACCCACTTCCCAGGGCTGTTGTAAAGATCACATAAGATAATAATTGTAAAGTATTTATTATTAGCACAGTGCCTGGCACATGAAGAATGCTATATAAATGTATACATATATATATTACATATAAATAATATAACAAATGTAATAATAATATAAATTATTATATCATTAATTATTTTTATTAGTCCTCATCTGGGTCTAAAACAAACACTTGTCTTCCTTTGGCCCCAGAGTTGTACTTTGGCTTTAGACCCTGCCCCTGGAAGGAAAAGTTATTTTGTGCCTGGGCTCCAAAGTCAGTATTCTTACTTCATAGCCCTATTCTAACTTTATGGATATGTCCCTTGGCCATTGCCATGAATGGAGTCTAAGGTCTTGCAACCCTTCTGGGTTTGAAGATTTCATTCTGATATGTCTTAATCTTGTCTGCTTCTCAGGTGAGGGTAGGCTTCTTTCCCCATGTTATTTTAAGGTAGACAGTAGGCCCCATCTCCCTGGCACTGAGGAGTGACAAGATCACAAAATTTTCCAGAGCTAAAAGGAACCTCAGATGTTATCTAGTCCAACCTTTGCCTGAAAGGAAGCCTGCCTTCAACATCAATGACAAGTAGTAATTCAGGCCCTGCTAGAAAAAACTGTAGTGATGAACCTTTGGAGAGTATAAATTATTTGAAAAATTTTCCTTATATAGAATGGAAATTTGCCTCTATAACTTCTACCATTTCCTCCTAGTTCTATTCTCTGCAAGCAAAACAAGAAAATCTAACCTTTCTTATAATAATCTATCAAATACTGGAAAACAATTATCATACCCTCTCTCCAAATAATCTCCTATGAACTAGGCATCCTCAGGTTCTTTTTTGTTTGTTTTGAGGGGGAGGCAGTTGAAAGTAAGTGACTTGTGTCCAGGGTCACACAACTAGCAAATGTCTGAGGTCACATTTGAACTCAGGCCCTCCTGACTCCTCCAGGGTTAGTGCTCTGACCACTAGGATTTCTTCAGTCTCTCTTTATTCTCCAATCCTCTCATCATTCTGATCATCCTCTTCTAAACGGTAGGTAACAAGCTTTATTAAGGGATATAGTATATGCCAGGCACTGTGCTAAGTTCTGGCGATACAAACATATATCATAAAAAAAAGATAATCCCTTCCCTTAGGGACAGGGAGAGAATATAGATCTGAAAACAAAATAAAACTTAATTTTAAGAAAAGATCACATTTGGTTGGCTAGTAAGGTAAACAATTCAGTCAGTTAGCATTTATTAAGCATCTATGATGTGCTAAGCACTGTACATTAGTGGTTCCTATTTTCTACTTAAGTCTCCAGAATTTTTCAACATAAACTATAACTTGGTCATGTCTCCTCTACATCATGCTTGTTCAGATTATTTGTTAATCTTTTTTTAAAGGAAAATAAAGGGTTCTATGTGGATCTCTATTAAATTTCATTTTACTAGATCTAGTCTATCCTTCTAACTTTTCAGGATTTTTTTTTTGGGGGGGGATCCTGACGCCATCAGATGTGTTAGTTCTTCCTCTCACCTTTGTGTAATTGTCAGATAGACTAAGCCCACCAAATCTGCTTTCATCTAAATGATGGGTAGAAATGCTGAATAGACTCTATTGACAGGGTCAAGGACAGCTCAAACCTGGGCATACTACTAGAGATCTCCCTTCTAGAGGAACAAGTTAACCACTATTTTGTTCCTCTTTTCCCATGGAGCCTAGGTTTCTCCCTCTACCTATCAGCTGGGAGGGGCCCTAACATGGGTCTGGTCTTGAGGAGCCTTCACTCTGCCTGTCCTATGGTGATAGGGGGAACAAATGACTTCAACTAATTTTTGGGGGCCTGAATTTCAGGAATATTCTTAATCTCTGTCTCCTCCACGAGAGAAATTTCTTTTTTTTCACTCATTCATTTGTTTATTTATTGGCCAGGAAGCATCTTTTGCTTTTACAGATACAGGGAAGCTGTGGAAAGGAGATTAGCCCGGGAGAAGAATGCCCTGGACCACATTCTGACTCTCTGTCCTAGCAAATGACAAGATAGATCAGATAAGGCTCCAAATCCTTCACAGTCACAGCACTATCAGTTTATCTAGAGGCCCTCAAATCCACTACCCTCATTTTACAATTGAGAAAATGGAGGCATTGAGAAGTTGAAAGGCTTGCTCATGATCACACAGCTGTATGTGTTTAGGATAGGATTTAAACTCAGATTCTGATTCCAAGCCTACCTAGCCCGCTTCTGTCCTGAGGAGAAGAGTGACTGCTGATCTCTGATTACACCATAGTGCTCCAAAACCTACTCCAGCCAATTTCTTGACACGTTTGAGGCCCACAATATGGCAGTGGATGCAGTGACCTGGAACCCATACCATTCCAAAGTCTTTATGTCCTGCAGCTCAGACTGGACAGTGAAAATCTGGGACCACACCATCAAGTGAGGGAAAAAGAATTCTGGGACATATCATCAAGTGAGGGAAGGGGGGAGGATGGGGGGGAGGATGGGAGGGAGGAAATAACCTGAGAACCAAATACCAAATAAGACTTGAAGGAGGAGGGGGGGCAAGAAGCAGCCTAGGGATCATCCTCTCAGGGATAGGACCCAAGCCCCACAAGAAAAGGCATTCAGTAGCTATTTTCTGACTTATTTCTCCCTCGGCTTTATTGTCTCATTGTTCCAGGAAACCCATGTTCATCTATGACTTGAATTCCGCTGTGGGTGATGTGGCTTGGGCCCCATATTCCTCTACGGTCTTTGCTGCAGTCACCACTGATGGGAAGGTAAGAGCCTTGTCACCAACCCCCATCTCCCAAGTTCACTTTTGCCAGGCTGAGGTCAGGTGGTAAGGTCTGGAGCTTCAGATAGTAGGGTAGGGAAGGATTTGGCAGTGCATGAATCTGTTCTGGTCCTGATTGGGCTTCTGAAATTACCTTCTATTTATGTTGAATATAGGCATCTACTTATTTGCAGGTCATCTTCTTCATTAGAAAGTAAGCTCCTTGAGGGCAGGGACAGTTGAGGACCTAAGATGTCATAGGTAGTAAACCTCAGAGGCAAGAATTGAGGCTGGATCCTTTAACTCTAGAGCGAATGCTCCTTCCATTGCACCAAATAAAGATGTCGTGTTGATTTTTTTTTACTTTTTTTTTTTTCTCATCGAAGTTCAAAGACTCCCTGAAATCTATCCAGAGACCTCTTGGAGGCCTGTGAGCTTCAAGCTGAGCAGCCTTAATCAAATGGATTTAGATCCTTTTAGTGTTTACTACATGGCAGTTGCAACCACTGATGGGCACTCCCTCCATCAGGGCTTTGCCCAAATGAATTGTTCTGAGTTTAAAAGAGAATTTAGATGGAGGCCAATTCTAATCCTGGATAGGGCACTAATTTTCTGTGCGATCATAAACAAATCGTTTTATCTAGGCCTCAGTTTAGAAAAAAGAGGGGCTGGGACGAGATGAATTCTCAGGCCCCGGACAATGTTATGAAACAGATTCTTGCTGTTCATGGCCCTGTGACCCAAAGCACCCCTTTGCCTGAGCCACACCTTTATTTACATACCAGTTACTATTACCTCATGATCCTGATGGTTGATCTGGTTTGTTGGTTTTTTATTGTCAAAAACACATCTTTCAATGTTTCCTCCTTCCAGGCCCATGTGTTTGACCTGGTCATCAACAAATATGAGGCAATCTGCAACCAGCCAGTGGTGGCAAAGAAGAAAAATAAGATTACCCATGTGCAATTCAATGCTATCCACCCTATCATTATTGTCGGGGATGATCGTGGTCAGATTACCTCCCTCAAACTCTCACCCAATCTGCGCAAGATGCCTAAGGTAGGCACATTGACCTAGACTGTAAACTCCTTCACAGGAGAGAAACCAGCAGGCTCCAGAAAATGCCAGTCATCTGGGAAACAGGTCGGGGTTTCTGGAGAAAATTCTGAGAGAAGTGGGTTAGTCTCAACAGCCTCTGGATATTTACTTCGGTCAATCATAGACTATCCTAGGCAAGTGGAACTAGACAGTGCTCCCCAAGGGAGTTTTCTGGGGAGAGATGGTGAGAAGGCCCGAGAGAGAGAGGCAGAGAGACAGAGACAAAGTCAGAAGCAGAGAGACAGAGAGATAACGACAGAGACAGACAAAGAGATAGAGAGACAAAGAGATAGAGAGACAAAGAGAAAGTCAAAGGCAGAGAGATAGACACATACACACAGAGACAGAGAGAGACACACAGAGAGACAGAAACAAGGTCAGAAGCAGAGAGACAAAGTCAAAGGCAGAGAGACAGAGACACACACACAGAGAGACACACAGAGAGACAGAGACAAGGTCAGAAGCAGAGAGACAAAGTCAAAGGCAGAGAGACAGAGACACATACACAGAGACACACAGAGAGACAGAGACAAGGTCAGAGCAGAGAGACAAAGTCAAAGGCAGAGAGACAGACACACAGAGAGAGACACAGAGAGACAGAGACAAAGTCAGAGCAGAGAGACAGGCAGAGAGAGAGACACAAAGACAGAGACAGACAGAGAAAGAAAGAGAAAGGGAAAAAGAGAAAGAGGGAGGGAAGGAGAAATCCCTTATTTAATACTACATGAAAAAAATGAATGCATTATAATTTATACATATCATAAATCTGAAAATCAACCACTTTCAGGAATGGTTCATGTATAGATAGCATGTTCTTCCTTCTTTCCTTTCTTCCTTTCTTTCAAAAGAAAGTTTTTCCTATCTGAGGCCAGAGGGAGAAATAACTTTGGAAACAAAAGTAAAAACATTACCTAGGAGGCGGAGGAACGTGATATGTTTGGGAGCCAAGGAAAGTTTTGAGGGGCTGTCAGGGGAACACCCATAGTTAGCACAGTTTGGGAGACAGGAAGAGGATTATAGGAATTAAGCAAGGAAGCTCATGAGGACCAAGAGGTGCATATCCAAATTTTGCTCCACCATGGGGAGGAAGTACAGGAGATTAGCAATGGGAAGAACAATGGGGGGTAGCCTGCACTTGGACTCATGGCTACTCCTTATGCCACAAAGTTTCACCATGGAGATCCATAGCTTCTCACCATTTGACCATGGACACTTTGAGAAACAGATCACCCACATGCTCTCTGGTCAGGTGATGAAGGGAAAAGGACACTGAGCTGCCCTTGGCTGAATCAGGAGAAAGTAGAAGGTTTGAGAGGAAGATGATGTCCTTGGTTTGTGGCATCTTGGTTGGATGATTTATGGGACATCCAGTAAGAGATGCCTGACAGAGATTCTAATTTGTGATCCTTGGAAGAAATGGAAGCTAGAGGAAATGTGGGTATATCTACTTAGAGGTAGAGGAATAGATAAGATTTCCACGGCAGAAGGGATTGGTCCATTGATCTTTTTGCTGGCTTGGGAAAGTGAGGTCAGAGGCAAAGTGGGATGGGGGGTTTTCTCAGCATTGAGAAACCGGATGTGGAAAGAGAAGTAAAATCAGCCATGATTTGGCTCCTCTGCTCTGTTGAGTCTTCTCCCTCTATTCAGTTCACTTTAGCTATAATGCAGTTAGGACTTGCCCAGAGTCTTAGTTCACAGGGCAGATTCCAGCCCAGAACCAGCTCCAAGTGCACAACCCAGCCCAGCCCAGAATCCAGAGTCCATGCCAGGCCAGGTAAACCTAGCTCAAAGGGTTATTCCGTTTCCAGGGTGAGCTCCTGATGAGCGTGGGCTGAGTTATGGGCTGGGTGGGCCTGACTGAGATGCAGGCAAGAGAAAGGATTGGCTGATTCAGTGCTCCCACAAAGCAATGTCCAGGGCCACTGAGCTGATGCCAAGGCCTTTCTCTTCCAATCCAGTTTCATAGAGAATTTCAGAGCTGTGGGATTAAAAATAGGGACTGCTATCTATGTCCTGCCCAAGACACAAGAGCCTGACTAAACTGCCCTGCAACTAGGCTTCCCAAGATCCCAGGGTCCAGAATCACAGATCCTATATGGCTGAGATTCTTCTGTAAAAATTACCTGCGCAGGGTCCCAGAGCCAGTTAGTGACAAGGCCCAGACTCCAACCCAGGTCTTCAGAATCCAAGTCCATTGTTCTTTCCCCTAGCACATACTACCAGGATACCCAAGCACTCAGGACCCTGAAGCCCTTCACAGGTGAACTGACTTTCCAGAGAATAGAAGCTAGGGCCCATCTCATGAGGGGGGCCCAGGCAGGAACAGGGTCCTATCTAACCAGGAACAGAAATTACAGGATTAATAAATGGGAGCAGGATGATCTCCTACTGTGCTGGCTCCCTCAGTCTCATATCCTCACCCTACCTCCCAGTGTCCCAGCTGCCTGGGGTACTCATACTTATTAATATGGGGTGCACGTTTCCATGGATGGCTGTTCTTGCCAACTTAGTAATAATGGTCAAAGTAGAGACAATGGGCCCAAGACGGAGAATCAGCGCGCCTGGCCTGTAATTACCACTAATGCCATCGTTGGGGTGGCTATAAATACCACAGAATAAAGGAGGCATGAAAGAGAGGGGGTTTAATTGGCTAAACGTGCCATAGTAAGCAGGAGCAGCGTATATAGCCCAGTTTTGAGCTCTGGGCCTTGTTTCAGGAGTTAGTTGTACTTGGAGATGAATCTTGTAGCTGATAAAATATGTTCTTAATTAATTTGCACTGAGTTTTAGGAGGCTGTGAAAATGTGTCTGCCTGAGAAATCCTGTTTCCGTTGCCGCTTAATGAGGGCGCGTTCCTGGCGGCTGGGCTAACTCTCCTGGGGATGCAGAGAGGAATGCATTTGGTCTTGCTAAAGCAAGGGGGGAGCCCTAACTAGGGGACATGGCCATCAATGGGACCAGAGACCTCCTGGAGCCCAGGCCTGGCATAATGGCTTCCCATCAAGAGAACAGAGAACAGTTCCCAACCTTACATACTTGAAAGGATCTGGCTGAGCCAGGAGGAGACTGCAAAATGGCAAATCCAGTGAAGCAGCATGCCTTCCCCCAAAATGGACCTACAAATATACCCAAAGGAAGGAAGTGATTAGTATGTCCCAAAGATCTGTGCTAGAGGCACTGGCTCACATGACCAGAACTGGGAAAGCAAGGCCATTGAGTTGTGAAAGCAGCAAGGCAGCAGCCACTACCTTAACCCTAAAGACAGCATCAGCTTTTCTTTTGGGATTGCCTGTGGACAGCTTATATAAGGAGATAGATAGAGCCTCTCCAGGGTGTTTCTAAACTGGTGTTCATGATTTAGTTTTATAGGGAATTATGTAAGAAGGGAGGAGAGCAAGAAAGCCCCGCACATGAGGATATTATGGTGCCAGGGAACCTAGTTCCTTCTTTTCCCAAGCAAGCATTCCATGGGTCTCCGAGAGAGTACCATGCTTGAGGTGCAGAAAGCCGCCTGCAGTCCTAAACCCCAGTCCTATACAAAAGAGCTGGGCAAAAATGACTGTCACAAAGGTCAAAGGCAGCTGAATCCTTGACAGTACCTTCTGAGCTCTCCAAACTGCCTTTGTCAGAGACAAAGGGACCCTTGTGCTCAGTGGTGGTCTTTAGGAGTCACCCTTACCCCTAAAGAGCTCAGGAAATGAAAGGTGGCTTTTTGAAAAGCAATTGGTCCATTTCCTAGAATTTGCTTTGCCATATCTAAGATGATCCTTTTCTTCCTGAAAGGGTTTCCTCCTGAGCAGCCATAAACATGGCTGACCACAAGTTTCTGGAGGGTCAGCCCCTTCTCAGAAAGGATCCTTGTCCTTGGCCTATGGATTTTCCAAGCTCCAGTCTTTGCTGAATGTTTTCCCTTGCTCAGGATGCCAGCTTCCTTTTTATCATTCAGAACTGACTTGGTTCTCTGGCTTCAGTCCTATGAATTCCAATCATTGACTATATATGCCTCCCCCTTCTTCCACCATCGCCACTGCAACTTAGCACCTGGTCTTAGTACCCACGCTTTTTTTCCCCCTCTCCTTATTCTTGACACCACACACTCCAGGCCAAAACATTTTTGGGTTTTGTTTTTTTTTTGGAATGAGAGAGGAAGAATAGCATATATAAATAGCAAGAATGAGGTTGCAGGCGGTTGAAAATGGATGGAAGGGGGAGAGAAGCCCTCCCTCTCCAGTACAGATTGGGCATTATCCAGACTTATAAAACTTTTCTAGAGTTAAAGTTTTCTGGGCCTTGCTTGGTCCCATGATTCCCTGTGACTGGAGCCCACCACCCTGAACTCAGAATCACTCCCACCTGATTTGAAGATTTAGGATTCCTATACTTAGTTACTTTGAACCAAAATGGCTCAGTGCTTCATAATTCCAGACTCACTTTCAGCCAATTAGGAAATTTCATTATTATAACTAGGATTTTGATGCCTCTCCTCCATACTTCCTTAAATCATTAGCTTATTCCTTTCTCATGATCGAAGAGAAGTAGAAAATAATTCAAAAGATATTGGAGTTCCTCCCACAACCTAGAAAAAAAGAATTATTCAGTACAACACTAAGTTTACCCCCAAAGTTCTTTAGATAATCCCTTTTTCTTCTCCACCAAGAGCAGGGGACATGGCTATCTAATATCTAGATGGGTCTGCTGTGTCAAATCTAGGCATTCAGCTTCTATGGGATGATTAAGAATAGCTCACATTTCCTTTTTGAAATTTTTGTAGATAACTTTTATTTTTATATCACTTTCATTTCTAAATATAGCTCTCTTTCCTCCCCTACCCACTGAGCCATCCCTTGTAACAAAGAATTAAAAAGAGGGGAAAAGCAGTTCAGCAAAAAACAACCAATACATCAACAGTATCTGAGAGAAAAATTTCCACACCCATAACCCTCCACTTCTATGAAGAAGGAGGAAAATATGTTTTGTCAGCTCTTCTCCAGCACTAAGCTTTAGATAACTTAATTACAAAGCCTTCAGATTGTTTTTTGTTCTTTCATTTGAATCATTATTGTGTATATTGTTTTCTTAGATCACATCTTATCAGTTCATTACTCCTCCGCTTTTCTGAATTTTTCATATTCTTTATCACAGCATACTATTCCGCTATATTAATGTATCACAGTTTGTTTAATCCTTCTCCAATGACTTTCTTTTATTCTTTTATCAATGTTTGATACCAAAAAAAAATTGTCCTTGATTCTAAGGCATTGGAGGTTTCACAGAGCATTTCCTGCACAACAACCCAATGAGATAGGCAGTGCCAGCATGATCAACCCCATTTAACAATGAGGAAATGGAGGCTGAAGTGAGACAACCAGGTCAGATATTAAGTAGTGTGAAGACCCTTGTCTCCCAACTCCAAACCCAGCAGGCTCCCTGCACACCACATTGCCTGCCAATGAGTAAACTAAAGTGATTGATTATAAAGAGCAGAATAGGAAAAAAAGAAGGTCCCATTGCCTGAGGGAGGACAGGGCAGAGGCCAAGGATTTTCATTGGATCGAAGCCCTAGAAAGGACCTTAGGGATTCCAACCCCTCTCATTTTAAAATGAAGCCCAAAGAACTTAAATGACTTGGCTTACAGACATATTTGTAGTAAATGTCCAAAACAGGATTCAAACCCACTTCCTCTGATTACAAGTACAATGTTCAGGGAAAATGCTGAGTTGTCTAGGCCAGTGAAAGCCAGCAGCTTGGGATGTCAAAACCTTGACCAAAAGCACTGAGTCTCAGACAAAATTACAGCCAGAAACAGTCTTTTCTCAGCTCCCTAACCCAAGGCCAGATCATGCTGCCCAGGGGAACGTATCCTAATGAGGCTACCAGAAGGGCAGCTTCTGAAGGACTCTCTCGGAAGACCTAAACATCTCCTGGGGGCATTAGGCAGTGGGGAGAAAGCAGAGAAAATGTGTACTCCAAGAGCTGCTGATGATATCCATTCATTCAATTGCACAAATATTTACCGAGCCTGTACTTTGCACACGACCCTGAACTTGATTTCTAGTTTAGGCTGAGGAAAAGAAAGGACAAAAATGGGAGGGGTCATCCCGGAGATTCCTGTTATTTGTGGGTACTGAATGTTCCCCCTTTGGCCATTCACATTGACTTCTGGGAGAGAAAGCAGAAGGCAGGTTATGTCTGATTATAGGCAGAGAAGAATTAGAGATTTTATCCCAGGCCAATCCTGGCACGGATCCAGCCTGGCTCCTTTCTGTCTTCCCTGGGGGAGGGGATCTCTAGGTTTCTGAGAGTGTGGAGAATTGGCTATGTGAGTATCTGAGTAGGTGGGAAGCTAGGAAGCTGAATATCTGGGAGCTGGGTGTATGGAGGCTTCCTTTATTATATATTCTTTTAAAACACTACCCATTGGTCCTTCTCCTTATTATCCCTACCTCCTGGTATAGGAGGAAGGAGCAGGAGCTCAGGTGGGCTTAGAGATGGACCTTCCCTCTCTAAAAAAAAAAAAAAAAAAGTCAATAGGAGCAAAGATCCTATTTTCCATCTTCTGCACCAGGAGAGAAAAGAGCGTCGGCTTTAGGCTTAAAAGGAATGTGAAGGGGAAAGCACCATACAGGGTGGGAAGGAGGAGGAAAGCTAAGGAAACCTGGGCTTGTCTCTACAGCTCCAGTAATGGAGAAAAGGGAATAAGAAGTCTTTGTTCTCTGCATCTCCAGAGAGATGGTTTGGCTATAGAACCAGAAGGAGCTGCCCAGAAAGCTGCCTGATGGGAAGGAAGGAGCTCAATTAAAACCACCCACCCAAGGTGGCATGGCCTTGGTTAGGTTATCTCATTGAAAGGTCAGGGTCTGCCTAGGAATTGGAAGTGGCCTTCGAACTCTGAGACGAGCTCCATGGCTTGGGCTGTGGCACTGTGGCTGAAAATGGGCATTTGGGGTAAATAGGTCATCTTATGGTGGCCAAAAGCCGACATGCTGTCAATCTTTAGCAGGGCCAGCAGCAGGCCAGTGCCAGCCACTCCTGAGGTACAGATCAGTTACTAGCAAGTTCCACACCTTGGACAATTTGGAGCAGGAAGAGGGGAATGGGGTCAACTTTCCTGAGGGGAAAAAATGCCCTTGGGTCTCCATGAGATTTCTAAACTGCTGGGAATGAGTGGGGAGTTAGGGTCTGGTGTAGAAGTGCCCGCATGGGGGTGTGACATGCAAAAAGGGAAGGGCTTTTTGGCTTGGGGTGGTGTTTTCAGCATCCCCTAAATTTCCAGTACTGATACAGAGCCCTTGTTTCTCTGCCTAGTTTCAGTTTCTCCCACAGAGGGTGGGACTGGGGTTGAGAATCCTTTCTCTGGGTGTGGGCTCAGATTCTATCTTGATGGTCTAGTTTCTAAGATTTGAGTTTGCTGCTTCCATTTGTACCTTTACCTCCACTTGTGATGAGTGCAAGTGGTAAAGCCCATTCTCTCTTTCTCTGACAGGCCAGAAAATCATGATCCATGGCCATCACTTTCAACCCCACCAAATGAGCTAATATTTACGAAGTGCTTAGCACATTGCTGGCATGTATTAGTAGGCACTTAGTAAATAATTGCTTCCTTTCTTCCTCCCTCCCTCCCTCGATTCCTTTCCTTTCTTCCCTCTCTTCTTTCCTTGCTTCCTTTCCTTCCAACCTTCTTCTCTCCCTTCCTCTTTCCTTCTTCCCTTCCCCTCTCCCTCCCTTCCCCCCTTTCTTCCTTCCTTCCTTCTTTCCTCCTTTATTTCTTTCTTCCTTCTTTCTTTCTTCCTCTTATCCTTCCATTTCTTGTTTCTTTCCTTTTTCCAGGTCAAAAACCAAACTTGCCACAAAAACCACCTACTGAGCTATAAAAAGGCACTTGACTTAAAAATATATATTCACTAGAGACAAGCCATTTCCCCTTCAAAAAAAATACCTCAAGGAATAAAAAGGAAGTTTCCATAAAGGACAAGTTTCATGTTTCTCTGGGCCCTAATGAAATCTGAGCAGGGATGTTCTGGCTGACCCAGATGCTTAGCTCTGAATATGTTTGGCTCATTCTACCCCAGAATATGATGCCAGGTCCTGAATGGCAAAGGGGCAGGACTAAGATTTCAGATAGACTTAGAGGGACAATCATTTGAGGAGCAGAGTGGAGAAAACTAGGAAGTATGATGATTTTTCTTGTGCACCATGATAAATGTGGAAATATGTATAGAAGAACGGTACTGTTTAACATGTTTAACAGGAGATGGGAAGGAGAAAAATTTGAAACACAAAGTTTTGCAAAGGTGAATGTTGAAAAATATCTTTGCATGTTGTATTTTGAAAATAAAAAGTTATTATTGAGGTGGAAAAAAAGTACTTGAACCAAAAGAGTAGAGAGCTGGTCTGTACTAATCAGCTAAGGGAAGAAAGAGTCCAAAATTACTGAACACCCAGGCAGCTTCAGAGTTTGGGAAGTCAGGCAGCAGGAATAACAGTCAGCTTAAATGATCTCCAAGTCCTCTTTCAACTTGAAATCCATCACAAACACAAGATAGAGGAGCAAATCTCAGGGACTCAAGCAGAAAATCTGGGGAAGGGGGAAAGTCAGAATCTGGAAAGGAGATCTATGGGTAACAGGCTCAAAGGACCAGTGGTAAGAGTAGAGCCTGATTCTGACCTGAAGATTCCCAAACCAAAGGTCAACCATATAGGTTCCGTGCTCAAGGCCTGAGCTGCTTTCAGTGTAAACAAGTTTGGACAGAGGTGCTTTGGCTGGCCCATATGCTTGGCACAGAATAGAGTTGGCTCATTTCATAGGTTAAGACAAGTGGAAATGCCTGGCTGGCAGAGGGAGAATAAGGAGCCGGCAGCTCCTGATACCACGGCTGCTTTCTTTCCCTGATCGTTCTGTCTTTGGCCTCAGCCAACAAATCCAGTCTTTAGCTAGCCACTAGGCTTTGCTCTTTGCCCGGACACCCAAGCTTTGCTCTCCTGGCGTCCCTGTTCTCAGGTAGACAAGCAGCACTTCGTCTCTTCCTCGATTCTCATCCTAGCTTTTGGCCCTGCCACATAGCATCCTCTCTTGCCATTTGCCAGCTTGCGACCAACCTCCTTTTTGATCCTAAAATAGCAGGTTCTTCTTGACCTTCCTGTTTGGGTTCCTTTCCCTCTTAGCTTCCTGGTTACTGGCTTCTTCTGGCTCTTGGCTCACTGGCAGATAAAGAGATAAATATCCTAGATCCCCCTTCCTGTGTCAAGTTCCCTGCCACCCATGCCTTGTCTCTTTCTCAGCTTTCAGCATATTTCCTAGGATCCTAAGATTTTGAGCTAGATAGGATCTCTGAAATCATCCAGATTCTCCCTTCATTTCGGAGAAGACCCATGATTAATTTGCATAAGGAACTCTCTCTCCCAATACAGATTGGGGCCTGTACTACAATTGATAAGTCATAGAGAGTTGCCTGGGGAACGGAAAGATTAAGTTACTTGCCTATGGTTACAGCATGTGTAAGAGTTAGGATTTGAAGCTGACTTGAGAAAATAGGTTCCAAGAAATGGTGAGTTTTCCATGGTCAAGCATATATTAAGTTCATCAAAGTGGAATAGTGAAAATTGTTCAAATGCTATCCACCCCCAGCAGAGAAGAGATATACCTGAGGTGCAGAATGGGACTTTTTTGAGAGAACCAATATGAATTTGTTTTTGATCATTTTGATTTTTAAAAAAATTTAAATGGAGAGGAGGCAAGAAAGAAAATAAATGTTTTAATAATTGAAAAAATATTTTTAAAGGAAAAAAAGTGCTAGATCTCCATTCAAGAGAGACATGATTGCAAAACTTTGGTTCTGACACTTATTACATGATCCAGAATCAAACTACTGAGCCTGTTTCCTTATCTGTAAAATAGAAATAATAAAGTCATGCTACTTGTTATAATGAACGTATTTTGTGAATTTGTATACATTACAGAAATCTGGACTAGCATTAAGTGGCAGAACTTAGATTTGAATAAAAATACTCTGACACTGTGATAGGGGCAGCAAGATAGCGAAGCCAAAAGAGTGCTAGCCCTAGAGTTAGGAAGATTCATCTTTCTGAGTTCAAATCTGGCCTCCAACACTTACAGATGTGTGACTCTGGGCAAGTAATTTAATTTTTCCTCAGTTTCTTCATCTGGAAAATGAACTGGAAAAGGAAATGGCAAATGACTCCAGCATCTCTGTCAAGAAAACCTCAAAAAGGGTCACAAGGAGTAAAATACAACTAAATAACTGAACAAGTCCACGCCATGACCATTAAACCATACTTCCTCTCACTGATAGGTGCAACACGACCTTTTTTTTCCCAAAGTAATTCCAATTTCAAGAAAACTGCTGTTAATGAGGCCTTGTAAAAGTCATATCCTTTATCAGACCATGTACTTCCATTTCTGGTTCAAAAAAAAAAATACAGTCCAAGTATCTATCAACTCAAAATCAGTACTATGCAACAGGATTTCCCAGGCTTTCAGGATTTCAATAAGTTGAAATTCAGGGGCAAATTGAGCTCCATATTTAGTTACATATACTTTGCCCCCAGGGACCCATCTCTTCCTGCCTACAGTCTAGTTCCATTTGGCTCTGGGTCACATTAGCTAAAAGGCAAGTTAACAATCTCTGCCCCTCACTAGTCTCCCATGAACTGACTATACCTCCCCATAGTACCAGGCCCAGATGGTGAGGGATTAATTCCAGGACAGACATGGGCACAGGAAGAATTGATGCCAGGGGAGGGGGAGGTTTATGTCAGGGCGGGGGTGGCTGTCAGTACAGGCTGTGCCAGGAGGTGGGGCAGAGGGCCCAGCCACCCCAGGTGGCATCTGGGGAAAGGAAGTAACGGCAGTAGAGCTGGGGAGGTGCCAGTTATTCCCAGCACGGGGCAAGGAAATAAGCCAGTGGCATGCAGGGCCAGGGCAGGTGCCAGGGCAATCAGCGGGTACAGGTGGCACATGGATGTGGGGGTGGCTGGGCCAGACCAACATTCCCATAGACTCTGAGTGGGCCTGAGATCTGCTTGACAGGCTTGGACACAGATAACAAGGTCTCTGCTTTATAAGGACAGACAGACAAATGAATAAACACAGAATGATTCCCCAGGTGAGAAAAGAAACAGCTGGTCATGCAGGTTCAAAGCTGGTCTAACACATGCAGGCAAAAAAAGCTCCGAAATACATCATATTGGAGCAGCTGAAAGCCACTCCTTTTCAAAGGCCCTCCGCCTTCTTCCTTCTCCTCCACCTTGTCCTTTTCCCCCACAATCATTCAGTGACCTAAATGACATCAATTTAGAGCTAAAAGGAACTTTGAGAGCCATTTCATTCAACTATCAGACACATTAAGTACATACCCCTGGGTCACATCTTAAGTGGAAAACTCAGGATTCAAACTCAAATACCTTACCTTCAATCTAGCACATTTTCCCACGGTACCATGTTGTTTTATAAGGCAAAAAGAGAAGAAAAAAGGAAGTAGATTTTCAGTTGCCAAGTTGAGGAGGTGGAAGACAGCTTGAGTCAAAGCTCAAGATAGCATGTACAGCCTCCTGTCCTCCCTGTGCCTTCTGTCATCAAGGTTAAAGGGAGGCCACGGGGATAGGTAGCCCACTATCGAGACCAAAATGAGTTCTCCACTCTGTTCTGTTTTCTCATCATCTCATATGTCTGAATCACATCTCCTCCAAAAGAGAATAAACATCTGCTCCTTCTTTGCCTTTCCCCCAGCCTTGGGGCTTCCCATGAAGGTAAGAAACACAGTGACTATACAAATCTCCCCTTTGTCTCCAAATAGAACATATTTACACTAAGGTCTGGAGCCCTAATGGTGGGACCCATTTTATTTTCCTCAACAAACTTTGTGTTCCAATCATTTGGACAAGCCCTCTGTCCAGATCCACAGAATTTCAGAGTTGGAAGAGACTTAAGGGAGCATTTTCTCCAACTCCCAGTTAAATGAGGATCCTCTTTCCCTCCTTACCTCAACATATCCCACAAGTGGACAGCCAACCTTTGTTTGATCATCTTAAGTGATATGAAAACTCTTCACCCCTAAGGTGACCCATTCCATTTGGGGACAGTTCAAATTACTAGGAAGTTTCTTTATACAAAGCTTAATCTATTTCTTTTGTCACTCCATGTTCTGCACTACAGCATCACACAGAATTGAGTTTTTCTTCCTCTTCTAGGTAACAACCCTTCAAATAATTATATACCTATCTGCATGAATTCTTCTCCCCAGGTTGAACATTCCCAGTTCCTTCAACCAGCCCAGCATGGCAGGATCTCAAAGGTCTTCATTCTCCTGATTACTTTTCCCTGGGCATTCCAAAACTTATCAATGTCCTTCTTAAAGCCAGAGCTGAAACTAAGATCCCCAACCACTCTGATAAGCCTCTGTCTACTTCCTGATCCTAGCTTCTATGACTTATAATCTCCCAATTGTGCCTTGAACTTTCTTAGTTCCATAATTCTACTAATCTCTTTACTTATGCCTTAGATTCCCTTCTTCCTGCTCTGAATTCTTAAAATCTTAATGCAAATATCACATCCTCCAGGAAGCTTTTCTACCTCTTTCTCAAAAAATACCAAACATCTACCTCAGCTCTCATATACACATCTCTCTCTCATATGCATCATCTCAGACAGTTACCGTGTAATATTATGGCTTATAATTATGTGTTTGGTGTTACCTCTTCATCAGTTGTAGATCTGGATTCTAGACCTGCAGAACTAAATCTAAATTCTGTAGATTCTAGAGTGTGAGTTTCATGAAAGAAAGGATTGGGATCTTATCTAAACTTTGTAGTTCAGTGTTCTACACATAATAGATGTTTGATGAACATTTGCTGACTGAAAAAAATGAATGATTGAATGAGTGACTTGCCAGATAATTTGCATTCTGTAGCATAAGGGGAAGGAAATATTGTATTCTGGGGCATAAAAAAGTTGGTTGTCTGGGAGCAGCCCTGAAGTCAGGAGGACCTGAGTTTAAATCTGGTGTCAAGACACTTAACACTTCCTAGCTGTGTGATCCTAGGCAAGTCACTTAACCCCAATTGCCTCAGGAAAAAAAAAGTTGGTGGTCTGATGTCCACTTGAAATTCTGATATTTATTAAATGTAAGTTACTGTACCTCTCTAGGCATCAATTTCCACATCTGCAAATTAAGTTTAATAATAATCCTGCTTAATAATACTTATATTGCCTGTCTCATAAGTTTGTGAGGAAAGTGCTTTATTTAAAAAAAGAAAAATAAGAAAAAAGCATGTAAATATGAAATGTTAACAGTAATAATAGAGGAATCTGGAGGTGAGGCATAGGTTACAAGTGTCCAATTCCATGAACTCATGGCCAGCTCAGTTCTTGGCACCTCTTGGGTTCCCTTTTAACAGCATCACTATGACCACTTGTGAACCTGGAATAGGCCCTTAGGCTCTATACAATATTCCAAAAAGAAACTGCATTTTTGTGAGTAAACAGTCTGGTATGAGGAATGATACAAGTTACTAAGGATCTAGAATTTGGGGGCTCTTTAGTTGGAATGTAAAAAGATGGGGACTGGGATACTGAGAGATCTTTAAATCCTATCACATGAAGAGTAGTTGGAGGAACTGAAGGTGATTCAGATGAAGAAGAAACTTAGTGGGATGGGACATCCATTTTCAAATACAGGAAAGGTATGGAAGCCATGTTAAATTTGTAATTGGGGGACCTGGTCCCCACTGTGACCTCTATCTTTCATGTATGGACAAGACTAGAAAAGCACTGAAAGCTGTTCCAATTTAGAAATTTGGTTATTTTGTGATTTAGACTCTGAAGAACTCAAAAATAATTTAGTCCAACTCTTGTTATTACAAAAATACAATCACAAAAATAGCAGTCATGTAGAGCCCGGCTGTGGGTCATGACTCCAGATGGGGCTTCATAACTGAATGTGGGCATTGCAAAACTATGATTTATTATCAATAAATGTTTGAATTATATACCTATTTTACATACATATAAAATTTTCTCAGGTGAAAAGGAATCACAAGTGGAAAAAGGTTAAGAAGACCTACTCTAGAGCAACTCTCTCATTTTACTGAGACTCAGTGAGGTTAAGACTTAATTGAGGTCACACAATTGGTAAGAGGCAGAACTGGTATTTGAATTCAAGTCCTCTGTCTTGAGGTTCAGCATTCCAGTATTGCCCTTGATCCCAAATCTAGTGTTCTTTCTACTGAAGCTAAATAATACTGAATACTTAATACTGAAGTTTGATTCTGTGCCAAAGGCAGTGGTATTTCTTGGGATTAAAAATGTATGTATTAAAAGGAAGGTTAAAAAGTGTTTTTCATTGCTTACCACTTTGCCCTTCCACGTCTGATACCTCCTGAGGCTTCTTTTAAAAAAGCTCTCTGTGGAAGCTGAATATATGTTTTCTTCTCTCACAATATTTCTCTGTACCTAGTAAAAGTACACAGAAGCCTTCTACCAATCAGATCTCAGTAAATGTTTGTTGTTGTCTTGTATTAGAGTTGGCGGTGATAGTGATGACTACTTGGAGGAGTGAAGAAACTTTCTCCCACAGAAACATATCAAACAATCAACAAGCATTTTTGAAATACTTATTACTTGAAGAACTTGTGTGCAAAATTAACACAAGTAGGATAAGAAACAAAGCAATTAAATGAAGAAAAGGGTGGTGCACTTGCTCCAGAAGCAGAGGTTCAAATACTACCTCTGATTTTTAATATCTTTGTTACTCTGAACAAATTACTTCACCAGTACTACTTTGCTTCAGTCTCCTCATCTGTAAAAAGGGAGAGAGTTGGTCAAGATGGCCCCTGAGATCCCTTTCAACTCTATTATCTCTGATCAAGTATGAGCTCTGATAAGCGTCAGGATTAGGGAACTGACACTTGAATAAGACTAAAAGCCCAAGATAATAAGATAGGAACATCAGTTCTCAAAAAGATTAATTCCAAACTGCTAACAACCACGTGAAAGAATGTTTTTAATCACTAATAAGAGAAATTTAAATATGCGATTTCACCTTACATTCAGCAAATTGTCAAAGATGGGAAGAGTCAGTGTTGGAGGGGTTGGGGGAAAGACAGGCATACTCATACATTTTTGGTGAAGCTATGATTTGGTTTGACCATTTTGGAGCTCAATTTAGAATTTTGCTAAGAAAATGACCAAAATCTCTATACTCTTTGACTACAAAGTCTCACTGTTAGACATACATCCCAAGAAGGACAATAATTTAAATTTTAAAAAGGATAGGTCCTCTATATGCCAAAATATCAATAAAAGCAGGTTCCATAGTAGTAAAGAACTGGAAATAAATTAGATGTGCATCAGTTGGGTTTAAAAAAAAAAGGTATGCATGAAGGTAATAGAAGGTAACAATACTGTGATAGAAGAAATAGTGATTATGCCAAAATACAGAGAATTATGGAAAGTTTTAGATGAACTGATAAAAAGTAAAATAATTAAAAACAGGAAAATGGTATACACAATAATTTCAACAGTATAAATGAAAACAACAGTAGAACAAATAAAACTGAATGACATGAAATTAAAATGACTAATCCTGGCCCTCAGAAAAGAGCTTCATAGCTGAATGTGTCTCTCTTTTCTGCAAGGGTGGGGTACAGCAGGTATGGAAAACTACATTTAACATCAGACTTGGTTGATATATTGATTAGTTTTGCCTAGCTGGCTTCTGCCTCCCTTCATTCTTTTATTCTTTGTAATAAGGGAGAGCTTTTCAGGAGGGGGAGAAGGAGTATACTGAGAAATATAAGTGACACAAAAACAAATATGTCAATATTTTTAAGTAAAACAACCCAACCAATATTCCTCTCTTATCCTCTCTCTTATGTCCTCAGTGTATTCAAAGATACAACAGGAGCTGCTCCAGAGCTGATTAGTAAAATTGGCCTTTTAAAAGTTCCTCTATTTGACACTTTGTTGACAGTTAACAAAGTACTTTGTCTTGCCCAGGGTCACTAATAAGTGTCTGAAGCTGAATTTGAACTCAGGTCTTCCTGATTTCAGCCAGGCACTAAAATCTCTTAAGTATCCATTCATTATGTGGAGGCAGGTAGGTAGAATGATGGGCCAGAAGTCAAGAAGACCTAAATGCAAACCCAGCCCCAGACTCTTACTAGTAGTATGACCTTGGACAAGTCAGTTAGCCTGAATTTGTCTGGGAGGCAGGTAGATTGCTTAGTGGATCATGTGCTGGGCCAGAGTCAGGAACATATCTGAGTCAAATCCAGCCTTGGATACTCACTAGTTATGTGAGTCTGGGCAAGTCCCTCAACCTCTGTCTGCCTTAATCCACAGGAGAAGGAAAGGCCAAACCATTCCAATATCTTTGCCAAGAAACCTCCAAGGACAGTAGGGTCCACAGGTTCACCAAGAATGAACAGCAACAAGAAAAACAATTCATTATATAGCTTTTTTCAAGAAACATAACATCCATATCGAATGGCAAAAATTACATTATCTTAGAATTAGAAGACCTTCGTCCGTAACCCAATCTGCACCTCCCCACACACAAGCATCCCTTCCATGAGAACCAATGGAGGAGGGGAAAAAGCAGTACTGGAATGTAAAAACATCTGCCGAATGAGGGGTGGGCCTAGCCCGATCGATCTCTGAGGTCTCTTACAATGTTGAAGCCGTAAGATGCTCAGCGCAACTCCCAGCTCTGCTACTTACTTGGATAACTCACTTAACTTCCAGAGCCACAGTTTGTAAACTAGGGATAATAAAATTTTCACTCTCCAAGCCAACCACTCCACTGACTTCTCAAGCTCATTGTAAGAATCAAATGAACTGATGATCCTAAAAGGCTTTGTATTTATAAGGGATATGTAAGTGTAAGTTAGCATATAAATGGCTGTTTCAGGATTGTTTTTTCCCCCCACAAATAGGAAAATGTCTGCAGCTTTCAGGACAAAACCAAACAACAAAAAAAAAAAAAAGATACATGATTTTCTTATGAAATTATTGGTACAAAATCCTTGACAGATAATCATCCAACTTCTGCTTAAAATCACCATTGTCATTGGAGATTCCTCATGAATCTTTCACTGAAAATAGCTGTATATATAATATATTATATTATATTAATATATAGCTATAATTATTTAATAATAATTTTAATAATTATTAAATGGTTCTTCCTCACACTGAGCTCAAATCTTCCTCCCTGTGACTTCCATCTGCTAATTCTAGTTTTGCCTTTCCATATGACAGCCTTTTTCAAGTATGTGAAACTATCACATTCTCTATATTTTCTACAGACTAAACATCTCATGTCACTTGATAAATATATGGATCAGAGAAAGGTAGGAATTATCTTGACCTCTACCCTGGAGCTAGATGAGAACATCTTCTAACATTTGGATATAACAATGCTTAATTCAAAGGCTTCAATCTTTAAGGGTAGAATTATAGACCAGAAGGCCAATAAGAGGAAAGCCTCAGACACTTCCTAGCTTTGTGAGCTTGGGCAAGTCCTAACCCTGATTACCTCAGTTTCCCCATCTGTAATATGAGCTGAAGAAGGAAATAGCAAACTACTCCAATATCTTTGCCAAGAAACCTGGATGGAATCACCAGGAGCTGGACACGACTAAACAATACCCAACAAATAGCCACATCACTCCTAGAATTCTTCATATTTCAGGCCCTCTGCTACACATTTCTTGGGATGGCCCTATTTATTTATAAACAGGTATATCTTTGTATCTCCAGCACCTATCATAATATCTTACACATAATCAATGCTTGTTGATATTGCAAAAATGAATCATTACGTGGAACCATTAGGCCCTCCATCCCAGGTCAGGCATCTAGCTCTCTCTAAGGAAGGATCCAAGAAGCCCATCTTCCCCCACCCACCATTTTTTGCCCAACAATGCCTGGTTTTCTTCAAGACTCCAGCTTCAGAAGAAGACATGCATCAACCTAAGGACAAAATAATAAATCACAGAATTAAGACAATACACTCCTGCCTCCAAGTCTAGTGTTTTGTCCATCATAACAGCCATTCTGACCTCTTCACCTCTGTGGCACGGAAGGCTGGCCTACCTCCACTGCCCCACTTGTTCTGCCTTCCCCTCTTTGCAGTAAAGTATCTCTAGCCATCTATCTCTGGCAAGAACAGGAGTTCCTTTCTCATGGGAGAGGGATTCGGTCTAGACCCCACTCATCCCTGGAGATTCTTTTGAGGAAGAAAGGAACTCACAGCATCCCCAAGTGGGAAGAAAAAAAAGTGAGAAATCATCTAGTCTAGTCAGGGAGACCCTCTACAGCATATTCAGCTATAGTCAGTGGAGGGGATCTCTGGTTTGAAAGTCTCTGATCAGGCATGTTTTTACAGAACTCTCCTCTTCCTATTTCCCAAAATGACTGGATTCTCTTTAGTTCCAGGTTATTCACAGTCCAGGGATGAGGTTTATTCTCCAGGCTGTCCCTGAAACAAGTCGTATTTCAATAATACCCTCTTCTTCCCAGTGACACACACGGGTTCCTATACCTTGACCATTTAGTCTCTGGCAAAGGAGGCAGGAATGCTCTTTAGCTATTAACACCTTTCTCCATAAACCTCAGTGGTTTAATAGTAGAACTCAGAAGTCATCTGGTGGTCCTTTCATGTCTCAATGGGCTGTCAAAGTTCCCTCGGTGTGATTTCCTGTAGGCCTTTGTTAGGAGCCATTCAGCTTCTCAGTCTTGGAGTCAAAAGAATAGGACCTAAGTCCTGGTTCTGACCCAAACTGTGTAAAGCTGAGAAATCACAACTCAAGTCCCAGTTTTCTTATCTGTAAAATCACAAGGGTGATATGAGAAAGGTGCTTTGTAAATTTAGAAGAACTATAGAAATGTGGGCTACTGATTTTATCTTCCCAGGAGACGGGCCACGTCAGTGGACTGTGATGTCCTCTTCCTAAGGAAGCTACTTGGTGGAGAAGTAACTCAGACTTCCCTTCTCTGTCTTCCCTGGGCTGCTTCCAAAGGGATGTTGGGGTTTTTTTCTGTCTGAGGAAGAGTAATTGTGTACTCAAAATCCCCAAAATGCTAATCCTCCATTCTTAAAAACTACCTTTTTAGTCATTTAGCAGAAAGTGTAACCAAATAAGCTGTAAAGTCCCAAAGGGCTGTCACTCCTGCCTCATCTTTCCCATACATAGGCTACTTCAGAACAGATAGAAAAAATGAAGGAATGAATGACTATCTCAAGCCATCCTTGTGATCTCAGTTTTAGGGGCTCAACTTACATGGAGAAGCAAGAGGAAACAGAATCCAGATGTCTTTTGTCACCTCCCCTTTCTTAGCCATCCCCTCACCTCTTCACCCCTCTGTGTGATTTATTACAGGAGAAGAAGGGACAGGAGGTAAAGAAAGGCCCAGCAGTAGAGATTGCCAAACTGGACAAACTGTTGAACCTCGTGAAGGAAGTGAAGACCTGATTGAATCTGTCCCCAGACAGCAGCACCCCCATCTCCTGACCTAACTTCCAGATTACCTCCTCAATTTTAGCCCCTAAGTATGTTTTAGTCTCCTCCTTAAATATTAAGAAGACTTGCATTTCCCAACTCCACAACCATGCTCGCAATGTCAGGGGTCTCATTCTCCTACTGAAGGAACAAGAGATCCTTGCAGATGTAATTACCGCCTCCCATATAGAAATATAAAATGTCATAGGTCACTGTGACCCTCAACACCTTCCTAGACAAATAAAAAGTCTCAGAATTCTCCTACTTAGTTTCAGGGCTCTTTGCGCTTTCCAGACAAAACAGTGTAAGAGACAGCTGAACCACAATGCAGTTTTATTATTCAGTAAAAACAGCAGTGGCATCCTGGGAGAGGGCACAGATGCACCAGCCTGGGTTATTGCAATGGCTTTGCCCAGGCTGGTCTGCCCACCCACTCATGATCTGGTCTGGGGTGGGATGGCATAACTCCCCTGCCCCTTGAACCCTAGTGCCAGGAGCTTCGGAGAGGCCCACCAGCTTCAGAACCCAGAAGTAATTCTCAAGAGCTTCCATTCTCCCCAGTAGGGAATAACCTGGCTTCTGTCCCACCCATTCCCAAGGGGCCAGCTCTGTCTGGTCTGGCCAGCTCCTGCTCCAGAGGGCAGACGGCCTCACCCCAGACCCCTCCATTTCTCCCACCTTTCATAGAAGACAGGCTCACTCAGGCCCCAATGCTGGAAGCATCAGCCCCATGAGGGGAACAGACATGGGAGAAGGGAAGTAGAGGGTGTCCTTGGCCTCCCAGAGGCCAGTCCATGGCTCATGGGAGACAGAGTGAGTGAAGAGGGAGGTCCCTCCTCTCCCCTTGTCCTTCTAGGTCCACGGGATCCTTCTTCCATGGGGACTCGGCAGTCCTAGCCGGTTAGGTGATCCCAGGATGTCAGATGTCAGGGCTGCAGTAGATGGCTGCCCTCGTTCCTAGGCTGAGACTGCTGAAGTTGTTGGGACTGCTGGGATTGCTGGGACTCCTGGGACTGCTGGGACTGCTGGGACTGTTGGGGTGTGGGCAACTTCTCAGCACCAGCACACACTGGGTGCACCCGGCAGGCCCGGCACACAATGGTACAGAGCAGCAGAAGTAAGAGGGCAGCAACACCGTTGAAGGAGATGGCGATGATGGCCCCAGTGGAGAGTCCCGCCCCCATCGCAGGACAGGGGCTTCCCTTCACCCCCCACATGCCACCATGGGCAGCTCAACCCCTGGGCCCCAGCCCATCCCTGGGGAATTTGGCAGGAATGACGCAGGCACTGAGAAGAGGGCCTGAGGCAACTGGAAGCCAGGTATCCAGGAAGCAGAGAAGTGCTGTCCCACGGTGCAAGTCCCACTCACTGCTCCTGCCCTGCTGAGAAGCTTTCACCTCGGCTTGGGTCTGGAGGCAGAATAGAAATCTTATTAGCCAAGGAGACCCGTGGACTGGGATTGGGGTGAGGAATGTTTCCTCTGTAAGACTCAGAGGTCCCCTTCCCTCTTTCTGCCATAGTGGGGGAAGTATATATACTCTCTGAGGACAGCAACATGGAAGGATCCACTTTTGCCCGAGAGAGAGCCCTTTCTCGGCTAAGTTTCCAAAGTACAGGACAGGGCTCTTCAGTTCTGTTACTATGTGATCTTGTGCAAAGTTATTTCTCCTATGTGGACCACAGTTTCATCCTTTATCAAGTGAGGTGGGATCAGATGATCTCTGTTCTTTCTAGATATGAATCTTAAAAGTTCTATCCTAAATTTTTTTTTGGAAAGTTGATAGAGAAGCATTTTGGAAATTCATAATTCATAACTGAGTGTGGAGATACAGGGGTCATCTGACCCTCATCAATGTTTCTCCAGCATCAATCTTCAGGGCTATGGGGAACCCAGCCCTAACTTAGACCGGGGTTTCCTAAAGCAAAGGCTTGTTACGGCATCAGACTAGGGACAGACCACGGAGTCTAGCCCCAGAGTTTGGGCCGCTACATCTGTCTCATGTCTTAGCCCACTCATGGTGCTGAGGCTACAAGTAGGCCTTAGAAGCAGGCAACTGATAACAGAAGTGATTCTATTTCTGGGATAAAGGACAATAAATTTTCCTACCCTGAGGTCGTCTCTACCTTGCTGGACCACCACCAGCTTCCCTTTCTTTCCCTTCCCCCAGCTTTAGTAATCCAGGCTACTGAATTGGGGGATGGGGGTAGAGGAGTGGTGTTCCTGCCAAGCTTCTCCCAGGAGATGGGTCTCCTTCCAGGGGGAGTAGAATGGTAACACATCAAAGAGACTGGACTGAAAATGAGAAAATCATCTTGCATGGACATCTAAGTAAATGTATTTATAGGGGAGAACAAAAGTCAGATTTACACCCACTCTTCCAGGACCCTCTCTTCCTGAGTTCCCAACACTCCTACTTCAGGTTGTTTTTTTTTTTTTTTTGGGGGGGGGGGAGAGGGGAGGGGATTGGAAAGGAGAAACAGGTAGGAAAAGAAAGCAAAGACTTTCCCAAAGAGGACGCTCCTTATACGTGTGCACGGTTATGTATGGGCATATATCCATCTCTGAACTTGGGGGAAGGGTGGGTAGAACAGGGAGGGAAGCAGAGGCTAAAGCACTTAAGGGGCTAGAGGAGGGCAGCTCCCAGGAATGAAAGAGGAAATGCCCTGACCTCAGGGATCTCGGGCAGGGGCTGTCCATAATCTATGGGGCCCCCAGGGAGGGAAGGGCAGGCACGGGCACTTGCTTCTCCAAGGTGGTCTGCCCCCAGCACCCTCCCCGCTCCTTCACCCCCACCCCCTCCTACTTCCTTTTCTCCTAGTCCACTCCCAAGCCCGAGGGGCCCTTCATCTGACCCGGTGGGGGTGGCGGTGGGGGGCTCGGGCCCGTGACAGAGCCAGGGGATCGATCTCCCTCCCCCCGCGGCAGGGAAATAAAGCATCCAGATGCCCACCAGACGCGTCCTGCCTCCGCATCCTCCTAGGACTCGGGGCCCCGTAAGCCTTTGCCCAGGCCGGCAGGAGGAGGCGGACGTGGGGAGCGGGGGTGACGGCCGGAGGGGCGGCCCACGGCGGGGCGCAGCAGACCCACGCGAGAAAACTTTGCCGGGGTCGGCGTGGGGAGCGGGCGGGCGGGGCCGGTACCTGCGTCCGGAACGCGGCCGGGGCCGGGGCGCCGGGGATGCGCTGCTCCGGGGCCGCCGCGGGGGCCCGCCGGGCGGCGGCGGCTCGTCCTCCTCCGGTTGCGAGTCCGGGCGCGGCACGCTCCGGGGCCTCGCCTCGCGGGAGGCTGCTCCGACCCGGACTCCCTCCCACGGAGCCTCCGTCACGCTGCGCCGCCCGGAGCCCGGAGCCCGGGGCCGGAGAGCGAGACCGCTGAGGCTCGGCTCCGGCCACGGCTGCGGCTCCGGCGGCAGCAAAACAGCAACCAGCCCCGCCCCCAGTCGCCTGGCCCGGCCCGGCCCGGGCGCTGGAGCCGGGTAACAGCCCCCCACGCGCGCGCGCGCGCCGCCGCTGCCGCCGCAGCCTCGCCATTGGCCGGGCCGCACAGGGGACCGTCCCCATTGGCCGAGCCCAGGGGCGGGAGGCCGCCCCCGAAGCCCCCCGCCTCCCGCCCGCCCTACCTGAGCCCCGCCCCCCTCGGCTGGGGTCAGGAGCACAGCGCTGGGGACTGGGCTCCGGAGGGCGGGGGAAGGATGAATGATGGAGCGCGGTCAGGAGGGGCTCGGGTGTACCGTCCCCTGCGGGAAGCTCTGCTTCGCATCCGAGGGGCTCTGGGCCCACGCTCCCACAGCTGAAAAAAGTCTGGGGGATGGGCTTGGACACGGCTTCGCTGTTTCCCCACAGACCTCTTCCTCCGGGGTCCTGCCTCCCACTCACCTCCCCTCCGGGAGGAGGAAACAAGCGTGAGCCGAACCCCTCCGGAGGAGATAAAGCCCTGAAGAGGGGAACCACTGTCACTCGGGGAGAAAGAGTCAAGAGAAATACATTCCAGAGCTAGAGTGCAGTGTGTACGCTAGGCTGTGCGAGTTCAATTTCAAATTAATTCGGTTTAATGAGGAAGAAGCAATTGTGGGGGAAATGGCAAGAACCTTGGGGAAAAGCTAAAGTTCAAGATAGATAAAGAACAGAGTCTGACTTACTCTAAATCTAGGAAGTGGGTTTTAAAACGTCCGAAGGAAGGGCAAGTAAAGATCCTGTGGTTTAGTTGTGCAGGCAAATGGCCTGAGGAAGATGGGAAGTGTTCAGGAACAAAAATGGTGACAGCATAAATGATTCCGACTATTAAAGGGGGGATTTTCTAATAAATTCACTGGGAATTCAGGGGCCGACTTAAATTTAGCAACCAATTTTATAGAAGAGGGAAAGGAGCAAATAGCTGAGGATGAACTGGGTCTTGAGGATCAGGAAAAGTCCAGAGTGAGCAGAGGTTGTCAAGGAACATGAGAGGAACTGGACTTGTTTCATTGGGAAGAAGCTACTTCTTCCAATAAAGCAGCTCTTAACTGCTCTAAGAGAAGTGACTAATGTCCTTGGAGAAGTGATATTTTTTGGTTATTCCATCCCAAAGGCAGAACTTGAATCCTGTTCTTTCTAGCTTGACACTAGCTTTCTATCCATTTTGTCACCCTAAGTCTCAAGAAATATTAAGGCAACAAAAAGGGGTTAATTTATTGCCATTTTGGGGTGAGAAGGGGACCAAAGAAGAAATAGGAAGGCTGCTTTGGGGGAGATAGGACAATGGTAATTTTGTTTTGCTTTTTAAAATGTTTTCTATCCACTGTTTTGTTGTTAAATTTTTTTTGTATTCTGAACTTATCCACAAATAAAGTGGGTATTTCCATACACATAGTAGAATAGAAGAGGATTGTGCATGAAATTGAGAATATTGTGTACAACTTGCTAAGTTCAAAACATTACTTTCAAAGCTGTCCTTCTTGCCCTTCTGACCTGTTTTCTTCCAATCATTTAACAAAATACTTCAATGAATCTTTTATGGGTTACTGTATCTGTCAACTCTCCTCTTTTTTTGTTCCTACCCAGCTGAAAAAGAGAAAAATGAAAACAAAACCTTGTGACAGAAATGCACAGTGAAGGAAAACAAATTCCCACATTGTGTTCAAAAGCTTATATCTTATTCAGCATCTTCAATCTCTCTTGTTATTGTTGGGAGATAGCTGCATGCTTCGTCACTGTTCTGCTGGAATTGTGGGGTGGTGATTGCATTGCTAAAGATTCTTAAATTTTTCAAGTCTTTATTTTTCTTTACAATATTGTTGTTATGTAAATTGTTATCCTGGTTCTGGGCGCTTTACTCTGCATCCCTTCATACAACTCTTCTAAATTGTTCTCTTTTATCATTTCTTACGGTGAATAACATTCAACTAATATCTATATACCTATATACCTATACCATAAACAGCCATTTTCCAGTTAATGAGCACCCCTTTAGTTTCCAGTTCTTTGCTACTACATAAAGAGTTACCATAACTATTTTTGAACATATGGCTCCTTTTATTCTTTATTTGATCTTTTTGGGATATAGATCTAGTAATGGCATTGCTGAGTCACAGTTCAGTGACTTTTGGGACAGAATTATAAATTATTTTTCAGGACAGCTGGACAAATTCACAGCTTCACCAATAATACATTATTATGCCTTTTTTGTTGAAACCTAGATGGGACAATAATAACAGAGCATGAAGAGAAAACAATATTACTCAATTCTTTATTTCTTTGTTCTATAGCAATAAATCTGATCCTCGGCTAGGGAAAGATAGAACATAATAATGGGAACCGAAACCCTAGATATTGAGTATATCATCCGACTCACTGAGTTCAAGGAGCAAGGTCCTTGTGGGGAATGAAATAGCTAGCTGATGTGATTGTTAAGCTACTCTTAGTAATCTTTGAAAAATCATGGAGAATAGAAATTCGATAGTTCTGAAGACAGGAAAAATATCCTAATTTTTAAAAAATAGATTATATGACATACAAACCAGTGAGCTAGACTTCAATTCCTGGTGTAAAAAAAAATTCTAAAGCTTATTATTAAAGGAGTGATTTCTATATTCTTTAAAAGGGCGCCAGTGAGCATTAGAATCATTAGCAAGGGTTTATCTGGAATAAATCACACCAGACTAACTTCATTTCCTCTTTAGAACTGGAAAATTAAGGCAATGCCATCAAATAATACATGTAGATTTCAACAAGGTATTTAATAAAAATCTTTCAGGATACACTTGTGGAGAAGATAGAGATGAGCTAGGTGATGATAGATAAAAGTTAGTACTGGTTGAATGATGGAAGACCCAAGGAAGTGATTAATGGATCAGTGTCTTGAAGAGAGAGCTCTAATGAAGGGCTCCAAGCATCTGTTCTTTAGCTTGATCTTGAAACAGTTATATCTCAGCTAAGATTTGAATTAAGGCAGAGATGGTACCTGGGAATGTTAAAATTTGGATGACAAAGAATGGATTCAAAAACATCTTGACAGACAAAAATGACTTGCTAAATTTAATGAGATAAAATTTAACTGAAATAAATGTAAAGTCCTATATTTAAGCAAAAAAAAAATGAGTTGGGTAAGTACAGAATATAGGGGAGACCTAGCTAAATAGCAATTTATGTGAATATGATCTGGAAATATAATGGAAGACCAAGACAATAAGAAAACATTCAATTAAATTTGACAAAATTTATTAAACTCCTACTGCATTCCAGACTGTTCTAAGTGCTACAAAGCTACAAAAACAAAAATAAAACCACCTTGATTTCAAGGAGCTTATGTTTTACTGGGGGATGGAGGGGAGGGAGTGGAAGAGTGGGAAATACAATATTTTTGTATAATGTGTATGAGAAGGTATATGTGTGTGTAAGGAAATACAAAGTCATTTGAAGGATTTAAAAATTCTTATCAATATAATATCTAACCACAATTTCAGAAAATTCATGATTCATCTTATCTACCTCATAAAAAAAGCTGATGGATTCAAAGTGCAGATTAAAACCTTTTTTTTTCCCACATGACCAATGTAAGAATTTGTCTTTCTAGACTATGTATACAAGAGATTTTATTTTTCTTGATTCCTCAATGTGAGGGGGAGAGAGGAGAGAATTCAGAATTGAAAATTAAAATTGAATTTAAAAAAAGTAATTTCAAGGGCATTAGGTGGTAATATCTGAGGAGGGATTAATAAAATCCTCCAACAGAAGGTGGCACCCACACTGTGGCAAAGGAAAACAGGGATTCTTCAAAATGAAAGTGAGGTAGGAATCAACAGAATGATTTAACCATTAAACAGATGATATCATCTTAGAAAGTCAAGTGTGCAGAACAAGGAAGGTGATAACCAAGAAGCATTTATTAAGATTGCATTTATTCTTCAGAAGGTTTTGTGCTAAGCACTGAGAATAAAAACCCGAAAAATTAAACATCACTTGCTCTCAAGGAATTTACATATAATTACATGCTCACAGATAAATAAAATACATATAAAATATGCTTGTGAAGGTTATAAACAAACAAAAAGTGGACTTTCACAATTTGGAGAATTAGGAAAGGTGCTTTAAAGGAGGTGACATAAGCCTTGAAAGAAGCTGAGTAAAAGGAGCAGTGGCAAGACAGTTTCAAGACAAGACTTAAGGGAAATGGAATTTGAAGACAAGTAGAACTTGGACTCATTTGAATGAGTTGGGGTTGAGTAATGATTTGTGATAGTTTGCATGACTGGGTATGTGTGACTATGTATATGTGAACAAAGTAGGAATGAGCATGAGGAGATAGAGTTGGCTGGGGCAGAGGGTATGTGAGGGGAATCATAGACATGTAAATTGAAGTCAGATCATGAAAAGTATTAAACCAGGCTAAACAGTTTGGATTGATACTGCAGCAGGTAGCACACTTGCTAGATTTGAAGTTGAGGCTTAACAATTACCTTGGTTCTGTCTCTGAAGCAAGGCACTTGAACTATAGTTTCCTCATCCGTAAAATGATAAGATCATCCTCAAGGCTACTTCCAGACCTGATATTCTGTGATTTTGTGAGGGAATGATTGAAAGTTACTCAGTAATCAGAACTACATTTTAAGAAAATTAATTTAGTTGATAGTAGAGTGAAGAATGTATTAGAAGTGGGAGAGACTAGAAAACAGGGAGACTTTTTTTTTACTTAATAGTATTTTATATGTACATATAAAGATAATTTTCAACATTTATTTTTGTAAGATTCTAAGTTCCAAATTTTTTTTCCCTTTCTCTTTTCCCTCCCCTTATAGCAAGCAATTTGATATAGGTTACACGTGTAAATTTTTGTTTTCCATTTTAATTTCCATATTAGTTTTGCTGAGAAAGAAAAATAAGAACAAAAAGGAAAATCTACTAGAAAGAAAAAAACAAACAAAAAAGGCAAAAATAGTATGCTTCAATCCACATTCAATCTCCATAGTTCTTTCTGTGGATGCAGATGGTATTTTCCATCCCAAGTGTATTGGAAATGTCTTGGATCACTGTATTTCTGAGAAGAGCTAAGTGTATCGTAGTTGATCATGATACAGTCTGGTATTACCTGGTCTCCTGGTTCTGCTCACTTCACTCAGCATCAGTTCATCTAAGTCTTTCCTGGTTTTTCTGATATCAGTCTGTTCATTTCCTATAGAACAATAATATTAATTTATGTACTGTAACTTATTCAGCCATTCCCCAACTAATGGACATGCACTCAATTTCCAATTCCTTGCCACTACATAAAGGGCTGTTAACATTTTTGCACAGGTGGGTCATTTCCCCTTTTTTATGATCTCTTTGGGATACAGACCCAGTAGTGATACTGTTGGATCAAAAGGTTTGAACAGTTGCCCATTGGGCATAGCTCCAAATTACTCTCTAGAGAGAGTGGCTGGATCAGTTCACAACTCCACCAACAATGCATTAGTGTCCCATTTTCCCACATCCAGGAAGACTATTCTAATCAGGAAACCATTACAATCAAAAGAAATCAAGCCCTAGTTTTTAGCTTTTGCTGTTTTCCGAGGTATAAATGTGAATACTGAAAATTTGACAATTGACTCTTCCAAGTTGATAGAAGCTGTCTCCAGCAATGCCTCAGAGAGACCTAAACTAAGACCAAAGTCTCCTGGAAATAGGAACATTTTCTTAATGTGACAGTGCTCTCCAATAAGCTGTCTCCCTCCTTTCTAACCATTTTCCTCTGCCTCCTTTGCTGGTGCCTCATCTTTCTCCTTCCCCATAAATAAAGGCATCTCTTAACACTGTTCTCAAGAGCTCAACCTCAAGTACTCAGTCTGTCAGCCAAGCCAAGACTTAGGAATCAGTCCCAGCCCTGACTATCTCAGTCCAAAGCTAAGGGAGCTTTGCCCAGGGCTGGGGAAACCGGAGGAGCATGAGATCAGACCTGTTGTTTGAGCCCACACAGAAGGGCTTTGTGTGAGGGACAAAGAGCCCTGACCACAGAGAAAGAGTCAGGCCAGAATTGGGGGGGGGGGGGTAGAGTGCTGAGACAGGAAGGAGAGAAAGAATCAAAGAGACAGAGGGGGAGAGAGAGGGTGCAGTTTGTATTCTTAGTCAAATCTTTCCTGTCTTCATTAAAAAAAAAATCCTCCCCAGCTCTGCTTACCCCTTAAGCCATCTCTAGTCATCCTGATCTATATCTGGCCACTGGACCCAGATGGCTCCTAAGGAAAAAATGAAGCTGGTGACTTTGCACAGCTCATCCTCACTTAAATCCAATTCATTTGCAAGTCATGTATCACTTTCTGACGTCATGGTCCTCTTCCAGAACAAAGGACAAATAATACCAACAACCCCTTAAGCTATCATTCTATTTCTTGCCTCACTTTCTCTGACAAACTTTCTGGAAAAGAACTTAGTCTCTATCTGGTTTTTCACCACCTGTTTTCCTCTTAGCCACTTGGAATCTGCCTTCCTTCCACCTCTGACCTATCTTTAAGGCTACCACTGACTTCCAAATTCCTCTTCTCCATCCATTTTTTTTTCTTTACCTTGCTATAAAACATTTGATAATTGTAACCAATCCCTACTAGAAATTCTTTCCCTTCATTGTGGTCTGTGACATTGATTTAGGGAATATGTTCCTGCTAGTCTGACCATCCTCCCTTTGCCTCCTATACTGGTATCTTATTTTCTGATCCTTCCACATAGATATCTTTATCCCTTTTCTTTTCTCTCCATATTCTCCCAGGTGATATTCTTATGGCTCCAACTTTCATCTTTCTTTGGAGTCATCTGTGGCTCCAAAATCTATATGTTCTCAAGCTCTAGTCCTGTATTTCCAATTTCTATGGGCCTCATCTGGATTTCCCACCACTACCACCTTAAAGTTAGCATGCTCCAAAATGAACGCTTCATCCTTCCTAAAAGACACAGTGCTTTCCCCAATCCCTCTCTCTTAATGCCCCCACCATTTCCCATGTAACCCAGCACTGAGAGCCTGCCTCTCATTCCCCAATTCCAAATCACTTATCAAATCCTGTCCATTGTACCTCAGTAATTTATCTCTGCTTTCACTGAAATAATCTAAGTTCAGGCCTTTATTGTCTGTCCTACTATAATTGCTTCCTAATTGGTCTCTCTGCTTCCAACCTCTCCCTTCTCTAATCTATCCCCTACACTGCTTCCAGATGAATGTTCCTAAAGCCCAGTTCTAATCACTTCCTCACTCAAAAAGTCAGTGGTTTATTACTGTTGTTTATCTCCTTGGCCTAGCATTTGAAGCCCTCCACAGTCTAATCCCAACTAACTCTTCGGTCCAACCCTCCTTCTCACATGCTGAGTCTTAGCCCATCTGTCTTACTCACTGTTTCCAGAGCATGGCATACATCTCCCCATCCCTACAGGATTGCTCAGGATGCTTTCTCTATCCAGCATGCCTTTCTCTTCCATCTCTATCTCTGGAAATTCCCTTCATCCTCCAAGATACAAAACAAATTTCATTTCCTGCATGATGATATTACTGATGCTCTCCTCAATGGGCTGTCTCCTTCCTCTGAATTCTCTTAATACTTCTTTTCTCTCTGTCATGGCTCTCATCATGCTTTGTATCATAACTGATTGAGTTAGAATATTACCTTGTCTTCTAGACTGCAAGTGGACCATGGGCAAGTAGTCTGTGTTTTCTTTTTTCCCCCATAGCACATTACTCAAGCAAACCAGCATAAAAGAAAAGTACAGTAGGTTTAAAGTTAAAATTTCCAAATTTGATTCATGGCTCAGACACTCATTACATGTGTGACCTAGGGAGAGTTAGAAAATCAGGGACAAACAGAGGTCTAGTAATTTGATGTCTACCTGAACAAAAATTCCTTTTACAATATTTAATATTCACTAAGCATTTATTAAACACTATGTATCAATGTGCTGAGTACTATGTTCACAAGGAAAAGAACAAAACCATCTTGGCTTTCAAGGAATGTTTATTCTATTATAGAGAGCAAGCACAAAAAGACCAATATGAAATATATACAAAGTAAAACAACAGAGATGACAATTGAATGTAGGAAGTAGCAATTGAATAGAACCTTAAAGGAAGTTGTCCCCTCCCCAGCCAGGTAGAGGTGAGGAAGGAGTGCATTGTGGGGAAAGGGGGACAATCTAAGACCACAAAAAAGGGTAAATTGAATAAGTAGGGTATGTGGGCTGAATTGAGAAGGACTTTAAATGCCAAAAGTTTATAGTGGAAGCAATAGGGAGCCACTGAAGTTTCTGGAGCAGCTAATACTTGTGCTTTAGGACCATCAATTTGGCAGTTGGGGAGGATGGTGTGGAGAAGGATGAGCTGAAATCTAGGAGTTTAAAACAAAGTTATTTTAGTAGTTCACATGAGAAAAGATAATTTTTCTGAAAGAACTAGGTCAGGAGCCTTGTGAGTAAAAAGAAAGGAATATAGGTGAGAGAAGTTGAGGAGGTAGACTCCACAAGACTGGACAACTAATTAGATAAGGGATTGGGGAGAGGGAAAGGAAAGTAAAAGAGAGAAACTGAGAATGACTCCTAGATGTGACTAGAAGGATGCTGGTTCCCCTAACAGAAATAGGGGATAGATAATGATGTTCGTTTTAAGCATGTTGGGTTTAAGATGGCTAAGAGACATCCAGTGGAAAATGTGGGAAATGTTGGGGAAAAAAAGCAGTTAGTCATGTGGGACTGGAGTTCAGGAGAGAGATTGGAGCTGGATATAGAAATCTGAGGTCATCTACATAGAAATGACAGCAGAGGGGTAGCTGGGTAGCACAATGAATAGAGTGCTGGCTCTGGAATCTGGAGGATTTAAATTCAAATCCAGCCTTAGAAACTTTCTAGCTGCATGACCTGAGCAAGTTATTTATCTCCAATTGCCTCCTAAAAGAAAAAAAAAAAAAAAAGAAAAAAAAAAAAAACTACTTGTCAGGGAACAGCCTTGATAAGTGCTTATCTGGATTTCTCTTTAAAACTTCAAGAAAAGGGAAACCTTTCTGCTTCCATTCTCTTTTTGGACAGCTGTAAGGATTAGGAAATTTTTCCTTCTTTTCAGGTGAAATCTGCCTCTGCATCTTCCACACATGGCTCCTAAGTCTGACTCCTGTTTCTGTTCTACATGACAGCCTTTCAAATAATTGAAGATATCTATCACGGCATTCTCCCTCATTCTTCTCATTTCTGTGTTAAACATTCCCAGTTCCTTTGACCTCTTCTTGTAAAGAAGTTTCTTAGTGCCTTGTTTTGGAAGAGGCAATCAGGATTAAGTGACTGCCAGGAGTCACACAACTAGTAAGTATCTGAGTTGGATTTGAATTTAGGTCCTCCTGACCTCAGAGCTATACCACCTACCTCCCCCTTACTGCCCTCTTCTTAAGGGACCTTCTCTGCCTCTCAGTTCCACATTAGCTGTATGGACTGCCATGTCAAACTGTTGAATTTTGGTCCACTAAAACTTGCAGCTCTTTTTCCACACCAACTATTGATTAGCTATGCCTCTACCAACTTATACTTAAGAAGCCAATTGTTGACCATGGACTTTACATTGTTCTCAACTAAATTCTATCTTTCCATTATTCAAAGCTGCCAGGACCTTCATGTAGTCCAACTGCAATCCATGATGTTAGACATCCTTTCATCATCTACAATTAATAAGCATGCCATCTATGGCTTCATTCAAGTCATTAATAAAAATGTGAAGGGGCAGAGGGTCATGGATGAAACTCTATAATATTATGAGACTTCCTACCCAGCTGACACCGAGTCAATGTGTCATTCTTTAGGACCAGTTAACTAACAGCTCATTGTTTGTGAAGATAGCATTAAAGACTCTGTTAAATGATTGGTTGAAATATAGATAAGCTATTTTTGTACCACTTGGAAAGAGTGCTAGAATTGGAGAAAGGTGGAGCCTGGGTTCAAATTCTACCTCTAACATTTGCTAGTTAAATGATTGTGGGTACATAAGCTCTCTGGACTTCCTTTTCTTCTCTCAAAGAGTAGGGGCAATGCTACCTGTAGTACTTAGCTCACATTATCCTGATGATGATCAAATGAGGGAATATATATATGCGTATTCAAGGAGAACTAGCACTTCTGGTGCTTTCTAAGCCCTTCTCAAGGCTGCCCATCCACCTTTGATGCCTACCTGGCACTCAGCTCTCACCTGCAGTTCCAAGAAACAAGTATGTACAACAGCTACACCCTAATGTACCATCTTAGCAGGTGGACTAAACCAAGTTAGGACAACCAATGCACCACAAACCTGTTGGTAAGTTAGGGACATGTGAAGCTTTCCCCTAACAGAATGGTTGGTTGAAAACAATTTGTTCCAATGGCCATGAAAGCAGCTGAAGTGGGGCTCTGGAGTGCTTAGGACTTTGTTAGATGTCAAGGATGTTTAGGTTACCCCACTGTATTCTGGGTCATCACCAGTTATCCAAACTTTTGCCCTGCCACTAGACTTTTCAACTCTGCCTCACTTAAATCCAATTCACAAGCAAGTCAAGACATTACCCTATGATGTCATGGTCCTCTTCAAAAAATGAAGGGCAAATAATACTTTCCAAATATTAAAGTGTGATATTAACATTAGTTTTCATCTTTATTATCATATTCCTCTGTCTACCAATTGAGTTACCCTAAATTCCCCCTCACCTCCCCCAAAAAAGGAAATGAAGTTAACCTCTGAAGTACTTAGTCTTTTAGAGCCTCAGTGTTATCACTTATCTCTCTCTCTCTCTCTCTCTCTCTCTCTCTCTCTCTCTCTCTCTCTCTCTCTCTCTCTCTCTCTCTCTCTCTCTCTCTCTCTCTCTCTCTCTCTTCTTTCCTCCTGCCTGACCACTCTTCCAGTTTTCTTTGCTAGATATTCATCCTAGTAAATATGGATGTCCCTCAAGACTCTGCCCTGATCCCCTGCCCTTTTACACAATTTCATTTGAGGATTTCAATTACCTCCCGTGGGATCAATTATCATCTGTATGAAATCGATTCCCAGACCTTTGGACCCTGTCCACGTGTCTCTCCTGAGATTCAGCCTTACATTACCAACTGCCTTTTGGACACTTCCCATTAACATTTCCCTCAAGCAACTCATGTCACTTAATAAATACTTGGTGATTGGTTAATAGTTATAGCTAAGATAAAATAAATATTTATACCTCTCTGTTAACTAAAAGGTGCTATATAAACATCAGAAGTTATCTATTTAATAGTATATATTCAATAAATGTTGAATGAATGAAGAAAAAGAAAGATGGAGAATGGTGATAAATGATCTTATGTTTGAGTCATTTTGTATGATATGAGCACTTAGGTGGCACAATGGATAAGCACTAGGAGTAAGGAAGACTTGAGTGTGAATCTTGCCTCAGATATTCACAAACTGTATGACTCTGGTTAAGTGATTTAACCTCTCTGGGCTTCAGTTTCCTCATCTGTAAAAAGAGATAATAATAATAGCATTAATCAAGTAATCAAGGATCAAGTGCAATAATATTTGTAAATTACTTTGTAAAACTTAAAGTACTATATGAATGCTAGCTATTATTATTATTACTACTACTCCTGCTGCTGTATTTTATTTTTGAAGAGCTGGGAATATATCTCCCTTGGTTGGTAGGAGCAGTCACAAAACCAGGAATGTGGTAGGAATAGGCCCTTACCTATCACAACTAGGAGGAGGGTTCCTAGTTGGCTGACAGCAAGCCTGGGATTACAGAATGGATAAATGAGCTAAACCACAGTGCTCCAAGCTCTGAATCCAAATAAATTTGGGGGTGATCAAGGGCAGAGTCTCTTAAACTTTTTCCTCTCACAACCTCTTTTCACCAGAGGAATTTTTCCCAGCCTCAGGTGTGTACATATTCAAAATGAGTTTACAAGTCAAACATTTACTGATTATAAATCATAAGGAAATTTATTTTAAAACAATTCTTTGGTATACATATAATTTTACTATATATTAAAGACAAAAGCAAATTTTCATACTAATAGAATGGATGTGCTCATTTATTTTTATATAAAGAATGAAATCTTGGTGGAATATTTGATAACTTTCACCGTTGCCGAATTTTTTCAAGACCCCCACATTCCCTTCTGCAGGCCCATCTGGATTCACAACCCATAGTATAAGCTTTGGTCTAGGGGAGAAGATAACATTCACTTTGGGGTCTAGCAATCATAATCTCAGTGCTGGAAGGAACCCTAGGGAATCATTTAGTCCAGTCCACACTGAAACAGGAATTGTCTAATAGCACCTGTCATGAGGGTATCCAGGCTGAGAACTGGATGCCACAGAGTGGGACCCCAGCTTAAAGGAGATCATGAGGGTTAAATTAGACTTGGGAACTGAAGTTAGTATTAGGTCAAAAAGCTTAGTTTCTGAAACTGGGCACGTTTTGCTCACATTTTCTTCCAATTACTGGTTAGTAAGCCTGAAAAAATGAACTCTTATGGTCTGGATTTTGTGGTAGATGGTGATAAGAAGGCAAAAAGGGAACAGATATCACCAGAGTTTCTAATCGCAGTTGGGGGTAGGGGAAGAGGCAGGGGAAAGGGAAAGGCAACAGGCAGCAGATCTCTGACCCCAGGGAGCCAAGCAAGCTGTGAGATCACCAAGGTCAGGAGGCTCAGATTAAGCTCAGTGAGACAGGAATGTTTAAAATTAGTGAAAGATGAAAGTACTGGAACTAAGGGCAAGGTCCCCTGGAACAGTTCCAAGTAAGAGTCAGTGCCCTTGGGAAGCTGACCAAGATCAGCCAGTCCCAAGGCTAGATCTTTTTAACCTGTGTCAGCGTTGAATCAGGATGACTGATCCCAGAGCTAAAGTCATCAGAAAAGCAACTCTCAATGACACCTTGTCCTGAACTCTATACGGGGCTTTAGCTTCCAGAGAAAGCCAGAGGACCAGAGTGAGAGGAGGGCAAACGAATGAAGACCAATATGGAACTGACACCAATTTCAGCCAGTATGGCTAGCTGCCTTATACACGGAAGCGCCTGAAGAGCAAAGAAGGCTGGGTAACAAGAGACCCTGAGGTCAGAGATCGGGAGGTCTGCCCTCTTCCTTCCTCCCCCCACAGTGAACCGGGCTCTTTGCTTCTTCTTATTAAAGGAACCCTGCAGCTACTCCTTCCAGTCAATTATAGCTACCCTTGGAGAAAGGTTTTGTACAAAATGCAAATCCTAGAGGTCATTCCTTTCCTGCCCTTATCCCCCAGTGTTATCAATAATAAAATTAATGAGTGTGAAAGCAAATCTAACTGAGGGAAACTCGAGCTACTACACACCTGGGGCCAGTACAAGAATGAGCTGAGCTTGTTAACCTTCAACTGCAGAGGATGCTTTTTGTAAACTATTTTTGTAATAACCTCCTAATTGGTCCCTTTGTCTCCAGTCTCTCCAATCCTGCTCTCTAATCTATCCTTCACTTAACCACAAAAATAACTTTCCTAATGCATGGATCACTCACACACTCCAAAACTTTCTATGGCTCCCTACTACCTCTGGAACGGACCTTCGGAAGCATCCTATCCAACACATTTTACATATGAGAAACCTAAGGCCTTAAGAGATTAAATGCCCAACATCACACATATGCAATCACATACACAAACATAGACACATGCATACAGAGAGACATACTCACGGACACAAATACACACACATAGACATATACAAATGCAGACACACACATAGACATAGATACACACAAATGCAGACACACATAGACACAGAAATATATGCACAGACACATACAGACACAAATGCAGATTTATATACATAGATACAAAGACACACACACACAGACACAAATGTACATATACAGACATAGAAGTACACACCGACACACACCTGAAAACCTGAAACCTGAAAAATTAGAGAGATACATATATACAGACAGAGGCACATACATAAACAGACAACACAAAAGCAGACGCAGACACAGATATACACATAGACACAGGTACACACAGACACACACATAGAAACACAAATGCAGTTATACATACAGAGATGCAAAGACAGTCTCACACATACACAGATGCACACATAGACACACACAAACATATACCTAGACATAGACAAATAACACAGACTCATACAGAAAGACATATCCACACACACAACCACACAGTCACAAGTCAGAGGCAAAATAACCTTAAAAGAGCCTCCAACCAGAAGTCAGAAATCGGGGGTTCTAGTGCTGACATTGCTACTTCTGAGCTGTGTAGTCTCTGAAACAGTCCCTTACTTGTAGAGCAGTGATAACAAAGCCAGCTCTTCATACCTTACCCGCTTGTAGTTAGATTCAAAGGAAAGGGCTTTAAAAAAAACTTTTAAAGATATATACAGAGAGAGAGAGAGTGCTACATCTATCTATCTATCTATCTATCTATCTATCTATCTATCTATCTATCTATCTATCTATCTACATCTCTCTCTCTTTATATATATATATATATATATATATATATATATGTATATATTTATATCTATATATGATGGTTAATGTCACATGGTTAGGAGCTTGGTGTAGATGGAGTGCCAAGCCTGGAGACAGAAAGATACATCTTCCTGAATTCAAATCCATCCTCAGATGCTTACCTTGCACAAGTCGCTTAACCCTTTTACCTCAGTTTCCTCATCTGTAAAATGAGCTGGAGAAAGAAATGACAAGTCACTCCAGTATCTTTGCCCCCCCCAAAAAAAACCCAGATAGGATCACAAAGCATTGGTTATCCTGAACTGCCAACAGCAAGGCATATTTTGTATTTACATTGCAAACATTTACAAGACGACCCCCCCCCACACACACACACACAGACTCTGTGAAAGGTCTCTTAGAACAAAGTAAAACAATTTAGTAATATAGCAACAAAGTGAAACAATTAAGTAAAATAGTAACATAGTGAAGTTATCTAAAAGTGAATGCAACATTCCCATTGATGGATACGCTGGACAGAGTGAGGTCTGGATTTAGACTTGGGCAGGTCATTTAACCTCTATCTGCCTCAGTTTATTCAATTGTAAACAAAAACTTGGGGATAATAATAGAGCCTACCTTACAAGATTATTGTGAGAATCAGTTGAAATAATAACGCATTTAGTGCAGAGTAGGAGCTATATAAATGCCTGTCCCTTCTTTCCCTCCCTTGTAATGTCCCTTTCCCAAATACAGTCATAAAAATATTGTTTATGATAAAATTAATCTATAACAGACAGCCATGCTATATATATAGACTTATGCAATATATGGGTGACTCTGTGGGTTTGTGCCCATGACTGTGACTGTGTGACCTTGGACAAGTCATTTAACCTAGTAATAGAATCATAAAGGCAAACAAAATCTCGGACGAGCACTCACTCACTCTCAGAACTGACCTGCCCTCTGCACCCTCTGCCCATCCTGGCCCATGCATCTCCCACAAGCCTGGCCTGCCCCCTGGTGGCCACTGTTCCGAAATCCTTGCCAAGGCTGAAACCTCAGAACCACATGACGAACCTGAAAAATTAGTAGGAACATCAAATATCATTTCAACCGGTTTTCCAATTCTGTCTGCAATCTTCCTAGCAGATGATCATTCTGTCTCTTCTTGGATATCTGGAGTGACAGGGAACTCACTACATCTACTTTTGAACAGCTCTAATTTTTAGGAAATTCTCCTTTAGAAACTACTCAGAGTCTCCTTATAACCTCTACTTGTTAATCCTGGCTTCACCCAATGAATCCAAGCCAAAAAAAAAAAAATCTAATCCCCATATTCCAGAGCCCTACAGGCTCTTTCTCTGCCTCCTCTCCCATTGTCCAACCCACAGAAATCTCTCCTTTTCCTAGCCCAATATGCACATTTTGGAGTCCTCTAGGAAGACCAGATCTCGAAGCTCAACGAAACAGGTCAGAGCTCTCTACTCCTGACTCAGAGACCTCCAAACTCTGATCAAAGAAATGGAGTCTGCTGCGGCATCTCTCTTGCCACCACTCCCAACTCAGAGCTCTATTCACTTTACCTGTTGCTCTTGCTCCTTTCCTGCCCCTCTACAGATTCTTCAGATCCCTCTAGGATAAGTCTTAAGGTTTTATAATTTCCTTTGTCCCTCTTTTCTTTTCTATCCCTTTTCCTGCAGTCCCAGTGTCTCTTTCCCTATTCTTCCTACTGGCTCTCAGATTGTTCTCCTCCAGCCTCTATGCTTTCTGCAGGTTTGGCACTGAGAGCTATGGATCTTGTCTACCCCACCAATTGCTCTTGGTAGAAATCACAAGCCAGGGCCCAGGAAGGACCAGGGCTGCAACTGAGTCTCTACATCTGTTTGGAAGGACCTGTTATCTGGTTCAGGACCAGACTCCCCAGTCTGGGCTCAGGGAAGGGCTCAGATCCTAATAAAGATTTACAATGTTCCTCTTTACCAGCTATCTTGTGATACTGACTATGGAAATCTTGTCTACAAAACTACATTGTGATCTTTCTGAATTTCTATTTCTCTTTGTGTCTCTCTATTTCTGTCTCATTGTCTCTTTCTCTCTCTCTGTTTCTCTGTGTGTCTCTATCTCTCTGTTTCTCTCTGTCTCATTCTGTATCTTTCTCTGCTTTACTGTTTCTTTTGTCTCCTTTTGTCCTTATGTGTGTTTGTGTGTGTGTGTGGGGGGGGGTTTCTGTCTCTGCCTCTTAGTGTGTATCTCTCTGTCTCTCTGTTTTTATCTCTGTCTCTCTGTCTCTCTCTATCCCTAGTGAGTCCAGATGGACCTGGGCATGAGGAAAGATTCTAACTGGGCCCTCCCTAATTTGGCCAAGACCATCTGAAAACTTAACTAAAACTCCTCCACTCTGTTTTATTCATATTCAGTAGCTACCATAAGACAGGGTCAAGATTAATTTGCTCCAGTGGAGATTCCTTAGGGATAAAGAGTTGGGAGTGGGTTGAAAAATTTAGTCATAGTTCTGCGAGGTTATAAAAATAAAAGCCTAGAGATCCCTGCCCTCTTCCTAGAACTTCAACCCACTTTTTTCTGTAGTTTTAAGGCACCAGAATACAAACCCTCACCCACCCACGCTCTCAAATCCCTTAGAGCATTGCTGGGATAAGGCGAGGAACACTATTCTGGAGGTCAGGAGAATTGGGTTCTAGTCTCAGCTCTAACACTAATTCCGGTGACCAGGGGTGACCATGGCTAAGTCATTCCATGCTTCTATACCTCAGTGTCGTTAATAAAATGAGAGGGTTAGATCAGGTGCCCTCTTAAGATCCCTTCTAGAGGCAGCTAGAAGGGCAGAATCAGTCCTGAAGTTAGGAGGACTTGGGTACAAATGTGACCTCAGACACTTAAACTTTCCTATCTACACGTAAGTCTCAACCTCAAATCTCTCTCTCTCTCTCTCTCACACACACACACACACACACACACACACACACACACACACACACAGATCCCTTCTAGTTCAAAAAGTTATAATTCAAGGTAAAGTGTATAAGGTTCCAGGGGAAGGGAAGAAGGCATCACAGAATCTTAGCATTGGAAGGGATCTCCAAGGTAATTTATTGTTCCTGAAAAAAAAATTACTAAAAAAATTTATGTGACCCTGGGCAAGTCACTTAATCCCAATTGCCTCAGGGAAAAAAAAAGATCATTTCCATTCCTGAAAAGGTATCTCCTGTATGTTATATCTGACAAGTAGTCCTCAGGTCTCCATTTGAATACCTCTAGAAAGAAAAATCTCATCTTACTTTTGGAGAGCTCAATTAACAATTAGTTAAGAGGGGGCCATTACCAGTGATTTTGATGTCTTTCACTGGACTCTGAGTGATTCTGGAGGAGAGATTGGGGCTGATGACTTGGCATAGCTCTGCCATATTTAAATCCAGTTCATATGCAAGCCAATATATCACCCTCCTGATGTTAGTTGTCCTATTTAAGAAGGAAGGATGAACAACAATTATTAAGAAGGCAGTTAGGTGGAGCAGTGGACAGAGTGTCAATTCTAGATTCAGGAAGATTTATCTTACTGTCTGTATAACTCCAGGCAAGTCACTTACAGTGTTTGCTCAGTTTCATCATCTGTAAAATGAGCTGGAGAAGGAAATAGCAAAACACTATAGTACCCTGGCCAAGAATAAGTCCAAATGGGGTCATGAAAAGTTGGATATGACTGAACAACAAAATGAAGTTTTTTTTTCATTTTCCTTTACATCGAGCTAGATTAAATTGCCTTGTTGGGCTTCTACCCTTTGCTCCTTTTGTTCCTGTCCCTTTCAATGTAAGCTGAGGCTGGGGAGGTTGGAAAGGGATGGGGAGGGATGAGGTAATGACAGTAATGACAACATAGTGTAGGAGATAAGTAGAATCCTCAAGTTACAGAGTTTAGTAGGGCCTTCAGACTTGAGAAAGCAGGAGATGAGGGGATTGGATGAGATGAAAAGGATTATAAGGTTGACTCCCATTTCCTTGGTCTCCCCCTCAATTCCCTTCCCTCTCTCTGTCACACACACACACACACACACACACACACACACACACACACACACACACTTAAGCACACACAATACCTTGGAGAGCTCAAGTGAGGTGGAAAAAGTGGAGAAAAGAGTTGTCATCACAAAGCATGTAGAGGTTTCCTTTTAGGCTCTCAACCTTATAACCCTCCTACCTCCCCCACTTCCATACACCTTATACTTCTAGTTCTCTCAGGACCACTGGTGAGTGCTTTACAAAATTTCCTTCTTGGCCTCTGAAGTTTCCATCTAATGAAAATGATTGTTGTTCCTTCTAAGCACCAATGACATCAGGAAGGGTATTCTTGGCTTGCATATGAATTGGATTTAAGTGGGGTAGAGCTGTACCAAGTCACCAACCTCATTCTCTCCTCCAAAGTCATTAGAGTCCAGTGGCAAGACCTGGGTCAGGACAACTCCTTCCTCTGCACATGGGGTCATACCCTTACATGTGAGCCCTCTGTCCAAAGGATATAAATGGTGATACTTCCCTGGGGTATTTTGGGGCTTGGTGGCTAGACTTTCTTCTTCCCTATTTATTTATTCTAACCAAAATGACACCTTACAGGAAGATTCCCTAATCTCATAGGCCCTCAATAGTGACCTGCTCCTCTGGGGTCTAACATCACATTTCATTTTGTAACTTTCAAAATACATTTTTGTAGTGGTGCGCATTATAAATATTTATAATTCTAGTCCTACCAGAAGATTAGCTCCTTGAGGGAAAGGATCATTTCTAACTTAAACTTTTTAAAAAATCTCTCCCAGGTACCTAAATACTCAAACCCCAGAAGCTATTTGCCAGCATTGAGCTAAATTCAAGGAAAATTATTAAGTGATTACTAAATCATTCTTAGCCCCTAATAAGTCATTAGGAATGTGTTGTAGGAAAAATGGGGATAGTCTTTACACACAGACATTTCTTTTTAATATTAGCTTTTGTGGAGATAATAAAAAAGGGGAAAGGGGTCACATGTGCAAAAATGTTTGTAGCAGTCCAATGCCCATTAGTTGGAGAAAGGCTGAATAATTTTTTTCATTCATATCAATGAATTCATTTATATATCTTTATGGTATATAAGTATAACAGGATATTATTGTTATGTAAGAAAAGATCAGCAGGATAATTTCCAAAGTCTGGAGAGATTTATATGAACTGATGCTAAGTGAAGTGAGTAGAATTAGAGAACACTGTAAATGGCAACAAGATTATGTGATGATCGACTCTGATGGGCTTAGCTCTTTTCAACAATTCAAAGCAGTTCTATATCCAGAGAGACGGGGACTGAATGTAGATCACAACATAAAATTTTCACTTTTTTGTTGTTGTTTGCTTGCTTTTTTTCTTTCTAGCTTTTTTCCCTTTTTGACCTGATTGTTCTTGTATAGCATGATAAATGTGGAAATATATTTAGAATATTGCACATGTTTGACCTACATAGGATTGCTTGCTTTCTAGGGAATGCGGAGAAGGGAGGGAGAAATTTTGGGAACACAAGGTTTTGCAAAAATGAATGTTGAAAACTATCTTTGCATGTGTTTTGAAAATAAAAAGCTATTTTTTTTTAAATTTTAGCTTTTGTAAATGTTTGGAGAAGTCTTCCAAGGTCTTCTAAGACCTGTCACTCCATAGTCTTGGAGTGACATAGTCTTGTCACCAGGTTTTCATACATCTATCTTGCGAGTCCTTGAGCTATAAAAGAGATTCAAGCTAACTGTTCCTCATCTGCTACCCTTGAGAGTCTTTGGACCAACTCCTAATAAGTCTTTTGGGTATCTAACCCTCAGTTATTGCCTTCCACTTGCCAAGTTTATTCCTGCTGTTTACTCTGCTTTACATAAATCACACAATTAGAAGGGACCTTGAAGGCCATGCCTAATTTATCCCCTACCTTATACAGAAATACCTTATTCACCAATAGCATTCAACCTTTGCTTATATACTCCCAGGAACAGAAAACTCATCACCTCAAATCTCCCTATTCAATTCTAATTGCTAAAAAGTATTTCCTTATTAATGATCTTAATAACAAGAATTTCTATAGAACTTAAGGTTGATTTGCAAAGCAATATATACATTATGCCATATGATCCTCACAGAAATGCTATATAAAAAGGGGTCATGAGTGGGAAAAATTTAAGAGACCCCACTCTAGCCTATAGTCATTCATTCTTCTCCAGGTAGTACTCCCTCAACTCTACTTCTTGGCTTCCCTGACTTCCTGTAAATTCCAATTAAAATCCCATTTTCTTTAGGAAACTCTTTATTTGTTGTCTCCCAAGTTAAATTGTGAACTCCCTGAGGACAGGGACCATTTTTGCCTCTTTTTATATCCCTAGGATTTAGTATCAGTGCCTGGCACATAGTAGGTGCTTAATAAGATTTATTGATTGGTTAATCTCAGACTTTCTCTCTGAGGCCTCCAGGAACCTCTTCACCCACAAGCTCACTCCAACCTCGATTTCGAGACTGTAACTACCCTCATTCCCTATGAACTCTTCCTCTGATTGGCTCATTTCTCAGAACCTCTATTTTTAAGAAGGGTGCCCAGATCAGCTATGTTTTAATTCCTCTCCAGGCTGTATTTCTGACTTTGCTGAACTTTGTACAATGCCTCTCCTGGGTCCCCTCATCCCCTTTTTTCTCCTACTTCCTCTCTTGTCTTTTCAGATAATTCCTCGCCTCCCAGTTTAAATATAATTTTAAGGACAATATCTTCCTTCCATTCTTTGTTTTACCACCTATGATGCTTAGTGCCTGTTGGACTTCAAGCAAGCCAATTAGCTTCCCTAGGCCTCAGTTTCCTCATCTGTAAAATGAAAACATTGGAGCAGACAGCCTCCAAGATCCCACCCAGCTCTGAGCTCCTCTGGACAACTCCAGCTGTTGGTGCTCTCTGCAGGTCTGTCTCCCCAGTCACAGTGTGAGAACTCTAGGGCAAGGATGAGGTTGCTCTTCGATCTCCCTGAGAGCCCAACCTGGCAGAGGCTTGGCTACAAGGGGAGTCGAGATCAATCTGGATCCATTGACTCGATTCCTTTCCCTGGCCCTCCCAGCATATGCTAAGAGGTGTTAGTGATATGACAGAGCACAGCCTCTCTCCACATGGCCCCTACCCCAGGGGGCCATATATCATAGTCTGTAATTCTGTCCAAGCTCCCCTGACGTCATTAACTAGGGGACAGGGGGGAAGGGAGAGGAGAGGAAGAGAGAGGGAGGGAGAAATCCTTCCTCCTCCCTAAACCAATCCAGGATGCTTTAATAAAATAGAGAAGGGAGAGGTTGGAGAAAGTCATAGCAGATATTCTTGTGATGGGAGCAGGTTGGGGGGGGGGGAAACAGGTTGATGGGATAGAGGGAACAGGTGTGTGTGTGTGTGTGTGTGTGTGTGTGTGTGTGTGTGTGTGTGTGTGTGTGTGTTTGGGAGTGGGAAGTTTCTGAAAGAGCTAATTGTTTTGAGCTGCCTTCTGTCCTTTAGCTGGAGTCTGTCCATCTGCAAAGGATCCTGTTGAGATTTTCCTCTCTGCTTCATCCTGGAAGTAAAAGTCCTCAATCTTGAGACCCAGCTCTGGTTGGGCATAGGTTTAAAGATAAGGTGAATGCTACATGCCCTGGGAAGTCCCACCATTAGGAAGCCTCTAATCTGAAGGCAGTACATGGTGAATAATTAATAATAACAACTAGAATTTATGTAGCTCTTTTAAGATTTTCAATTTTACATACACTATCTGATCTGATCCTCAGAAAAGCCCTGTAGTTCCTCCATTTCACAGATGAGAAAACTGAGGCTGAGAAAGGTTAAGTTACTTGCCTGGAGTCCCATAGCTATCAAGTGAGGCAAAATTCAAATTCAAGTCTTGAAAGACTCCGTGTAGAAGGGCTCTTGATCCATTACCCTGCCTACTTATCTAGATGAATGATCAAACATTAACATTTCAAAATCATGATGTGCAGCACAAGGGTCAAGGAAAGTGTTCCATTGCTGAAAGGGCAACAATAGCAGTAACCAAGTGGGATTCCCCTTCCTCTCCCACACATGCTAATTCTCTCAATAACATGGGTAAGTCATGTCTAGCAGCCTTGGTAGGAGGGGAGGCGCAAGATGAGGCTGAGAGGTGGGAGAACGGTAAGAGTTACATATTTACTAGAGGCCATGAAATGGTCCTTGAGAAAGGCTTCAGACCGTGGACTTAAAGTTTAATTTATTCATCCCCTGTCACCAATTAGGATGAATTCCAAATAGAAGGAGGAGGTCTGTTCTGCTATCTTGGGCTCCCTACCTCTAACTGCTGGCTCGGATCTTAGAATACTAGAGCTAAGAAGGGTGTCAGAGATTGTGTCATTTGAACATCTCATCTTGTCAAAGAGAAAACCAAAGCCCAGAGAAGGGAGGACCTTACTTCTCTCCAGATCTCCCCTCTATCCTCTGCTCCTCGCACCCCATCTTCTATGGGTAGACTAGCAATGGCCATCCCTAGTTCTGTCTATGCAGGTCTCCCAATCTCCCTACCAGTTCTTAACCTGGCACTTATCTCTAGCACTTAAACTTCTAGCCTATCTAGTGCCTGTTTCAACAATCCCCTGATCCCTGATGTCCTAACCCGGATCCCAAAAGGCCTCCATAGCCCAAGCAGGGACAAGAGACAAGACAACACTTGCTCCCCACAGAATGAAACTAAGAAGTGAGATCTCCCTGGAGGAATTTTCTGTGATGGGTTCAAATCCTAGCCTTGTGTGACTGGACATGTAATTTAACCTTTCTGCGCCTAGTTTCCTCATCTGTAAAGTGAAGGGTTTGGACTAGATAAATTTGAAAGTTCTTTCCAATGCTTTAGGTTCCTATAATTTCCTGTTACCAGAAGTGGGGGAATTAGCAAAGGTTTGAATCTGGGCACACCATATCCTGTGACTTAACCTGCTGGGGACACCAGAAGGATAATCATCTTGCTGTGACCCCAGACCCCACTCCCAAGCTCCTATTTCCTACATCTGGAGTTTCTTGTGCTCTTGCTCCCATCATTCCCAGGGGGAGGGGAGAATAGAGGAGGGAAGAAGGGAAGATGATTCCTCTCTCTACAATGAGCCAACCTAATGAATCTCCTTGAAAAGTCCCTCTGCTGACTCCTCCCTCTACTCCCCTCCCCCCTACCTCTTCCCCTCCAATTGGACATCCAGGTTTCTTCCCATTGAGATATACCTATGTAGCTCTAGTTAGGCATCCTAAAATCCTAGGTCCTTTCTACTCTTTGAAAGGAGAGAGAGGTTATTAAACCTCCCCAATCTTTGCCTACCCTGCTTCCTCTTTCCTTCTACTAGCCACTCACCCCAACTTCTCAGGCAGCTGCTGGGAACAAGCAGATTGTAGGAAGTGTTTGGTGATTGATGGACTCTGGAAGGAGAAAAGTGGGGAGAGATCCTTGGGAGAAAAGATTGGGGTTTACACTAAACAGAGTGAGTCAGGAAGAGATGAGGAAGACCAAAGATAGGGAGAAAGGGAAGGGAGATGCTAAAGTGGGGAATGGAGAGAAGAGGAGGATTTTAGGGGATCAGGCTCAGCTCAACCATCTTTCTTTTTTAATCCACCCTTTCTCTATAATAGAAGAATAGAAGGAAATTTCCTCATTTTGAAAATGAAGAAAATGAGACAGAGTTAAGGACTTGTCTCGGGTCACACATCTAATAAGCATCTGATGTCAGATTTGAATTCTTCCTGACTCCCAGAACTGTGCTTTATCCATTTAGCTGCCCTCCTTGTTTCCCACTGAAAGACTATTCTCTCCTATCCTGTCATCAGGTGGATGACATAGACTTGGTCTTTCATTCATCCTGCCCAAAAAGATCCTGTTCTTTTCCAGGGAAGATTGGTGAGCAGCAGCACTCTGAGCTCCTGGATACCCATCTAAACCTTGGCCTAGAAAGTCCTTTCTGTTCCCTGTATATGCCCCGTACTTTCCAGCTGCCATACTTTGGCTCAGGCTATTCCTAATTCCTAGAATGCCTCCTCTTCTCTTTCTCTGTTGAAGTCCTTCCTAGCATCTTTCAAACTCAACTAAAATTCCAGCTTCTCCAGAAACTTTTCTCTGATTTTCATAAATCAAGAATGGCTTTTCCCCTCTGACCTTACATAGCACTTCCCCTTCACTATTTTCATTCCTTTATCTAAACTATACCCTCTGCCTTGAAATACCCTCCTTCACTGTGCAGATACATACTAACCTCTTTCTTTGAGGTTTCTTTGGAAATATTAAGAAATTATATCATCCCAGTCTAAAATCCTTTCTAGACTTTCCCTTTTAGGAAAGTGAATAGAACAAAAACTATTTTCTTTCTTAGGGAAATGAATTCACAGGGATGATGAACCTTATCATTTGTCTAAGATTATTCCTTCTCTCATCCTTGAAACCACTGGCTCTATGACACAAGTCACAAACTCTGTTTTCTCTCCCTCTAAAAGAAATAGATTGATTCCTCTAGGAGAGGTTCAGTAAGAATGGGATGGTTATTCCACAATTCTGAAATATTAACTCAACCTATATTTTAAATATTCGGATTTTCTTCTTGGAGATCCCTGTGAATGTTACTTAAAATCATCTTGGGGCAGAGGATCATATCAGTGGACATGAGGAAAATTTAGACATCTCTCTTTTTCAAGGTAGAAATGACTTGAATATAGAATAATGATATAATTTAATAAATAACAAATAATAAATTTGTAAAGAAATAAAAATTCTAATTTAACTTGTTATATAAAATTGTTCCTGGAAGACTTAAGCCTAAATTGCAGAGTATATTATTCATATTAGCTTTTTTTCCCCTTCTACAACAGGTTGAATTCCTATCTTTTGACCCACCTCCTCACTGAAGCCTTCCCTTATCTGATCTTCTTTGTCAGTCCTCTCTCATATAGTACTTTGTTCTGTATTTCTCCAGTGTATTAACTATGTACTAATGTATATCATAGATTCATAGATTTAGAAGGAATCTCAGAGACTAATCTGACTCCCTGATTTTACAGATGAGGAAATTGAGGCATAAGGAAGTCAAATGAGTTGATCAAAAACACAGAGGTAGTAAAGGTGGAATTTGAACCTGGGTTCTGATTGCAGGGCAGGGCACTTTCTACCATACCCTAGGTGTTAACTGTTAGTGTTTAATTCCATGCTCCTTCCCCCCAAAAAATTTCACCAGTCCCATGGCAAGTTCTATTAGGGCAGGAATTATGTTTGCTTCAAATTTTGCATTTCCTCTCAGTTGATTGCACACACAGTCAGGTCTTCATAAATGTTAGTATTATATGATGGTATATGGGGAGGAGTACACTATTTTAGCAATAGATTTTTGGGGCTTCTACCTTTTCTCTTTATCTCTCTCCCTCCCTTCTTCTCTTTCCTTCCTCTTTCCAATTATTTACTCACATCTCCTCCTGGATCCAGATTAATGGATTTTAATTCTCACATAACCTCACTGTGCCTCAGTGTCCTCATCTATAAAATGCAGACATTGAACTTGGTGGTCTTTAAGGTCACTTCTAGCTCTAAATCTGAGGTTCTGGGCCCTGCTGTCCCTCGATATTTCAGGAGACCTTCAAATTGCCTCCAAAGGCAATTGCTCAGTTTTCCTATTGTGACCCCCTTCTCTGGCATAGGTGGCTAGCTCATCGTGGTTCAGTTCATGTTTCATTAGAGACTGGCATTGCATTATATCTTGAATTATATGATATCATATGAAGTAGGTAATTCGGGGCTTACTTAGTATGTATAATTATCACATACCCATATTGTACACACACACACACACACACACACACACACACACACACACACACACACACATACACACACACACACACACACACACACACCCTGTGTTTTTGGTAAAAGTTGGGTTAGGAGGAGGATAGATGGAGACAGATCACAATATAGACAGGAAGACAGAGAGAGAGAGATAATCAGGTGGACAAAAAAGCAAATTATACGAATAGTCAGAAAAGACTGGGGGTCACTTGTAGTTTCCATTCTCATTATCAAACGAGAATGTACTTAGCACAACGCCTGATATACAGTTAGTGCTTTATAAATTCTTGTTTTCTTTCCCCTTCTCCCCATGTCCTGACTCATGGTTATTTAGGGTATCCAGCTCCCACATCTGCCATTCCCCCCACACCTCTAGCCCCATCTATCAGCCACAAAGACAGAAAAACATGGGCTGAATATAGTGATCTGTCTTCGGCAAGAGGCAAAAAAGGGAAGCCTGGGGAAAAGAAGCCCTTCCCCCAACACCATACCTGACTGCCCAGAAGGTATAAAATCAAAGAATCCCAGAGGCAAAAAGGACCTTTCAAATAATGTTGTGCAAGCGACTTTGGAAGAAGGGAAGGAGTTATAATTTAGAAGATATTTGGGCAGAGGTGTGCTGGAACCAGCTCTAACCAGCTCTCTAGAGATGATTGTTAAATTTTCAGTAAGAGCATTTACACCCCAGAAACTGCCAAATGCTATAAATCAGGGCTTGAATTATTGTTTTGTTGATTGTCCAGACTTATAAAAGTGATAGATAAACTGTTAATAGTGGAGAATAGAATTAAAAATGTATCCTCCATTAAAAAATTTTTTTTCAGAGAGACAGTTGTTAAACATTTACCAGCATAATACTGCATAAGGATCAAACTTTTGGAGTCCATATTTGAACATCCAGCTAAAAGAAAGAAGCAGTATGAAGGAAAAACACTGAAAGGGAAGAAAGGGAAAGAATATAGAATTTATTAAGCTCCACTCTGTGCCAGTTATTATGCTAAGTACTTTATCAATATCTTGGTCTTTCCTTCTTTCCAAACCTCCCTCCCTTGAAGCCCTTCCTTTCTGAGATGCCACATAGTCACACTGAAATGTCACCTTTTCCATAAAGTCTTCTGTAACTATCTTCCTTCCATCATTCACACACACACACACACACACACACACACACACACACACACACACACACACACACACTCCTCTCTGAAGAAGCTAAATAGAACTGTGGTTAACATTGGGTCAGGAAGATCTGAGTTCAAATCCAGTTTCAACTACTTATATCATTGTCAACAAACATTTATTAATCACCTACTATGTTTCAGGAACTATGTTGAGACTGGGGAATACAGAGTATGAACCTGGGCAAGTCATTTGACTTCTGTCTGCCTCAGTTTCCTCATCTATGAAATGGGAATAATAATAATAAGCAGCAGCTACCTCACAGGATTGTTATGAAAATCAAATGAAATAATATTTGTAAAAAGCTTAACTTGGATCCTGGCACAACGTGGGCACTTAATAAATGCTTGTTTCCTTTTTTTCTTCTTGGCGTTGTCCTCACAAGCTTTCCTTCGTGTCATTGATTTTTGATTACTCATCTATGTTTTCTGTTAGATGAAAATCTCCTTGAGAGCAGAATCCACATCATCCTCGCTCTGTAGTCACCCCCCATGATCTAACACGGTGCTTAGCCCATGACTTATGTACCATTTCACTTGTATAAGAACCTGTCTGGAGTAAGCTCCTTCCAGATTGATATCAGTAACTGTTTTGCAACTTCTGGTCTTAGAGAGCTGCCTTGGGGGCCCGGAGCAGTTGAGTATTGATCACACAGTCAATAGTTGTCAGAAGCAGGATTTGAGTCCAGCTCTCCCTGACTTGTAGCCGGCAATCAGTCTACTGGGCCAAGCTGCCTTGCGCAGAATATTCAGTGGTTTTGAGACTGGGCTCCAAGGTCCTTTTTGTCTTTAATGTTCTCTCTGTGGGGACGGCTAGGTGGGGCAGTGGATAAAGAAGAAGCCCTGGAGTCAAAAGTTCAAATCCAGATGTTGGACACTTAACTGGTTGTGTGAACACACACACACACACACACACACACACACACACACACACACACACACGTTCTGTCTGCCCTGGTTGTCCAGGATGATCATCAGGCCATGAGAAGCATGTTTAGGATTAGGGGGCCTCATTTGGGGTTCAGGGTACATGCCCTGCATTCAATTCTATCCACTCCCCCTCCAGGAGGCAGTGTGGGGTAGCAGATAAGGCACCGGACTTAGCATCCTGAAGACACGATTCAAATCCTATATACTTGCTAGCTGTGTGATCCTAAATAACTCACATAACCTCACTGTGCCTCAGTTTCCTCATCTATAAAATGCAGGGGTTGAACCTGATGGTCTCCACGTTCACTTCTAGCTCTAAATCTGATCATCTGGGCTCCCCCATCCTGTCCTTGTTTTAGGGAATCTTGGGGGCCCTTGCCCAGTTTCCCCATTGTTACCCCCTTCTCTGGGAGAGCTGGCTGGCTCATCATGGCTCAGCGAATATGCTTCATTAGAGATTGGCATTGCTCCCCATTCCCTACTTAAAGCCTCTGATACCCTAATTGCTTTCCCATGTCACACTAATTGAGGCCAGATTACTATTACCACTGAACTATGGGTGGGCTGGGGGACTGACCAGGGACTTCAGAACACCAAGTGGACAGACTAATATTCAGGGGAGATCCAGAGACTGTTCACCCCGTGGAGTCATCCCTCCCTCCATCTTCCAGAAAAGATAGAAAAGGAAAAAATGAAACTGATGGAAACAATAAGCTGTGGGCTCCATTAATACAAGTGCAGGGGCCAGAGTGAGGGAGATGATAATAAGGCTGGCCCCTCTCCTGCTCCGACCACATCTGGAGTATTGGGCTGAGAGTTCAGGGTGCTGTCTTTGAGGCAGCTAAGGGAAGGCAAAGGGATTGGTGAATCTGTCTTGTAAGATGAGTAGCTGAGAGAACTGTGGATCTTTAAACTTCAAGAAGAGAAGATTAAAGAGCACATATTTGTCCAGCCCAGCCACTCCATTTTTACAAAGGAAACTAAGGAGAAATGACTATCCTGGAAAGTATCGAAGTAAGGGATGCCAATTCAAGCCCTCTCACTTCATATTCAATGGATTTTCTACCGCATCCCAGCATCCCAGAGGATCACTACGCAAAAGTGGTCTTCCCCGTATACAGAGGGTTTACCTTGATTTGTGTCACTCTGTGCACTGAAGCAGGACCAGAGGATGGAGGTCATGTGGATTTTAGCTCGATGTAAGGAAAGACTTGCTAGCCGTCCAAGGGACTGGGCTACCTTATGAGCAGCCACTAAGTTTCTCGTAATTAAGGGTATTTAAGCACAGGTTGGATGGCTGCCTTTCAGGGATGAATCCTAGAGCATTCCTGCAAAGGGCAGGTGGGGTCACTAGAATTAAGCAACTATGGAAATGCCTTTTAATTCTAGGTGTCTCTGGCTTTAAAATGACCAAAAAGATATTAACATTTTGAGAGATGTTAATTATCTGCCTGTTCCTTTTCACTTGCACACTGATGGGGGACTAGAAGAATCAACATTTATTAAGCATTTGTTACATGCCAGGCATTTATTAAACATCTACTATGTGCCAGGCACTGGACTATGTGCTTTATAAAGATTATCTTATTTGATTCTCATAACAACCCTGGAAGGTATGGGATTAAAACTATTTTTTACAATTATAATACATAATATGTACATATTATATTATATATAGTATATTCTTATATGCATATTATATAATATGTATTATATATAACATATATGTATAAATAATTACAATAATACCAAGACATTTAAATTTCAAATATAGTAAACATCAATAGATATAACCTACAAAAAGGCTCTTTAATGAGTCCTTAATAGCTTAAGAGTATAAAGAGATAAGCAGACTAAAATGTTTGAAATCATTGTTTTAAAACAAGGATTCCTAACCTGGACTTCCATGAATTTAGAAGGGAAAAAATTTCAATCTTTATTTTCACTTACTTTTGGCTTCTTTTCTAATCCTATGTATTTTATTTTATGCACCTAAAACGTATTATTGTGAGAAGGGGTCCAAATGCTTTGCCAGACTGCCTAAGGGGTCCATAACACAGAAAAGGTTAAGTACGTCTGGCTTAGCAGTTCTCTGGAAATACTCTATTCCCACCCCCCACTCTCCTGGTCCCTGGGCCCATAAATCAGTTTTCCTGTTAGGGACTTTGAATCCCTAATTAGTGCATAATTAATTGCCAGATGTTCTCTATGGTAAAGGAACATTAATAAATGTCAGGGGCCTGCTGTCTGTGAACAGGACACTTAGCCAGGGAAGGAGAGAGGTAGCAGGAAGTAGGTTTGAGGCGCTTTATTCATGAATAGATAGTGTTGGGTTCAGCCTTAGCCTGGCCCCAAAATTGGGCCTAAACAGTAACCCTAAACTTAAATCTACCCTTAAATGGAACCAGAGCTGGGCCCTGGCTTGTGCATCATGAGCAAAGTTGGAAAAATCAGGGCCCACCCAAGGTTCTGAGATTTCACTGGAAAACACATGACTTGACTTATCATAAAATAAATACCTATGTGCCTTTGAGAAGGGTATTTTCTAGAATTAAGGATATGCCTGTAACTAGTGCCCATCTGTGCCCTCCTTATCTGTTCTTAATTATTATTTTACCTCAGGGTTTGGGGTGATGATAATTTAAGGACAGAGAGCAAAAGGACTGGCAGAGAGTTCTGACAGTGATTGCCATGTTCCCTCCCCAGTCCCAACCACACACACACTGGGAGCCAGGGAGCATATGCTTGCTCTAGGGCAGGAAACCTTTTTCTAAGAGGAGAGAGATGAGTTCTAAATGTGGGCATCCAATTCTTTTGCCCTTGGGAGAGATGGTGCCATTCACCATTTTTGCCCTTGGGATTGAGAACTTCCAGGAGAGCTCATTAGTGACAGAAATTACCCAGAAGCCTGTGCTGCAGTGGGGTACCAAACCAATCTCAAAACCAGAAACACAAGCAGCTGACAAGACAAGATCAGGATGAGACTGGCTGCTGCTATGATTCCTTCTGGTCAGGCAAGAACAACTCTCTGATCTGTCTCTATTTCTCCTTACTTACAGAGTTGACTTCAAGTGTGTCTCCTACATAAATACTCCTCCCTTAATTTTCTGCATGACCAGGTAAGATGCAAATGCTTCGTAACCATGCCTCCAGCATCTCAAAGGGGGAGTCTGATAGGAGGAAACTTGAGAGACTAGGTGAATCACACTATGAGGTTCTTAAGATTTCTTTGCAATTTTGCTAAACTTGTACTCTATCAATCTGTAGAGAATGGATTAGAGAAAGGAGAGAATTGAAGCAGGAAGACCCATCAGTTCAAGTGAGAGGGAATGAGACCATTTATATCCCTGACAGGTTATCATCTGACCTATGGCGACTTGGAACTCTTGAGGGTTTTCTTCACAATTCTTAAAGCTATACTTTAAGTCAATTTAACAGGATGGGAGGACAGATTAGGGGGAGGAGAGAATTGAGGGAGGAAGACCAATCAGTCTAGATAAGAGGGAATGAGACCCTGAACCAGGGAGAGAAGGGAACCAATAAAGATCAATCATATACACCTCTAGAATCCATTTAACAAACCATGTAGCTGCAGAAAGTTGACTGCCTAAATATATAGGGTTGGATTGAGATTTCTCATTTGCAAGAATGTGAGGTCCCTATAACTTTAAGCTGCCTTTTCTTATAATCTATAAAAATAATTTTGTAACATCTCCGAGCTGGAATTCTGGACCTAGTCAATGAGACTTTCTTCCTTGACTATGTCTTTTTGAAATTGTATGGTTAGCCAGACTGATAATTTGCAGAGACATGTTGAGTACATGTAGTAGGACCACTGGTCTGGTGTCAAACATAGCACCATCTGATGGGCAAATGAACATATTAAACTTCCTTGATAATTATTGTAGGAAATAATGATCTTGTTGTGAGTAAGGGCCAAGTAGGTGTTGGGTACACTGCTACATTAACTCCTAAGGGGTCATTTGAATACCCTCCATGTACACAACCAGACGCTTGCATTAGAGTATACTAATTAAATTCATGGTAGGTGTTTACCATAGTTCCTGGAACGTTATGGGGACTTAATAAATGTTTATTGCTCGATTGATATGTTGCCCTTTTAGATCTACCATCCTTATCTCTTAATCCAAGGTCAAACCAAACTATCTCCAATTTCCAGCCCATTTTTAAACCTTAATGGTCCAGAAATAGATTTAGAATTGGAAGAAGTCATCCAGTCCAACCTCATGCCCTCATTTTGCAGTGGAGGTCCAGAAAAATTGCCAGGTGAAGATGACAAAGTGGGATTTGATTTATGGTCCTCTGACTTCACATCTCATATCCTTTCCTTTGTACCAGTGCCTACACTTTCACAAACTAATGCTGGTTGCTCACCTCACCTCACCTACTTGAAGATGAATGCCTGACTCTATTCTGATCCCCACTGGGCTTGCTTGTGGTAGAAAGAACACCACACTAAGAGTTACAAGTCCAGACTTCTACTTTCAGTTTTGCCACTTACTAGCTGTATATGTGGTCCTAGACAAGTCACATAGAAGCTCATAATTGGAATTACCTCTTTGATGATCTAGTCCAAATGGTAGCTGAACAAAAATCTCTTTTATATCCCTGACAGGTTATCATCTGACCTATAATGGCTTAGAATTCACTACTTCCAGTTCAGTCTATTTTCAACCTAATTAGTTCTAATTAGAATTAGACCCATAGGATCATAGATTTAGAGCTGAAAGAATAAACAGTTTCAGGGGGGAAAAATCAACTCTTCTTTCCTCCCCTTCCCCATCACACAGATAGCAAATGGCAGAGCTGGGACTAGAATTGACTTTTTTGTGATGTTGTTGTGTTTTTTACTTTAAATCCAATGTTCTTTCTACTATGTCATGTTTCCTCCCTAGAGGGGCATCTGGAAGCAAGGCTCAGTCAGTCAGTCAGTCAGTCAGTCAAAAAACTATGTTCTAAGCACTGAGCTAAGCACTGAGTCGCTGCACCTGTGTATTAGGGCTAGAATCTGTAGCTATGTGGACTTCTGTGTGTTGGCTCATTGGTGCAGTGAAGAATACGCTGGGCCAGGAACACTTGAGTTCAAATCCAGTCTTAGACATTAGCTGTGTCACCCTCATAAAGTCACTTAACCCTATTTGCCTCAGTTTCCTTATTTGTAAAATGAACTGGAGATGGAAACAGATCACTCTAGTATCTTTGCCAAGAAAACTCTAAATAGGGTCATGATGAGTCAGACATGCCTGAAAAAAAGACTGAATGACAACGAAGTCTTGTATCCAGATGCATTTGTGTGTGTTTATGTCTTAGTTTGTGATTGCATGTTGATGTCAGCATATACTTTCATGCTTATATTTCTTTTCACTCATTAAACAAATTTATGAAGCACTGTCCTAAGGATAGACTGGGGATAGACCAAAATGAAAATGAAATAGCCCTTGTCTTTGAAGAGCTTGCATTCTATTGGGGAAATAACAGGTAGGTAGAAAAGAAGGAAAGTTAAATTTGCTTACAGGTGAGGTGGTTGGGGAGGTCATGGAGAAGGAAGACAGGACAGCTAGGAGCATCAGGATAGACCTCCTGAAAGAAGAGGCCCTCAAACTGAACCTGGAAGGAGCTAAGACTACTACAAGCAGAAGTGAAGGAGTGCATTCTAGACATGGGAGATAACTTGTGTAAAAACAGAGTTAGAAATGGTATGCTATATTTGGTTATATGTGGTTGATTATTCCTGTTGGTTATTTCCTATCTATTCTATTGATTTGTTTGATCATTTTTTAGTCATGTCTCACTCTGTTACCTCATTTAGGGTTTTCTTGGCAGAGATACTGGAACGGTTTGCCATTTTCTTCTCCAGCTCATTTTACAGATGAGGAAATTAAGGCAAACAAGGTCCAGTCACTTTCCCAGTAAGTGTCCAGCCACGTTTGACTTCAGGAAAATGAGTCTTCCTGATTCCAGGTGTGACACTTCATCCACTGCACCACCCACTTCACCTATTCATTCTGTACCTATCTTTTTTGTATATAGTTTACTGTTACCTCCTTCATTGGACTGTGAGCTCCTTGAAGGCAGGAACTTGGGATTGTCTTTTGTGCTTCTTTATATTCTCAGAGTTTATTTAGCATGTGCCAGAACATAATAGGAGCTTAATATTTATTCATTTATCATGAATAAATTTATTAATTATTAATAAGTATTTGTTTATTGACTGGTGGTCTAAATAGACAGAGACTATGAAGTAGGTAAGTTTAGCTGGAACATAAATAATAACGATCAATTAACAAATATTTGTTAATGTCTATTAAGTGCGCACTTAGGGTTACTAAGTACTGAGTACTGTACTAAGTGCTGAGGATTCAAAGGCAAAACAAAGACCTAGTTCCTGTTCCAAGGACTCACAATTTAATTGTGAAGGACAATAATGGGCAATGATCCTGGGAAGCCAGAAACCAGACTGAGAAGAGTTACCAGTGCCAAACAGAGAAATTGGCATTTTATCCTAAGAGTAAATGGGAGTCGAAGGAGCTTCCTGAACAAGAGAATGACATGGTGGGACCTGTGCTTTAGGGCTATAAATTTGGCAATTTGTGTTGGAGGATGGATTAGAGAGGGAAGAAGATTGAGGCAGAGAGACCAATTAGTCCAGGTGAAAAGTGATAAGAGGCTGAATGAGGAGGGAGGAGGAAATTGGCTGGGTGAGTAGAGAGGACACAGAGGTGAGATGTGGTGGAAATGGGGTTGGCAAGACTTGGAAACAGACCAGATGTATGTCAGGGGAGGGAGAGGGAAAAAGCAAAGATGACTTTTAGTCAGGGTGAGTGGGAAGAAAAAAGGGACAGAGGGAATTCTGTCCCTATTCCCTCGACAGAAACAAGGGAGATAGGAATAGAGGTAGAATGGCAGAGTTCTGGTTTTGAAATATCCAGGTGAAGAAGCTCAGGAGGCAGTTGATAATACAGATCTGGATGCAGGAGACAGACTAGGCAGGACACATGGATGAGGGAATCTTCAGCATGAACCCCATGAGAGCCCATGAAATCATCTGGGAAGAAGAGAAGAGAGCCCGGGGCATAATCCTGGGGGCTGACCACGTCGATAATCCAATCAAGGCATCTCCAGAGTGTCCGACAGGTAGGAGGAGAACAAGAAGAGATTAGTGTTATGAAAACCCAGGGGAGACGGAACATTTAGAAGAGGATGGATGGGGATGTCAAAAGGTGCAGAGAGGATAGGGATGAAGGAAAGGCTATCGCCTTTGGCAATTAGGCAGTCACCAGGTGACCTTGAGAGAGCATTTTCAGTTGAGTGATGAGAGCCAAATTGCAAACCAGAAGTCAGTAAGTGGAGACAGTGAGTGTAGGCAGCTTTTTGTGGAGTGAAAAGGAGTTTTAGGCTGACAGTTAAAGAAGATTGATAGGGTCAAGTGAAGCTTTTTAAAGATAGAGGACATTTGGTATGTTTGTGGGTAAAAGAGGAGAAGCTGGTGGAAAATAAAAAGGTGGAAAATTTAGGAAGGATCAAACTATTAGAGGAGACAGGAGGGTCAAGAGCTCAAGAAGAGAAGTTGGTATTGGCAAAAAAGGCTATCTTATCCTCTGAAACTGGAGCAAGAGGGAAGCTCTGAGAGTGATATAGAGAGTCCAAGTTTGTTTTTTTAATGAAGTATAAAAAGAAATCTTACTGATGGGGATTGGGGAGGAATTGGTGAAAGTAACTAGTCTTTTTTCCCTTAATTTGTATTTATATCCATAGCATTTAATACAGTACCTGGCATATAATGGGCATATAACAAATACTTATTGACTCTCTAAAAGAAAAGAAAGTTGAATTTTTGAAAAGTCTGGGGAGTGGGATAGAAAATGTTTGGGGTACAGATATGAGGGTTCAGTTGAGATCGTATGACTTAAATTTGTAGTAGACCCAATCAGCTCCATTGTGTAACTGTGTCCATTGCTGCTCAGCAGAGCACAAGTTTATGTGCCTATATGTGAGTGCAGGTGTCCGCCCTCAGGCCACCAGGCTGTTCTGATTGATGACTGCCTTTCCCAGACCCTGTTTCCCAGAAAACTACCTTCATTACTTTTCACTTCACCCACTATTTTACAATCATTTTCTTTATAGCCTTGCCAACAGCCTTGGTATAACATACACACCCTTTCCTTAAAGACCCCCAGTTCTGGAACCATTAATCTATGAACAAATCTATCTTGCCGCTGCTCATAGATGGGCTATGTCAATCTAAATCCCCGATGGCCCCACTCACCACTCCGGTAGCTTTCTGCACCTTGGCCATCTTTTCATTTTGTGTTACCTCTCCCACCTAAAAGCTCCTTGAAGGAAGGGACTGTTTGGCTTTGTATTTTTTGTATCCCCCCACCTGGCATAATAATTAGTATATGGTAGTCACTTAATAATTGCTCATCCATTCATTCATTCTGTGTCCATAGGCACATCCGTGTCTGTGTCTCTTCCAAATTTAAAAAGCATCTAAGTACACTAAGTAAAACTAAGTAAAAAGCCTTCAATGGCACAAAACAATTGGAAGCACATAGGTTTGTGGACTGACTTGAAAACCCAAGAGTAGTTTGGAAATAATCTGCTAAATTGAATTATCTGTATTCCTTCTACCCCATTTAACTACCTGGGCTCATCAGATCTATGTTCCCCAGTGTTCCCCACTCACCTTGCTGTTGGGCAGTGCTTTTTGCTGAGCAACCTTAATCCAGTTTTCTCAAAGCTCCTTACATTTCTTTTAAGTCAACAGTGAGAGAGGAGCTGTGAAACACTGGTCAATTATGGGGTTCCCAGGCCTGAAGTTAAGCTGTCCAAACCTTTCTGAATTCCCCCACCCACCCCTGCATCCTCACTATCATCTGGTCCGACCTCGCCTATAATCAGGCAGACTCTCCTTAGGCAACTGCAAAAGCTCAATAGAAACAGAGACATGGCACATCTGAAATAAAGTTCTCGCCTGAATCTCCCAAATTCTGTACCCAACTTCCTCTTCTAGCTGAGATCCCTGTTTCTACTGATGGTAACACCTGTCAGTCAACACCTTGGAATCATATTTAATTCTTCCCTCATCCTTGACTTTTCCCTCTCTTTTACCTCTCAGTTTTATCAGGTACTAAGTCTTCTCTCAAGATCTACCTCTATTGTTCTCTATTCTCACTACTCTTACTCCAGTGTAGACTCGCATTTCTTCCTGCCAGGACTATTGAACAGCTTCCTCACCAGTCTCCTTTACATATGACTACCAATTCAGTAAGTGGTTGCTGATCTTCATAAAGCACACTTCTTTTTCTACTCAAAAGTCTTCCATGGCTCCCACTGCCTATAAACTAAAGTCCAATTCCTTAGATTGCAAGACTTTCAACAATCTGGTTCCACCTTTGACTACTTATCTGCTCCTACCCTCAGACTGGACTCCCCATTGTCTCCCAAATAAACCCTAAACTTTACATTCCCACTCGAACGTGTTGCCTCAGTTCCTTGACTTAGCACTCTGACCCATTTCCCCAATCCTGACCTATCTAAATCTCAAGTCCCAAAATGGAAACTCCCCCCGACTTTTCCTATGCACTTTTGTCCTAGGACTTCCTTCCTGTATATAAGTGTGTGTGTGTGTGTGTGTGTGTGTGTGTGTGTGTGTGTGTGTGTGTGTGTGTGTGTGATGTGAACTAGGCTATAAATTCTCCAAGAGCAAAGCTGGTCAATGCCTTTTCCTTCTCTTCTTGCCATCCCATAAAGTTCAGCCAGCCATAGGACTGGACACAAGCCCAAAGGAATCTCTGGAAATAACCTAGTGATTGGTACTGCTCCGTGGAGGGTATTGACTGAAAACACCCAGGATCAACTATATTTAGCTATGCTCTGTGACCTTAGAACAATAACTATCTCTCTAGAGTTTTGGCTTCCTTCTCTGTAAAGTGGATCACAGGATCATAAAATGAGAGCTAAAAGGGGACTTCATGTGTCCAATTCTCTCATTTTACTAAGGTTTAAGAACCTTTTCCAAAGCCACATGGATAGTATCAAGGGTCAAATTTGAACCCATAACCTCATAATGGTTTTACTATCTCCTTCTTGAGGTTGTTTTGAAATTCAAATGAAATATTTATGAAGGGTTTTGTAAATCTTAGAGTACTATATAAATGTAAGTCATTTTTATAGATTCATGGCAATATCCAGGATTTTTATTAGCATTCTGGCCACAGCAACTCATGGAGCCCATTTCTCCAGAGAACAGTCTATGTATGCTGCCCCTCCCCAACCCATCCCACTCCCACAACCCATCCAAGGCCTTCTCCTGCATTACAGAGCCTCTCAGAGTTGGAAGGGACCTCATGGACATCTAGGCCAATAATGTTAAATTCAAAATAGAAACAGGCTACTTAACTATACAGATGGATCCCTATAGGCTACATATTGACTAAGCTTTAAAATGTAATGCTATCTATATTTTATTGTATTTTTTATTTATTTTGTTAAATATTCCCCAATCACATTTTAATCAGGCTTAGGCCATACTCAGGAGTGTTATGAGCGATGGTCAGACACTTCTGACCTCATCCATCTTGTGCCTGGGCAATCACTTCCTCCCTCGATTGTTTGGTCATCCATGACCAGTTTTGGTCATCCCATCCCAGGGAATTGGAATCCATTCCTCAATACCATCTGTCTATTTCACTTGGGGACAGTGCTAATTATCAGGAAGCCCTTATTTATATTGAGCCTAAATCTCGGAACATAACTGAATGCCTATCCTTCTATAAGAGAAATTTGTATTCATTTTTACCTACACTTGAGTGCATTGATTTTTGCCCTACTTTGTATCCCCATTACTTAGCGCAGTGCCTGGCACATAGTAAGCACTTAATAAATCCTTATTGACGGACAAAATCTGCCATTTGTCTCCTTGTGTTAGCAGCAGCTCTTCCTGCAGTTTACTCTGTCCCCTGGGTATTTCTCTCCCAAAAAGCTTCATGCCATATACCGACATGGAAATGTCTGTCCCTGCTTTCCTTCCTTCAGTCTTCCCTCTGAAGTGAAGCAATTCAACAAGGCACTCCCCCCAACCTTGAATACCTCATTTACCCCCTTAGCCATATGTATCTCCCAAGGCTCTACCTAAGCCCTCTTCTTTCTCTGCTTTCTCCCTTGGTGATCTCATCAGCTTCCATGGGTCCAATTCATTCTCCAGAGAGGACTCCAACATATATATGTATGTATGTATGTATGAAACTATATATAGATATGTATAAAACCCTTATATCTCGACACAAATCTAGTCCTCCACCACCAATAACTACCTGCTGCTGTCTCCCTGTGTCTTGCCACTGTACTTCCAATGACTCTGGAGGAGAGGAAGGCTTTGCACAGCTCTGGCTCACTTAAACCTAATTCATTCCAAATCAAGACATCGCTGTCCTATTTAAGAATGGAGGAAGGATAACAATCCAAAAGGCACTTTAACATATCCAAAATCATTCATCGTCTTCCCTAAAGTTATCCTTTCACCAAGCTTCCTTGTTCTTGTGGAGGACATCACTCTTGTCATTCAGCTTAGAAAATTTGGAATCATCTCTGACTCCTCTCTCCCTCACCTCCTCCATCCATTCAGTTGCCAAGGTCTGTCCACATTCCATCAGATTCATCCCTCCCTCATTCTCATTCAAGTCTCTACGACTTCGGGTCTTGATGGTTAAAATAATCGGCCTCCAATTTCACCTCTGACCCATTCTTCACAAACATAATTTTAAAATAATTTTCTCAAAATACCAGTCTTGTCAAGTCACTCCTTTGCTCAAAAAGCGCCCTGGCTTTCTATTGACCCCGAGACAAAAAAAGGTCCTTTACAGTCTCGTTCCCACCTACCATTCCAGCCTTATTTCACATGTCACGAGGGGAGCCTTACTCCAGTTCACTCTCGATTTCAGCCAAACTCCCTCTTAAAAAACCGTCTCTGTTTCCTCAGTGTGTTCATACTGGCTATGTCTAGAAGGTGTTCCCCTCTCATTTCTGCCATTAAGAATTTTAATGCTTCACGGCTCAGCTCCTCTAGGAAAGCTACATACATCTCCCTAGCTTCAAGGGTTTTCTCCAACAAATATTCCTACAGCACTTGTAGGATTTCTCCCTTGCCTCCATCACTAATTACCTTGAAATATATTCCTCTGCATACATATATCACTCCAGTGGAATGTTCTGAGCTTTATGAGGGCAGAGACTATATCATTTTTGTCATTGTATTCCCAGGACCGAGTGCTTCACACAGAAGAGACTTAATCCATACTGAATTTGTGTTTGTAGCCCCTCTTCCTTCAGGTTGATGAGAAGTAAGTTAAATATGGCCAGTCTGATCACAGTCCCTGAGAGGAAACATTGTTTACAGTTGCCCCTCCAGAGAAATGGTACTGAGAAATTATCCCTACGCTTATTTTCTTTCCATAAGCCCATTTCCCTGTGACAGAAAAAACCAACAAAACAAGTTTCTAGCTGCACTCTCTGATTGAAACCCCCTACCCTCCCCCACTCCCCAATAACTGGTCTGCTCTCAGTAACTCATGAAATGGTGACGTTTAATGAGAACCCTTCTTCCCTTCCCCTCCCCCCTCCCCTGTATATATACATCTATAAAAAATTCAAATACAGCAAGTTACCACTGGGTTTGACTAGGATGAATGGGGCATTAAATACTTTGGGAAGGGGCAAGGTGAGGGAGGGCCATACAAAACAGGAGTTGGGAAGCCCTGGGCCTGGGGAGACTGAGAAAGCATGTGGTATGGGAATTTGTAACTGGAGGGAGAATGGACGAGTTCTTAGGAACTTCTAATCCAACCAGGGCAAACGCCCTGAAGGAGACAGTAGAAGAAACCCGAGCAAGAGGGGGCACTTGGGCCAGAGGTATGGGGAAAGTTGCTGGCATTAGGGGGTACTGAGGCCCCCTTACCCCCTACCCAAGTCCTCTGGGGCCCCCGGTGAGGAGGGGGCTGGAGGAGGTGGCCCAGATGAGGGAGAAGGGCTATGTCTTTGGTGGGTGGGTTAGCTGTATGGTTCTCTCTCTTGCCTACAGGGGAGGGAGGGGAGGTCTCCTCTTAAGTAGTTTATCCCCTCTCAGAGATGTGGGGAAGGCCGGGGAGGGAGGCTGGGAGGCCAGGGAGTGACCAGGAGCTCAGGGACACAACCTGAGGGCTGCAGAGGAGGCAGAAAACCAGAGCTAGAGGGCTGCAGGGCCGCAGGAGGGGAGAGAGGTATCAGGGAGCTGGGAGTAAGGACTGGGGATGGGAGGCTGGAGGAGGGGAGTCAGGGGCCAGGGTTGTCTCTACAAAGTGAAGCTGGAGACAATGTGAAACGTCCTCCTGACCGTGTGCAAAATAGAAAAACAAGAATCCCAACGGTATCTTTTTTTTTTGTTTGTTGTTTTTTTTTTTCCTGTTTTTTCTTTTTTTTTCTTTTTCTTTTTGGGGTGTGTGTGTGTGTGTGTGTGTGTGTGTGTGTGTGTGTGTGTGTGTGTGTGTGTGTGATTTTTTTTTTTGTGTGAGCCTTTTGTTGTTGTTGTTGTTCATTTCTGTTTTCAACATTTTCTTCCACAGGAATGCAGAGGGACTCTGGGAAAAGAAAACAAGGGAGGTGGTTAGCATGGCTTGGCCCAGCTTTGCAGATCCCCACTTTCTCCCTGATCTGACTTGCCCTAGCCCCAAGGGCCCTGGTCCTTCCTCGGGGCTGAACTTGAGGATCTACCCCCCCCCCCCCGCTCTTCAGGCTGCTCAGATCCTCGGCGTCCCCTTCCCTACCATGTGGGTACATCGCTCTTTTCTACAGCCTCCTCCCCCTACCCAGGGCTGTTCCTTTGGGTGCTCAGCACAGGGCCCCAGCTGTTAATTAAAAAGAGTAAAGTTGATTTGCATATGATCTGTGTGTAATATATTTTATTATGAAAAGCATGGAAATAAATTAAACAGCCTCCAATTCCCCGTGACCTGACCCAGGCCCAGCTTCTCTCACTTCAGGGTCCCAACTTCTCTCTCCACTAATATTTCCCTCGAGGACTCCTGCTGTACCCACCCGCCCCCCCCTGACCTGGTTTTATACAACTTGCTTCCCCTCTGTTACCAGGTGCCTCTCATTTCCCTCCAGTCCCCTCTGTGCTTCCCCATCCAGACTCACTAAATAAAGAGGCCAGTGGCTGCTATGGTGGTCACTGTCACAGTCACGGTCACGGTCACAGTCAGCAGGAGACCGGTTGAGGATCCCACTCCATCCCCAACCTCTCCAGGATCACAGATCTTCGTGGTGGGAGGGGGGATGAAGGATGTGGTGGTGGTGGTGGTGGTCTCTGGGGGAAAGGGAAAAAACTCAGAGGGTCTGGGGGCTATATGAGGCGGGGGGGGGGGAGATCCCCATGAAATCTTCAGAATAACTGGAGTAAGAAAAGAAATGCAAAAGACTATCTGTTTTTAGAGTAAAGGCCCTGCTTTCCCTTATTCTCCCTGCACCCTGATCTAGAACCCTGGAGATTAGGGGACTGTACATCCCTCTCACGTACGGGATGAGGAGTAGTGAGGACAGTTTACTGACAAAAGGGGGTTGAATGAGATAAGCACTATAAGAAAAAAATTGACTTTTCACACCAGTGATGTGTATAGAGAACAGAAAGTGATGATAGCTTGTCATTATAGGATGCTTCAAATGTTACAAAAATAAAAGCACAGGAAGATAAATGGTATATTCTCATCCCCATTTCACAGGTGAGATAACTGAGATTTAGAGATGGTCAATGTCTGACCAGAATGGTCCAGATGGTGACTAGTGGGATCAAACCTCAAATCCAAGAATTCTGATTCCAAGAGCAGTATAGAGATCCTGCAGACAGGGAGAAGGCTAGATAGACAGACAGAGACAAAGAAATAATAGATACCAAGACGGTGAAAGAATGAGGTGTTTAGTGAGACAGATGGAGAGGGGGGTATTTGGAACAGAGAAGGGAGGAGATTTTGCTGTTAAATGGATAGGACCGAGTCAGAGATGGGAGAAAGCCTCAGCCGGAGGACAGTGGGGCCTGAGGACGGGGGGACAACTCCAGGACTCTAACCTGGAGCCTGAGCCTCCGTTGTAAGGTATCTGGGCTCCTCAGTCCAAGGTGTGGCGTGGGCGGCCACACTCCAGTCACTCCACGTCCCAATCTCATTGTCCTTAGCAGCTACCTGGATGATGTACTCCTTCCCAGCATATGCATCAGTGATGGTGTGTGTGGTACCGTCTGACAGCTCAACCTGAGGAAAGCAAGGGGAAGTATTCATGACATCCCCACTGTGTCCCAGGCACTGTTCTGCGCCATGACTCGCAAATAAAACAATCCCTGCTCTCAAGGAGCTTACATGCTACTGGGGAAGAAAAAAAACCAAATACCTCTATGGAAAGGGAAGGGGTAAGGACAAGGGAGGTCCAAGAGATCGGGTAAACTGAGGGGTATTTTGTGTATTCTGAGGGCAGGGGTGTTCTCGAGTCACAGCCATACACCAATCCAACCACTCCATTTTGCAGATGTGGAAAGTGGGTTCAGAGGTAGCATATGTCTGCGATGGACTCTAACCCAAGTCTTCCTGAGCCAGATCCAGCACACCTGGTGACGTTCGATTTGCCCTTGTGTCTGACTTTTCTCCTGTCCCTAGCCCCAGATCCTTTTCCATTTCCCAACACTTTCCAATTCTTTATACTTAGTCTTCCCAGAGCCACCCCAGCCACCCAATCTCCTTTTATACCAGAGGACCCAGCTGATCCCCTCCCCATTTCCCCACAGCAAACCCTCAATCCCCACCTATGACTTTCCCCCAATCTTTTTATCCTGGCTTTATGGAAAGGAAATGGAACCCTCCCCCTATGCCTCCACCTTATTATTGGGATTAACCTGACTCCCACTCCCCCACTGTAAACCCCACTTGAGTCTCCCAAATGCTTTGAATCATACAGGAGAATGAATGAGAGTCCCCAGTACTGAAGGTACACAGCTCAGAACCCTTGTTCTGGTTGGCCCCCAAGACCACCCTCTAAGGATATGAACCAGGCACTCACTGGCTCCTCTGGGTCACCCTCTTATGGGACCTCCCAGATGTTCCCCTCCATCGTCTCTCCATCCACTCCCCTCCCTGCCACCAGCTGCCTCTCTCTGTCTCCATGCCCTTTCCCTTTTTACAGCCTGTTAATTTTATGGCCTACTGTGCCCGGCCGGACGCCGGCCCTTACCAGAGTTTCCTCTCTGGCCACCCAAAGCCCCCATCGTCTCTCGTTACAGACCTTTACAGCCATTAGCGCCACCGAGGGGGGCCATTTACAAGGGAGCCTTTGGCGGGGAGCAGAACCTGGCTGCTTTGTGGGGGAAGGGTTGGGCCACCACCACCCACTAACCATCCCCCCGCCCAGCCCCCTCCCATCCCAGGTCCCTTTCTGCTTCATCTCAGCGCCACTTACTTCCTCATTAACCTGCCGAAGGGATGGCTATAAAGAGGCTCATAAACAAGAAGGGACAGAGGAAGCTGGGTCCAAGTCCCTGCACTTGGCCAGCCGCTGCCTCCCCTCCCCTTTCCCTGGCTGTAGCCCTGCAGGACTCTGGCTACCGGGGCCAAGAAGTCTTCAGAATACGTTTACAGTGGTGTTTAGGAGGCAGGAAAGGGAAGGAGGAAGATAAGGAGATGTCTAAGATTCCTTCCTCTGCCCGACTTGGCCCAATGTTTAGATCTCTGTACATGCTAGAATTCCACCAGAAAGGGAAAGGCTATGAACCTTCCTTCACACCTCCATCGCTTAACACAGTAAATAATGTTTCTTAACTGACTTTCTGACCAAACATCATTTGGGGCAGATCCCAAGAGAAATCAGCCTGTCTTGGTAGGACAGGATGATGTTCGGCGCTCAGGAGTGACTTCCATCGTTCCTGGTCCTTTTCTCTGGCTTTCATCAGAATCATCACCATCAACAAGCATTTCTCAAGTACTTACTGTATGTACCGGGTACTGGGCTAAACAGTCCCTCGCGGCCCTCAAAAAAACTCACTATCTAATGGGGAATTCAACCCAGAAACAACTATGCACACAGACAATACATACAGAATTAACAGAAGGCAATCTCAAAAGCACTAGCAGTGGTGGGAGGTGGGAAATCCCTTTAGAGGGTGGGATTTGAGCTGAATTTTGCAGGAAATCAGGAGAATCAAGAGGTGACAAGGGAAAACATGCTAGGCATGGGGGACAGCCAGGGAAAACAGCTGGAGTCAAAAGAGAGTGTGTTATAGAAGAAGAGGAGGAGGAAGAAGGGGAAGAGGAGGAGGAGGAAGAGGAGGAGTAGGAGATGACAATGGACAGTGTCACTGATCATACATTACAAGGAGGGGTATAAAGTGTCAGAAAGCCATAAAGATAGGAAGGTACCAGATTGTAAAGGGTGTTAAAGTGCAAATAGAGGTTTATATATTTGATCCTCAAGGCAATTGGGAGCAAACTGAGAGGGGCAGGGTGTGTGAGTGATGTGACACCGGATCTTTGTTTTGGAGAAATCTCTCCAGCAGTTGGGTAGAGCATGGAGTGTAGTGGGGGAAGACTTAGAAATCAGGAAAAATACTTAAGCTGAGCCTTGATGGAAAACTAGAGGTTCCAAGGGATAGAGGTGGGCAATGAGAGCATTCCATCCCCGGGGACAGACTATGAAAAAGCACAGGGTGGGTGTGGAGCCTTGGGCCCTTCCTCTGGCCTAGTCTGAGGAATGGTAAGGACCTACAGAGAACACCACAGGAGTTAGAAGGAACCTTGGTGGCCATCTAGTTCAACCTCTGCTCCGTCTTCTGGAGGAAAGCCCTTGAGTATACATTCCTCCCACCTTATGCCTTTTTTCATAGTCTGTCCCCGGGGATGGAATGATCTCATTGCCCACCTCTATCCCTTGGAACCTCTGGTTTTCCTTGAAGCCTCGGTATTTTTCCTGCTTTCCTCATTTGTCAGCTGTACTCTATCTCACCTCAACTTAAAATTACTTTGTTATTCATTTATTTTGGTTTTGGCTGGCGTACGCACATTTTATCACTTCCTCACCACCCCACAGGGAAAAGTGAGAATAACCATATTTATAAGGCATCCATTCAGTGCCAGGCATTTTACAGATATTCACTTGTTCTTCACAATAATTCTGGCCGACAGGAACTAATTCTTTTCCCTATTTACCATTGAGGAAATGGAGGCACACAGAGATTAAGTGACTCGCCTGGAATCGTACAGTTAGTGTTCGAGGCTAGAATTGAATTCAGGTCTTACTGACTCTTAACTCTGCTACCACCTAACTGCCCAAGGAGAACAAAAACTCCTTGAGTGCAGGGGCTGTTTCATTTTAATCTTCGTCTGGCTAGCACCCAGTGCTTATACAATTGAAATGAATTGCTTTAGTCACTGTAGGGCAGGGAGATGACTCTTTCACACAGACATTAAAAAAAAAAAAAAAAAACCACTCTGATTGTTATATTGAGCTGAAACTTGCCTCTGTAATGTTCATTCATAGTTGATAATTTTGTCCTCTAGGGCCAAGCGAAAAAAAAAAAAAGGAAGAAAGAAAAAAGAAAAGAGAATTTGTACTTTGGTATGGTCAGCCCTTCAAATACTTGAACATAATTATTATTCCCCTCCCCATATCTTTTTTCCAGAGTAAAGATCCCAAGTTTCCTCAACTGTTTCTCATACAATATGATCTGGAGTCTAAGCATAATTGGATGGATTTCATGTTAATTTGGGGGACATGAGGACCTGTGTGTTGGTATCTGTGTGTGGCTATGAGGGTGTGCTTGTGCACACAAGCATGCATGAGACATATATCTCATTTGTACTAAATGTGTGAGAATCGCTAATGTGTGCATTTGTGGGATCATTGCCTGGCCCAAGGAATTCAGATGGTATAGCAAGACATCTCTCCCCCTTCTTGTCGAGAACTTAGGAATATCTCCCACCTGGGGAGCTCCATGGGGACCATATTTCTCTGTTCACAGAAGCAAGTCCAAACCCCAAGTCCGGAAGGATCAGTCACTCCTGAGACGATGTAACACAAGGGGGAAAAAAGGCTCTCATTTTTGCGCTCACAGAACCATGGAATATCAGGAACATAAGGGGACTCAGAAATGGAGGCCATCTAGGTGGAATTTATTATATACTATTCTCAAAATACTCACCCATCCAACCTCCAGGAATACATTTTGCAATATGCTGTACAAAATCCACATTACAGAAGATGACTCTCAATCTCTAGTACCAGAAATGTGCCCTTATTGATTCAAGGGGTAGCTCACTCATCTCCCTCTCCTCCTTCTGACTCCTCCTTTAGATCTCTGGCTCTGACCCTTAAGCAAGTTCAATGTGCCCCACACTAATCACATCATCTTTCTCTCCAAATCTGATGAGAACTGCGCATCTTTTTAAGCTCTCCAACCTCACTTCTACCAGGCGCTGCAGGAGCTGTAGAGATTTCACTGTAGAAAGGGCTAAAATCCCTTTTAGCTCTAACATACCCTGAAATGTGTAAGAACCCAGAGTGGAATCCCAGCTCTATCACTTACCCCCATTGATGACCTTCACCCTGGCTGCAGAGTTACATGATCTCTGAAAAATGGATTAGATCAGTGCTATCTAATCTCTTTTAGCTCTAAGATTCTATGATCCTGTAATAGGGTTAAGTTTTCAAAACAGGCGTTATAATCCTATGACCTAAGTGGGAGACTCTGGGAGTACTTCTCCAAACTCAGAAACCCCTGCACATTAGGTCTCTAATCATATATTCTGATCATAGGAAAGGGACCAGAGTTATTAGTGAGGTGGCCAGTTGTTCAGTTCCCTTCACAGAAGGGGAGATTAAGGAGGGTAACAAAACCAAAGAAGGGGCTCCAACCTCCTGTTCATGTACAGTTTCCCTGGCCCAAAGTGCTCCTGACTCCTTGCGCCTAGGACAAGAACATAACTGAAGATCAAAAAGATTAGTGTGCTGGGCAAGCAGAGAGAGCTGAGCTGAGAGACACACCAGAAGCCTCCACTCTCCTGCCATCTTTAAATGGCCCCTCTCTTCTGAGAGGTGCCTCCCTTCAAAGCTTCATCTTTCCCTGCTCTCAGGGATGAAAGAGTCCGGGTCTCAGACCTGTTAGCAACATAAGCTCACTCTCCCTTTTGGAGTAGCAGGTGGAGCTCTGATCATAGGAATGGGGACAGGAGAAGGGAAGGGAGAGCTCTGGGTCAGGGCCCATGCCCTGCCACAATCCAAGGGACTTTCTCAGGAATAGGGCTGAGTTTTACCTTCAGCTCAGAGGCTATCCCTCTGACTTTGTGTCCCTCTGCTTCCTCTACCCTTCCTTTTTACACCTTACTCACTTCTTGATGCTTTCCCATAGGCACTGATCAGCCCAGAGAAGCAAGGGAGCACATGAACACTGTATCCTGACTATAGAGGCAGCTACGTGAT